>NC_137680.1:28342855-28400355 GCF_963989245.1 Nansenia antarctica
CTCTTTCTTTACAAGACAAGTTTTTCTTTTTTGCATTTATAGTAAACAGCTCTAGTCCAGCACCTGTAAATAACTTGTGAATGGAGGTCCTCTGAGTGACTTGGCAATGTTGCACATTTAAACACCTCAACACCTGGAAAAAGACAGATATGAGTGATTACCCAGTAACACCCTGACTGATGCCCCTGACAGCTTCTACCCTTCCAGATCTACTGTGCTCCCCAAACATTACGGCCAACAACGTTACATGAAATCACACTGATACCTCTCAACATTTACATTTGTGGCATTTAACAGACAGCTTTTTTTGTTGCCCAAAGCGACTTAGAACAAATACATTTGACTAAGTTAGTGAATCATCTGTCCACCAGTCATAACAAAAATCTGTTATCTATGCTCGGGCCAGGGGCCATTATCAGCCGTAAAGATTAATTTATATTAACAGTAGAGAAACTGTACAGGGGCTAGAGGGGTTGTAGATGTCTCAAGAGGAACAGTCTACGGCAGAAGATAGGGAGTGACTGCAGTCCTGACAGCAGTGGAAACTCGTACCACCAACTCGTTCTACCATCTCTCTGTAGTCTGTGAACCACTCTCCCAAAGTAGATCCACTGAATATGTTGTCTATACATTCTTTACAGCTCAGCATAGACCCTTAGTCCTATTCCACCCAAATGCACAAAAGGTCTGGTCGACCAATGCGTCAAACTTGACCTTCATTAAGCCAATATAATCAGAATCAGGATCCGAATCAGAATTGCTTTTATATCAAAGTACGGGTACACAGAGTCAAATTCTTGGGTTCAGGTTCATTGACATTGGCATTGCAGTAGAATCCAAAAACAATAATAAAGTAGGCAGGATCTAAAAACAACAAATCAACAGTCGACCATAGAGGTGATAGCGGCCATAGTAGCGATAGCAGCAGAGAAACAGTTTCGATAGAAAAAACGGACACCGCAGAGCCATTGGCCTTTTCTCCTGCATCAATCATCTCCCACAGCACTTCCGTCCCAGCGCTTGCACACTGCGCACATTTCTTATTCGGCGCTATGCCTCGAAGCCGTGTGATTCGCGAAAGCCAAATAACAAATACTTTACTCAGTAACTTCACTCCCACTGAGGCCAGGTTTGAGCCGTTGTTATTCCAGGCTTATACGCGCTGTGCCAACAGCCTGGGGGTTGAGGTTAGTAGACATGTGGAGATCCCACCTGGAAATCTGTCTGTCCACCCACTACTGTCCGTGGCATATTGATGGTCTTTTTTTCCTGTCTGTGATCCAACAACAAATCTGTCTTATATATCAAGCAGCTGGAGCTTCTCCCTTGCTCCTCTCCTGTTTGTCTGCCCTACTTACTCTGCGTTTGTCCAGGAGACTAATGTTGAGGTCTGGTGAGCCATTAGATACGGTAGGTTTTGGTTGACACTGACCAGGCAGAGACCCCAGAGCAGAGGTGGAAATAGAATGAAACAGGACCAAGGTAAATGTAGCTAGATTTGCTTCCCGTTAATTTGAACTTGCAATGGCAGACCCCTCTCTGTTTATATGGGTTTATTGTGACGCCACATAGAGTACACTGGGTTCTGTAGATGTTCTTTCCGAAGCCGTGCCTTTTTGTGACGGATTTATTATGCTCTTTAGGCCACACACCATGTTATACAGAGTTGAGATCACAGTGTTTCAGATCCTTGCTGGTTTTTCAATGAAGCGTTTTGACTTCATGGAGTCACTCCAGAGAGTTCAGAATTAAGAAGCATTTCACTTCATGGACTCACTCAAAACAGTTCATAATGACATGCCATCCACAACAGTCGGGTGAATGTACAGTATGTACTCTGGAAAAGGTAGGAGATTCAACACAACAACCTCCTAATTTCCGTGTTTCCTTTATTTCTGCATCCAAAGGGATTGTCAATGAAATCAGTACTGGGCTTGATCAACCTCGGTGACTGATTAAACACTTTTTTTCTGATAAATCATTGCAATGAAAAACACAATAGAGCATGAGGCACGTTCAAAAGAAAGTGACAAGAATGGACTATCCCTACCGCACGCTCACGGTACATAAGCCTTTCAACTCCCATGTGCTCTGCAGACGTGCAGATAATTTGGAACAGAGACGGTTGCAGCCATGCAGAGCTGTGGTTCTGGGCCTGCTTCTCCTTTTGCTTCCTCACTCTCACTTTGGAACAATATTGGGCAGTTTCTATAGGACTCTGGCTCAAATAGACCTCTGTGAAGAACAGAGGTTGGGGTTTTGGAGAGAGAGAGAGAGAGAGAGAGAGAGAGAGAGAGAGAGAGAGAGAGAGAGGAGAGGAGGAGGAGAGACTGGGGCGGGGGCGATGGGGTAGCCACAGGGTACTTGTACTGCGGTAAGGGTCTTTCCTGGAGTTGCTTTTGTTGTTGGTTCGTTGGTGGTGTCGGGGAGGGAGGGTCGAGGACGGTGGAGACAGAAGTAATTAAGATCTGGGAGCCTGTTCTGGTGCCTCCAGTTTCGTGCGGTGTCTGTGTGGGAAGACTGGAGCAAACAGAAACTTGAGCTCTAGAGGGAGGAAATGTAGCGTTAGCAATACCGTTGCTGAAGTCTTGCTTTTTTTTTCCAGTCTCTAATGAAATAGTTGTTGTTGTTTTTCTGCCATGTTGCTTTCAGCAGCTGAAAAGTGAAGTCATTTATGTAAATGAAGCAGATGCCATTTATTTTGTAAATGTTTGGATAAAACGTTGGACTGGCCATGCGTAATGTAAATTCTGCATGTGAAAATAAATGACTATTATGTCATGCTTGGCACCCCGCTGACATGTGCTGGTAAATCCACATTTGATGTTTTTCTCGATTCCAAAGCCAGAGCCACTCCAGCAGCTGTGGAGCTACACTATGACTCCCCTCCATGGACCTCCATCATGTGTTTTATGAGTGTCCCCTCCCCTCACTACAAACATTTCCATCACATAGGTCAGGTAATAAAACGGAGGATCAGTCACAGAACGTGAGGAAATGCAATGTCAAGGAGTATCACTTGTCAACATTGACATCATTTAAAACAATATACCGGTACTACCCCGTGTCTGGAAAAAGCATACTGTACATAAAATGGCAGCAGGAGAGTCCCAATGGATTTCTTGTCTGGAATATTTTAATGTAGCGATGGTGTTGACCAATTTGTCTTTCACCAATTGGTATTTCCACCTCAGCGGTGTTTACTTGTCAGAGGAAGAGAAGGTTGGGATGCAGACCTGGGTTTACATGCAAGATGTTTCCTATCAGCTTCCTATTGTTTGTCCCAGTTCTGTCCCCCCCGGCTCCCCGCAGAGATGAGCAAAGGGAAAAGAGGAGTGTGGACTTGTCGGACGGTGGGGGGGTCGGACTGTGGGGGGGCTGGGGATGTTTTCCGTCAAACGCAGAACTTTTCTTTTCGCACCCTGGCAGAGAAACCGAGCCGAACAAACAAACTATTTGGGTCGTGGGACAGTTTGTCCAGTTGTTCATTCGAGGTGAGGTCATGGGCCTGCAGAGACAGTATCGTGCAGCTTTCTCTCAACAGTAGAACTTAGGGTTTAGAAACATTTACATTTTTACATTTTTGGCATTTTGCAGACCCCTTTATCCAAAGCGAGTTACAACAAATACATTTGTCTAAGTAAGCGAATCATCTATCCATCAGCTACGGTCGCCCCGCTCTGAAGGTATCTTTAATAATAATAATAATAATAATACATTAGACTTATACTGTATAGCGCTTTTCTAGACACTCAAAGACACTTTACAAACTGAAAAGATCAAGAAGTAATAATAAAAAGAAACAAAAGATAAATAAAAGAAAGTATAGGGGTCTAATTAATTTTTAGACTACTAATCTAAGTCTAAGTGTCTTTGTAGGACAATCTACTCTGCATACTGCAATTACACCTAGATTTTGGGCGGAGAAGTGGCGAACAAGCAACGCCAGCGTCCTCTCTCAACCGGCATTTTGGAGAAGTGTTGACATGGGAAGCTGCAGTGACACTCACTTTTACAGTGTGTAAACTACGAGGAAATGACATGGTCAATAATTGTGACCTGCAGTACTTACACACTTAGCAGTTCATACTTATTAGCTGTACTTAACATAGGCCTAACCGCCCGCTGGATTTTCACTGCTCTTTTGGAAAATGCAACAAAATCACACAGACCATCTACCAGGCTTGATCCAATAAATCTAAACTTTGCACAAAGACAAAGAAAGTGTTACTGACATTTCCACCTTCCTTTGCTGCTGCTTCCTTGAGTAGGGGAGATCCTATAAGATCCGACACCCACACAGGACGGGGCGGCCCTAGCTCCCTCTCTTTCCTCCCCATCTCCCCTGTCTCCTGGTGTTGTTTTCCCAGGACGTCCTGTGTGGCGGCGTGCATCTGGTCCTGTCTCCAGTTGCCCTCTGTCTTCCTGTTGTGTAGGGCAGACATGCAGGTGTCATACCTAAAAGTCCCCCAGTGACAATGGCTGAAATTGGTCCCTTTTTCTCCTTTTTCTCATACGTTGTTCTGAACTCATTGGTGCGTTCATAATACGGTGCCCAAGTGGAAAATGTAATGCCATCGCCTATACTGTTGGTCTTGAAATAGGTCAGCACAGCTCCACACACATGCTGCGAGTGGAATAGTCACAAAAACAAAGCATAGGAACATTTTTAAGGGTTCACCTTCAGGGCAGAACACGTGTCCCGAGTTTTCAAGTGAAAAAACGTGGAGAAAAGGAGAAAAAAATGAAAAAAATCTTTAGTCTTTAACTTCCAGATGGGAGACTTTCAGGTCCATCTGGCCGAGAGACATTTTTTGGGGTTCTGCTAAGAAAAAGCTGTGATAAAAAGATCACATTAATAAGGTGCAGGTTTCCTCCACGCCATCCAGAAAGGCAGCACACCGGCCGCCAGAGGCAAGCCAGTAAATCAATGGGGTTTAACTGGGAGGAATGTTACTGGCCCCGACTGGACTTCCTGGAAACGGAGAGGGAGATAGAGAGAAAGAGTAAAAACTGATTTCTTACGGTGCTGTACCTGTCACCTTCTCCAATGCCTGTTATACAGCACCCAGGCATTTCTCTCCCATTGAACCTCTATTAGGAGGTCACACGTCGCTTCACTTATGGCTAGACCAGTGGAGGCTGTTAGAGGTAGAAATCGGAGGACGGGCTCATTGTAATGCATGGAACGGAATGAGGAACGGTACCGAACGTGTGTGATTCCGTGTGTCATTCTGTTCCATGCATTACAATGAGCCCGTCCTCCGATTTCTACCTCCGCCAGCCTCCACTGGGCCAAACACTCGGTCACATGAGACCAGTTTCTAGATGCACATCTGCCTGCACACGAGCCGCTCAGGGTCTCTTCATGAATTATGCAATAATGATCTAACCGCATTTTCCTGCAGGCCCTTCTGCATTTAGGGGCTCATGAGGTAAGTACCCAGGTGGGACATCATTATAATCCCAAACAGGATATGATGCACAAACCCCATCCGGTAATAGCAGCAGCACCAGCACAGCACCACCACCAACAACAACAACAACAACAACAAAAACAACATACCAACAGACACTCGTACAAACAACTATTCCCAAATGGGTTCCCAAACTCTCCCTGGCTGCAAATAAACTTGCCAGCCGGTCCCATTATTAAGTGCTGTCTTAATTGAAACCAGATGTGTGGTTATAGTCTGTTATCGTAAATCGCTCTGTTTCAGGGAACTGTGGAGTATAAATCCTATTAAAGCTATGGCCCTGTCCATAGTAATGTATGACGTCGATATGAGTGATATACTCACCCAATACCACATACAGTGTAGGCAGAGGGCAGAGGGAAGGTACAGTGTTATTTCAGTTAATGTGACAAATCTGTATATTATTTCGGGAATCTAATCTATGTTCAAAAGAGCTATAGTACTCTATAGTATCTGTAATATCTATAGTATCTATTTCACCACGATGCAATATTTTCCAACTGCTGCTCTGTTAGCATTAGTGCTAGCATAAGCCAAGGCAGATCGTACTCTGATACCACACCCTGTCACTGAAAAGGGGGTAGTAGGCTACACACTACATGGGAATCTGTCAAGGAAAAGGAGATAGTGGCTGGGAATGGAGAGAGAGAGAGAGAGAGAGAGAGAGAGAGAGAGAGAGAGAGAGAGAGAGAGAGAGAGAGAGAGAGAGAGTGAGAGTGTGTGTGTGTGTGTGTGTGTGTGTGTGTGTGTGTGTGTGTGTGTGTGTGTGTGTGTGTGTGTGTGTGTGTGTGTGTGTGTGTGTGTGTGTGTGTGGAGATAGAAGAGTATTCAAGGTTCCTATAAAGTGAATTCTCAGTGTGCACATCTGTGTTTATGAGGATGTGTGATTTAAAGGTTTCTGATGACATTGCAATTCTCTCAGCCCAAGTTCAGCATTTCCTTTTGGGAGACTACATTCTGCTTGCATGTTTTCCAAGGCAAAATGGCTGCACTGTTCCCATTGTATGACCAATGATTGATTGGCTATCAATTGATTTAGGAAGATGAAAGTATGTTAAACCTTCCTAATACAACAATGGCTTTACTAGACCTGAATGTTGAAATGATGAGGATTGATTTCATGTGTTGAATCAAAAGCAATCAACCGAAAAATCAAAGATCATGTCCGGGCCAAAGACTAGTCAAAGACTTCTTTGTTTGTCTCGAGTGGCCAGCGGAGCGGACTTGTCTTTATTGTTTTTTTCCCAACTGGTGATGGGTCAACTGCCTTTGGCTGCGTTCATAAATTCGTTCTGAGAGCACCGGAGCGCACACTGGGCTCAACGTCATAAAGGAACCAAGTAATTTGATTGGACAAGAGGCGTTCCATGAGTGACGATCAGATTTCTAGAGCGAGTTTACGAACGCAGCCTTTGTCTTTATTGTTTGTTTCAACTGGTGACGGGTCAAATACTTCAGACGGAGATTTGTTTGCTTTCCAAGGCTCCACAAAAAAAAAACAAAAAAAAAACAAAGACTTGTGACCATGTAACCTCTCTGTGTACAAATATAATGGATGAATAGCTGAGTGTTATGTCTGGCGGTGTCATGAGAAGAGATCAGTTGCGGATGCCAAAGAGCTTTTTCTGTGATTATTTTAGAGACTAAACTAGAGATTCCCACAACACTTTGGCCCCAGAAAGGGAGGATAGAGAAGAGCAGTTAAAGAAACAGCATGTGGAAAAGTAACGTGGAGTACAACATGATGATTGCGGAAATGAGACCGATGCTGTGGTGGAAATGTAGGAAAAGTAGATCTATACGATGTGGAGATGAGAGAAGATAAGTAGGACACCATCAGGGGGTAGTGGGTTTTTATTTATTTTTTATACACTCACCGGCCACTTCATTAGGTACACCTTTTCAACTGCTTGTTAACACCAATATCTAATCAGCCAATCACCAAGCATCCGAATGTGGAAGAAAGGTAATTTAGGTGACTTTGAACGTGGCATGGTTGTTGGTGGGCTGGTTTGAGTATAGAATCTATGCCACGAAGAATTAAGGCAGTTCTGAAGACAAAAGGGGGTCCAACCAGGTACTAGCAAGGTGTGCCTAATGAAGTGGCCGGTGAGTGTATAATGAAAGACTGCAATGTGCAATGCCAAGCAAATGACGACGGTCATGGTACCCAAACTGTATTGTTACCATCACTGGCTGTCTAGACATGCGTCTGTGTGAATATGTCCAAAAAGCTGACACACGCCAGTGTATGTTATGATGTTCAGTCTTATGTATATTATGACATTCACTTGTGTTTATATTCCCATGTGCCGTATACGTTCTTTACAATGAGGTTCATTTTTGTTTCTAGCGTGACCCACATTAGTGCCATCATGCCTGCGTGCAGTGTGACATCTACAGATTGATGTGTTGTAGTGTGACTGTAGGCTTGACAACCCCTCTATGTCACTCACTCAACACACACAGTCCTGTGATTGAAAGCCTTTCACTGTACTGAATCTCTTCACTGTTGTGCTGAGTGGCAGGGCAAGAATAGGACTTGTTTATACCCAAGGAGCTTCAGTGTGTATTATACACAGAACAGTGCATGCTTTGAAAAAAAGATAACAGTTTAGCATGGCGCTAATGCTATTTCACCTAATTGCTGGACTGTACTGGTATCATGAAGTTCATGAAATTCTAATTCGTCGTTTCAATTGTAATAGAACCTAGAGATGGTGGGGGTGATGTCACAGAGACATTTATAGTTGGACTGTATGGAACATCCTTTTGTGATGTCACCACCATATTACTGTACGGGTGATTTCACTATAGGGTATGGCAGGAAGAGATGAGGAAGGGGCAGCTCTGAGCAAACAGGCTGCTGATGATGATTCATAGTGCAACCATAGAACAATCAGAATTCCAGTGGACGTTTTGGCGGCATCATAATCGTCAGGATATACAATAGTCATAACATAGAACAATAGCAAAAAAATGTTTTGAAATTGTTATGGCATGATGTGTGGAGGCGTTTGATTTAGTCATTTATCGTTTCATTATTCAAGTCATATTAGTAGTAGTAGTAGCTCTATCAAAACAGTATAATACGTGCTGCTGAATTGTCAGTTTTTTTTTCATGTTGTTGTATTACTATAAGGATAATCATGGTGAATAAATCTGTAGTAAAATAAATGTATAGTTAAGGATTTGGTGATGGATACATACATGGTCACTCACTTAGACAAAGGTATTTGTTGTAAGTCGCTTTGGATAAAGGCGTCTGCTAAAGGTAAAAAGAAACGTAAATGTAAATGGATAGGGTTCCACCATTTAGTGGAATTTAACAGTTAACAGCAATAATCTGTGAAAACCTACTATACAATCATGTGTCCTAGCATAATACCTCTCAATTCTATGGTAATCACACATATAATGAGTTCTGGATTGTTATTGGAGGCTTCTAAACGATCGGTCTTAAGTCAATGTCAATCTTGTGGTAGTTCAACTGTGTTCTTGCTCTTCGCGTTTACAATGCAAGACTGTGTTTTCTGGTCATGGTTTGCCGAAAAGCTGTATTTTTTTTTTACAAGAATCCCACACATTCTGATCCACAGAACATTACGGTTCATATAATTACAGGCCTGTATGGTCATGTCTCTCCAAAACCCCAGCTGGGGCCTCCATTTTGGGTTTTCCACCATTTCACTTTCTTAAGCTTGTCTAAAGGACTAGTTTCTGTACAGTCAACTGTCATTTTTTAATTGAAGGTGCGTGAGTGTTTGTGTGTGTCTGTACAGTACATTTGCATGTGCAGTGTGTGTGTGTGTGTGTGTGTGTGTGTGTGTTTTTGCATCGGCGTGAGAGCTCGTGAGGGTTTGTGTGTTTGTTTTTTGAGGACCCCTACACTTTCCCTGACCAACGAAGCCACAGTCATTCTGCCTGTGGTTATGGTCTGCCATGTAAAGGCCTAGAGGCAGTTCTTTCTGTGGGTCTGCACACGAGAGCACACGAGCCGTCGCTGTGGAGCAATGCTACAGGGAGAAGAGAGAGGCCTCAACTTGGCCTGGAGCCTAATACAACAAAGAGAGAATGTGTTTCCAGTGTGTCAGCCCGAAACACATTTGAATTGGCCAGGCACCCACATGTACCTTATCATATGGATGTATTTAGTCTGAGTGACCCATGCGTACCATCAAGCATTAGCTAACGCTATAAGGCACGCATAGCATGGCTGCCGACTGTTCTTCTGCGAGCGGAGCTCTCACGCTGATGATCTCATAAAGGCCACAACAACAGCATCCATCGCCATGGTTTCCTTATCACCCTTTTCCTTCGTTGTCTATCACGCCTGTCGAGTGTTGCTGTGGCGGCTGTGGCTATATGACATAGGCTCTCTAAACCAGGACCACATGACTAACATCACAGAGACACAGACTCCAACACAAACAGCCCCAGCTCGACTTTATCAGACTGCTAGAGCTGCCCTCTAGGAGGGGAGGAAAAGGCGTGGCGTATCATGGAGGCCCCGCCTGACCCAGTTGTCTTGAAAGATTATTGTTTTTTTGGGGGGGGGGGCGCTCTCTCTCATTCTCTTTGATGTCAATGGCAGAAGTGACCCTGATTCGTGAATCACTGTAGCTAGCAAGTGTCGGTTCCCAGTGGACCCTAAATGTGTTTGACTGTAAGAGCAGTGATGAGTGGAAAGGGGGGGGTGGGGGGGTTAAGAGTACCCACATCCTGTTATTTTGTGTCGGGCAGAGGGTCCAGGGCCACAGTCTGTGAGGATGCCAAGTGAAGACTGGCACGGTGTTGTTGACATAGGAGTTGACATAGGACAGGACCGGTTTTATTCATTTTTTCCGACTCTTGCAACTCTCTTGATTAATGAAGCATGAGACAAGTTTTCTATGACTTAAACCCCGGGGGTGGATTGGCAAACTCCAGGAGGCGTATGTCACTTTAATTAAGAGGCTGTCGGGGCGCCCGGGCGGCGTAGCTCACGAAGGCACATGCCACGTAATCGCAGGGACGCTGGTTCAATGCCGGCCATCGACCTATCCTGCATGTCAGCCCTCCTCTCTGTCTCGCCCATCCTTCTCTCGCCATCCTTCCATCTCTACTGTCTGAATCCCAATAAATCAGAAATTGCTTAAAAATATATTTATAATAATAATAATTAAGAGGCTGTTGCTGAGGGGGGGGTGTTGTTTTTGAAGAGTTTTTAAGTCTGGGCTTTTCCAGGAAAGTTCAGCAAAACTATCAGATAGTTTTCTGAGCTGCAATAACACTATTAACTTTGTTTGTCTAAATTAAAGAAACAGACACCCAAATCTTCAGAGGGGTATGGTGTCTGGTGTTTATGGTCAAGGGTCAAAGTTCAAAGATTCACTTCACGCATGAATCCCACAGCAGATAGCACACCCTGCAGTCTCGGAGCTCACTCAGCAAAATGTAGCCTGCCAAGAACTCCCAGAAAACCCATCCTCTCGTCTTTCTCTCCTATATCATCCTTTTGTCACGCAAGTCCCACGAGACCCGTCAGCAACATAATGAGTCGCCAAGAGTTTCCACTCATAATGTTCCAGTGTGGGGGGATGAGCTCTGCGGTCTGGTACCACCCTTAACGTGCAGTGTGACACCCCTCTAAAAACACTCCAGAATGTGTTGTGTCTGAGCAACATTAACACTTTACTATGTACAGTCATGGCCAAAAATATTGCACTTCTCCCAGAAAATTGCTGCAATTACAAATTCATTATTCGTTTATTTATTTTGTTTGCATTGAAACAACACAAAAATGCAGAGGGAAAAAAAATGGACTGGACAAAAGTATTGGCAAAAATGTCAAAGTTAAAAATATATATTGTATTTCAAGCATGTAATGCTCCTTTAATTTGTATTTAAACTCACTTGTGGCAAGGTACAGGTGCTGGCAATATATAAATCACATTTGCAACCATTGTGTGTCTGTGTGTACCACACTGAGCATGGAGAAAAGAAAGAAGAGCAAAGAATTATCATTTTGGGAACCAAATTGTGGAAAAGCATGGACAACCTGAAGGCTATCTCCAGAGAGCTTAACGTTCCTGTGTCCACTGTGTGCAACGCCATCAATACGTTTATGTCATGAAGAAGCACTGTAGCTAACCTCCTTGGCTGTGGGCGGAAGATAAAAATGTATGAAATATTGCAACAAAGGATTTTTCGAATGGTGGATAAAAGACCTCAATCAACTTCCAATCAAGCAATTCCAAGCAACCAATCAACAGTGTCAGCATGCACTGTCCGTCGCCATCTGAAGGATATGGGATGCTTTGGTAGGAGACTTAGGAGGACCCCACTGCTGACACAGAGACATAAAAAAGTCAGACTGGAGTTTTGCAAAAACTTCTCTGAGGAAGCCAAAATCATTTTGGGAGAACATACTGTGGACAGATGAGACCAAAATGGAGCTTTTTGGTAAATCACGTCATTACTGTTTACAGAAAACAAAATGAGGCCTTCAAAGGAAAGAACACAGTCCCTACAGTCCAACATGGTGGAGGTTCACAGATGTTTTGGGGTTTCTTTGCTGCTTCTGGCTCCGGATGCCTTGACTGTGTGCATGGCATCATGAAATCTGAAGACTACCAAAGACTTTTGGGGCGCAATGTAGTGCCCAGTGTCAGAAAGCTGGGTCTCCATCAAAGGTCATGGGTCTTCCAGCAAGACAATGACCCAAAGCACACTTCAAAAAGCACCCAGAAATGGTTTAAGACAAAGCGCTGGAGAGTTCTGAAGTGGCCAGCAATTAAATGGTAAATGGACTGCACTTATATAGCACCTTTTTTGCTGCTCCAAACCGCTTTACAACAGCCTCTCATTCACCCATTCACACACACATTCACACATCAATGGCGGCAAGCTGCCATGCACGGCGCTGGCCCGCTCACTGGGAGCAATTTTGGGGGTTCAGTGTCTTGCCCAAGGACACTTCGACATATGGCCAGCCGGGGCTCGAACCGCTGATCTGCCAACCTTGTGATGATTAGGCGGCGACTCTACCTCCTGCGCCACAGCCGGCCTGAATTAGTCCAGGTCTAAATCCCATAGAACACCTGTGGAGTGATCTCAAAACAGTTGAGAGAAGGCATCCTTAAAATGTGAGAGACCTGGAGCAGGACGCAAAAGAAGAGTAGTCCAAAATTCCATCAGAGGGGTGTAAGAAACTCATTCATGGTGACAGAAGCAATTGATTTCAGTGTTTTTTTCCAAAGGGTGTGCTACCAAATATTTAGTTATAATATTAATAATAATAATAATAATAATTATTATTATTAGTCCAGTGCATCTTTGGAGTTCTTAGGCAAACAAAAGAAATAAACACGTGAATAACAGCATTTGTAATTGCAACCATTTTCTGGGAGAAGTGGTGGTGCATTATCTGACAGAAGTGCAGGGTTGCCAATTTTTGTCCATGACTGTAAACTGCAGAAATGGAACAAATCAACAGTTATGTGTCACATTTGATCTGATTTGTGAATAAATGTAATCTATATTTGTATGGTACAGTAGGGTAAGATTGAATGTGGCATTTAGTCAGTGTTCTATTAAATCCCTATTCCCACATGAGTTGTTAAGGGTGCCCACACCCTCCAGTCCCTTACCCACCCACCCCCTCATCCACCCACCCACCCACCCGGCGTGAGGCATTACAGCCACTGGAGGGTGTGTGCCAGCCTAGCTGTGGTGGAGCTGAAGCCCCCATACGCGCCAAGACGAAATCCCAGATGCAAAGGATTATGGGTTTAATATGCAGTTTACAGTAACTCTGTTTTAATGGAGGGGGTAGGTGCTAGTGGGAAAGGGGTAGAGGGCTATGCTGCGGAGTCAAGACTATGGCGGTGGTGGGATTGTCACATGGAGCTCTATCGAATTCATGCCAACTGGCGAATGTCTGTCAGTCACTAGGGCAGTTTTATGGATTTGTTATTCTTAGAGTTTAACTGTAAATCGAGGACACAAAGTCTAAGCCTGAAATAATAATAATACACGTTTTCACTAAGAAGGCCCTTTGAATACCAATAATGATTGGAATTGTTTTGACGATCAGAAGCTGTCAGTTGATAGCAAAGTAGCTGCGACTTTGACAAGTTTGGCATTTCGTTAGGCCCATGTCTGTGTGTTTATGGTGATATGCCTGACAATCGGTTAAAGTGAAACTGTTTTCTAGGGATGTTCCAATATAACAATATGATTTATCATATAATGTTAATCTATAATCCAGCATGAAAACGGTGTCATGTTGACAGATGAAGCTCATGAGCTGGCGGTTGAGTTGGCATAATGCCACTGTCATCTACCTCACCTTCCAGTGCTGAGAGCTACGCTAACCCATCCTGTGCACTCCTCGCCGTGATAACTCAATACAGCTGCGCTTGATGATGTTTTTCCATGTTATATTTCTCTATTTGGCTTCAATTGTTCCTAAAGTTTGAGCATTCAGTTACTACAGCCATTGTGAAATGCTGTGTGTATTATTGATCCTGGAAGGTTATTCGCTGGCACTCCACAACGCCAGGAGAATCTCAAGAGTAGCTTTTAATAAATAGCTCTGAACTTGAGACTTCATATTGTGCAGTTTCCTCATCTGGACTAGATATTGGAGCCCTTCTACATGAAAATCTAGTTGTGCTTGGCATCCTTGTCTCTGTCTCTCTCTCTGTCTCTCTCTCTGTCTCTCTCTCTGTCTCTCTCTCTGTCTGTCACTGTTCCACAGCCAACACTTTTTTTCTCTCTTTTTCCTTTCCTCTGTGACGTTCCTTTCCAAGGAGTGACTAATATTTTCTACCTCAATTAACATCTCAACCCCAAAGAGAGAGAAAGAAAGAAAGAAAGAGAGAAGGGGTAGAGGGGAGGTAAAAAAAAAAAAGGCAAGCAACAGTTTGATCAGTGCCATGTGCTGCGTCTAGAATTTCACCATTTACTGACAGAATGAAAAAAACACACATACTTTCCTATTCAGGGAGGTAATTATCCAATAGCAACGACTCAGACCACTCCCATGTCCAAATTGGATTGTCTTGGAAGCCAAGAAGCTGTGGATGTTCAATAATGGTGAATAAATCACTGTTGTATAGATCAGTGGTTTCATAGATTATAGTATAGATTTCTTCAATGGTTAGAATTGTGGAAAAGTATGTTGTTGACATACTGTCTGAAATAATCATTGTTCTATTTTTAGCTTCCTTTTTTTTCCGTTTTGATCCTGTAATTTGTTTGTCATGGCAACAAAAAAAGTTGATTCGTCGAGTCGAAAATGATATCAACATTTTCCAGTAATCTCTATGCAATCTGTAAGACCGACGATTGGAACGGAACGTTGGAACAACATGCATGAGTGTCTTGAGAGATTAATTTGAAACCGGTGCATCTGTTTTCATTTGAGCCTTGTTTGCATTGAAGTCCCCATGCGGTTCTGGAAAGAGCATTGTGGGGCCCTCTTAGGCACTAGAACATTCTCCAGTGTGTACGATGCACACACGCCTGGGCCCTCCGATTGGTTCTTGCCGTTGTGAGCCAAGACAAGTCCCATGAATTAGCAAATGTCCTCAGACACTATAAATAGGCTCTCTGTCTCTCTGTACTCGTTTCAAAGCACGGGGCTCATTTTGTGTGTGGAGCGTTACACGAACATGAACACAAATGAGCTGCCGGTGTGTGTGTGTGTGTGTGTGTGTGTGTGTGTGTGTGTGTGTGTGTGTGTGTTTATGTGTGTTTATGTGTGAGTGTGCGTGTGTGTGTGTTTATGTGTGTGTGTGTGTGTGTGTGTGTGTGTGTGTGTAAGTGTAAGTGTAAGTGTAAGTGTAAGTGTAAGTGTAAGTGTAAGTGTAAGAGTGCATGTGGGAGTGTGTATGTGTGTGTGTCTGTTTGTGTGAGTGAGTGTTTATGTGTGAGTGTGCGTGTGTGAGTGTGCGTGTGTGAGCGTGTGCATGTATGAGTGTATGTGTGTGCATATGTGTGCGTGTGCATGTGTGCGTGTGTATGTGTGTGTGTTTATGTGTGAGTGTGCGTGTGTGTGCATGTATGAGTGTGCGTGTGTGCGTGTGCAAGTATGAGTGTGTCTGTGTGACTGTGTGAGTGTGTCTGTGTGAGTGTGTCTGTGTGAGTGTGACTGTGTGAGTGTGTATGTGCATTTGTGTCATAGAGTTTGCCCCTTAGTCTCTATTGTTTTATTGGGCCACATGAAAGTTAAACTGTGTTGGATGAGATTGTCTGCTTTGCTCGTTGAAACCAACTGAAAGGCGTGTTAGTTCTCTTCTGCCTTATTGGTCCAGACACCACCTCCATGCCATTGGTTGCTCGAGGCACATTTGTGACACATTCTAATGCTTTGGTCCTCATGTTGGGATCCGATGTAATGATCGGACTTTTCTTTCGAAAAAAATATGAATACATTTCCACGTTGTTGAAAATCAATGACACATCGCTAGTCAACTAACAAAGCTTGTTTTGTGAGCCTGCTAACAATGTAAAGTAGTGTTCTAGTTAACTAGACCAGTGGGGATTACTCACCTAATCCATTGCATTGCAGCATTTTGGCTTGACTGGAGAGTTTGTGTTGTGATTCTCAACAACGTTGAAACGTAGTTCCGTGTTTCAAAAGAAAAGTCCAAACGTTTTGATTGGTTGCCGACATGCGGACCAAATGATCAGACTGTGTCACATTTGGTGCCCACTGCACATATTGCATCTGAAACTAAAATGCTTAGTGATATACCTGTAGAATTGTTTTCCATAAATAAAACAACACATAATCCCAGTCTTGATATAAAGGAAAAAGCTAATGATAACTTAGGGCTGAATGTCGGCCTAATGATGTGCTCTCAGAAGCAGAGGCCAGTCCGAGGCTCCGTCATGAATCAATAATCAACCCGCATTATGGGCGGAGTAGCTAATGAAAGACTATTTCAGTTTTGGTAGCACCTGCACCCCTTTAGCTCTGCATGCAGGGGGGTGTTACCCCTGACTACCAGGCATGTCTACCTGCTGTGCAGGGGAGGCTGGTGGAGGTAGAAATCAGGTCGAATTCCGTTCCAGGCATTCCAATGAGCCCGTCCTCCGATTTCTACCTCTGCTACTGTTAGAAGTCAAGGTAATCCAGACATGTAATGTGAACTCCCACTGAGCCTTTGCTGAAACCTCACGTCTGCACTCATTAAGCACTCTTTCTCAGCTCTTAAGAATTCCCCAATGCGGTCTTAAGGCTTTCTCTTATGAAGTGCAATTAAAAACAGAAAAAAAAGGTCATTTAAAAAGTATTTACCCCAGTCCAATGAAGAGGCTGGTAAAGCTGATTGCTCCTCTTGATAAAAACCATATGCCTGTTCTTATAAAAAAAGTCTGTTTTTGTGGTGCAAGGTTTTTTTGTTTAAGGCATGAATGTCTGTGCCAGAATGTGAATTAACTCCTGACAAAGGAGAGGAGGGTTAAGGGGGGGTGATCTATCAAAAGCAGAAGATCAGTATGTGCACTTTGATTCATGATACAGGCCACACTGAGCCAGACTTCTACTTAACTTCAACTGTAGGCTTGTTCAGGTGAAAATCGCTGGCTGCAGTGCGTGGATCGTGGCGCGTGGCGTACATTTGACATACATGCAAGGTTGATTTGGGACTGTTTACACAAAGCCTAGGAATAAGCCAGGACTAGAACCCTTAGAAGGGAGCCTCGGTGACATTGGAAAGTTAGAGGAGAAAATCTTTGGAGGAGGTAGAAATGTTTTATGAGTGTTCATTCTCAGTATCTTGTACCCTGTGTTTATACAATGTATCCATGTAAACAACCATGTCTAGTCAGTGAGTAGATTTCCCATCGTTTCTGTCTTAACATTTCACATTATATATGATGTATCCCTGAAATGTTTCTCATTCGCTGTGCCAAGATCTCCATGTTCCTTCTTGGTTTTTTTTGCTCGAGCTGAACACAAATTCTCGTCATCCTAAGGAATTAAATATAAATAACTGAATACCCCCAAGTCCTTATTTTGTTTACGTTGATGACATGAGAAGCTATGGAAGAGCTAGTCTTGTCAGGGGTGACGCATTATCAAAACAGAAGGGAATAGCCTTGACCAATGCTATGTCAACATGACGTCCCCCTCCTCCAAATACCGTCACTTTCCCACGATGGGTGAGAATGTCCCTTCATCTGTCCCATGCTACAGTGTTCCCGAACTCGTGTCCATTTCCATGGGAGCATTTTTTGGGGTAAAAGGCCCCTCTTTTGGGAATGGCCTCCCTGCCGCTCCCTGAGAGCCTGCGCTGGTCCCTGTCCAAAGGCGTTCCCATGGGGCTGCGTGCCGATTAGATCCAGATGGAGATGGAGTGTGTGGAAGGGGGACAACGCTAGGAGGAGCGTGGAGACCTCGCTCCAGCTCTGAATGATAATGGCTAGCTAGGATGAGACCTGGGGAGTCGCATTCCTCCACCTTCATCTCTTTCTCTCTCTCTCTCTCTCTCTCTCTCTCTCTCTCTCTCTGTGTCTCTCTCTCTCTCCTTCTCTCCCTCACTCTGTCTGTCTGTCTCTATCTCTCTCTCTCTCTGTGTCTCTCTCTCTCTCTCCTTCTCTCTCTCACTCTCTGTGTGTCTCTCTCTCTGTCTCTCTGTCTCTCTCTCTCTCTCTATGTCTGTCCATCTGTCTCTCTCTTGCTCTCCTTCTCTCTCACTCTCTGTCTGTCTGCCTGTCTCTCTCTCTATCTCTCTCTCCCTCTCCCTCTGTATGTCTGTCCATCTGTCTCTGTCTCTCTCTCTGTTTTAAGTGCCATATGGGTTGGATGTGTTGCTCGATGGGGAGCATTCAGGGTTAACGCAGTGCTGTTAACTCAGTGCTGGCCCGTCGCCCTGCCTCAGTTTAGTGTTTAATGAAGTCTTTTACAGGGGTAATACTTCCCTGCTTTATAGGTGCTGAGAATATCATTAGAAGCCTATCGGAGTGAATATATCGGAATTGTTTGAATAAAAGCTCATATTATCTACATTGTAAACTGGGAAGTGATACCTTGAAATATTTGCCCTATACAGCCTGGCAACAAAACCAGCGAACTTGAAGTATATACAACCGTACGCCGTGTTATGTAAGAAAACAATCACACTTGCTTAAATAACCTTACAAGGGTAACCTTATTTCTTATTGTATATTATATAATAATAATATAATATATCATTTAATTATAATATAATGTATTATTATTATTATTATTATTATTGTTACGATTCCGTCACTCACTTCGCTTCATGCTAGTGACTTGAAACCTGGCAGTAGGATAGTGACCTGTGACCCCCAAATGTAATATGACCCCTATTGGCCTATAACAGGTTTTTGAAATTGCCAACTTCGAAAAAGACGAGAGACGCTGGCGTTGCTTGTTCGGCGCTTCTCCGACGGAAGTCTAGGTGTGATTGCAGCATACAGAGCAGATTGTCCTACAAAGACACTTAGATTTAGATTCCATTAGGCTCTCAGGATCATACCCCTAAAGTCACATTTAAATCAACCAAAAGGGGGAGCCATAAATGCCATGTTTATGTTTGTTATGCTTTGATGTGGTCATGAAATTGGTACACATGTCCTGGGGGTACAGATCCTAAACATGGTCATGATTGGCCATACTGTTGGGCTTGTGAGCGTGGTATATCATATTAATGCCTATAAATCAACGATGGGTGCCAGTATCATTTAGGAACTTGGAACACCGGTCTAGAGCTCTGTCAGGAACATCCCTATCCTAACAATAACAATCGCTATAAACCTGGTAGATATCTCGAAGGCTCTCCCTTGATAATTCTCAGACAGCCGTTTGATCCTGTGACCTTGCCATGAGGGTTAATAGCTGCTTTAATAATAATAATTATTATTAGTAGCAGTAGTAATAGTATTACTACTACACAGGCCTTGTAAGGTAAATGTCATGCACTCTCAGTAACCATGTCCCCTCTCTCTCCTCAGGACCATGCAGTCACTGCAGAGCTGTGAAGTCCTGCTGGTTCTCAGCTTTCTGATTGACATCTCGTGGTCTCTGAACCCCAGGGACGCTAACGTGTGTAGCCTATGGGAGAGGTGAGTCTAAATGACTCAATTGACACCATGCAATTATCCCCTACCTCTACCTGCTGTTGTGGAATGTAGTCCTACTGTGGCTCTTCCTAAATTGTGCTCATGTTATCTGTTGCTTGTTGTTTCTGTGTTTTCAGTTTTCCCCATATTGTCAGCGTCTTTGAGCCTCGGAAAAGCGCTATTTAAATACAATGAATTATTATTATTATTATTATTATTATTATTATTATTATTATTATTAAATTGTGTCTTGTGGTTCCTCTGACCATGATCCTGAACATTATTACTACTACTATTAATGAACAATATCTTCTTCATGTTATGTTCTGAGTACATATTGTGGTCTTTTTCAGTTTCACAACCTCCGTAAAGGAGTCGTACGCTCACCCTTATGACCGTGTGACAGAGGAGCCCTGCTCCGACCCCCGGACGTCCTACAAATGCACCCGCCACAGGTAACACCGTTCTGCTGACTCACTACCTGTTCACTTCCTGGTCCGGTCTGCAGAAGGTCAAAGGGGTAACAGGAAGACTTCTATCTGATTGTTTGTGTCCAGGATCACCTATAAGACGGCATACAGGCAGGCGGTGAAGACGGACTACAGAAGGAGGTACCAGTGCTGTCCTGGCTACTACGAGAGCAGAGACAAATGTGTCCGTAAGTAGCGAAGCCACGACTGACTTTGGCCCTGTATATTTATATTGTGTATGTTTTTTTGTTTTTTTGCTATCAGTTCTGTGAACTGCAGACATAAGCTGGTTATAACACACTATTAGCTTTTTAATGAAGAGTTGACAACTTTCGTATGTCCCCACTTGCCTGGTGTACCAAGTAGTGTGTCTGTGTGTGTTTTTTCATCACGATAGCTCGCTGTACCAAGGAGTGTGTCCATGGTCGATGTGTTGCCCCAGACCGCTGCCAGTGTGAGGGAGGCTGGCGTGGGGATGACTGCTCCAGTGGTGAGTTACATAACACACACACACACACACACACACACACACACACACACACACACACACACACACACACCCACACACCGCTCTGTCCGCTCTGCAGGAAATTACAAGTGATCATTACTCAAAAACTGTTCCTGACATAATATAGCACTCAATCACACGGAGGTCTTTCCAACATAAACAGCAACGGACCCTTACCAATAACACACAGCGTTGCGTCACTAGCGTTAGCCACAGCCCAGAAATAAGTTTAATAGACCAGGAGGACAATAATATGTCCTACTTTATGCCCTCCCTGTCAGTTGCCATTTGACATTACATCCATTGTATCTCTTCCCACCAGCCAACAGGGTTTTAAGACCAAGATCTCTATCCCTTTCCACTAAGAACCCAAGGACAATAACCTAAAATGAATTCTGCTTCTTGCTCTGCAAGAACGCACTGCTGAAATCACGTAGTCACCAAAACAACATCTAATGGGCGCAGCGAAAAAAACTAGATTTTAGTTTGATTTCTGCACGGAAATCACGTTTTATATCCACAACTTCTGTGTGATGCAATCATCCCTGTGGTGCCTCTGAACTCAGCCAGGTCAACAGCACGGCTCTGCTTCGTTCGCTAAGAAAATGGAGGCGTGGCTTGACCTAAACTGGTGGTGGCTGATGCCTTCAGAGGAGATGATGGGGAAAGGGGAAATGGAAAATGTTACCCTACTCTCCCCTCTCCCCTCTCCCCCTCTCCCCTCTCTCTCCTCTCTGGGCAGAGGAGTGCTGGCCTTGGCTCCGACGTGGAGGCCTATAATAGGGCCCACTGGCAGAGTGAGAGCTGACACTTCCTGGATGGCTGTGTGTTGAGCTAGCTGTGGGAAACAAGAGAGGTTGAGGTTTTTAATGCTGAACTCACTCAGTACTATACTGAAGAGATCAGGGAAGAGGAGAGAGGGGGCGTGAGGGGGGGTGGGCAGAACGTGAGAGACAGATATTTAGAGAGTGATTATAACAGGAAAGAGAGAGAGTGTGTGGGGGGTGCGGGAAGCAGCAAATAAAGAGAGAATGACAGAAACTTAAGGAGATAGGAAGAGAGATTGATAGGGTGATTATAATGGGAGAGAGAGAGATAGAGATAGAGAGTGTGATGATAGTGATTGTTAGGGGACAGAGACTGGGATTGGATGGATCAAAAACATCAACAACAGATGGAGATGCAGAGAGAGAGAGAGGCGGGGGGGGGGGTGGTGTTCGATGCAGACAAGACCTCCACCGTCACTCAGACAATACACTTGGGGAAAGACAGGAATTTTCCCACCATATTAACACGTTCCACTTACAGTGGAAAATGGGTTCGTTTCTGAATTCAGATGTGAAATGAGAAACATCGAAGACAATTCCTGTCAGAAAAGTGTTCAACTGTTTTGAGTTTGGCTCAGCGGAGGTCTTGGGTACAGCCAGCTGGTCCTAGCACAGCTCACACTTCCAACAAGAGCTCTTCAATCACCCACTCTTACGGCTGGCGGCGTCAGCCTCGGTACTCTGACAGCGAGGACCCCTCGGTTCTTCAGCTAACCTCCATAGCCGTCCTAGAGAAGGCCTGTGTAAACATCACTGCTGCTCCAGCTGAGTTTCCTATAACTCAGTGTGACACACACTCAGACCCAAACCCCTCAGCGTCTTTCACATGCCCGCACAAAGAACGACTTAACGTTTTGATTCAGTTAAACAGAGAGAAAAAGGTCCTCCTCCGAGGTAAGAGTAATAAACATTACGCTCCAGAGCTGTGTTCTCACTCCAAGAGAAATCTGGCCGCACTGCAGCCCCCATTTTCTTGTCAGAGACAATTTGTACTGTTTATAACTGGGACATGGTACATGCATGGCTTTCAGGGAAGGAGAGGTGGGTGGACGATCTTTGGGCGAAACAAATCAAACTGAAGGGGTGGTTGAGTTGAGATTCCTGAGTGTAGATTTCTAAAGTACAGTAAGTTTTGTAGAGATCATTTACACATTTTGTCATGTTCCACCGACAAGTTATCAATCCATCATTTGCATTGTTGTCGTCGTCGTCGATCGTCTGCGAGAGCTTTTCAGTCAGTTACATCATCCGTATGGGGTATCGCTTTTCCTTGAAACGAGTGTGTGCCCGAGTCAGATGGAATTATTGATGAGAAATTGGAGGAATGTGTCCATGACAGATCTCGGTTCTCATGCCAGCGATGATCCCACCCTGTTGTCTTTTTTCCCCGTGATTGAAATCCAAACCCTGTGCGAATCTCCATTTTGGGACGGCCTTCTGAGCCATCCTGAAAGGCCGCTGTAAAATTCCAGATTTTAACCTCGTCCGTCTTCCCGGCTCCATGCAAATCGCCCTGTCAATTGTGAATCACAAGTTGGTAAGGTGATATCCTGGAGCTGAGGGCAGATTGGACATAGACGGGCATGTCTGTGTTAGTCAAAAACCTAGAGGGAAAAAATACATTGCCCAATGGGAGAAATCTCTAGCATTATGTGGTACTTCAGTTCCTGTTCTGTGTGGTCCTCTGTGGCTTAGTGGGTGGAGCATGGCGCTAACAACACTTAGATTGTGGGTTCGATTCCTGGTGGGACCATATATACTGAAAAATGTATGCACTCACTGCAATGTAAGTTGCTTCGGATAAAAGCGTTAGCTAAATGGCAAGAAATGATCTGTTGTTGTTAGATTGATTCATGTCAGTCCCAGGGGTGTAAATGGAATTATATTAAATTGGATTTCCTCTGGTTTATTTGTACAGTTAACCTTTTTCAATTACATCACATGTATCCCCACACACCTACAGAACTGCATTGTATAATTATTATTGTCACTCTTTGCCACTTTTATTACTTATTATTGAATTGTTGTTGCTGCTTTGTTGAATGTGGAGCAAGATTCCAAAACATTTTATTTCATGATTCATTAAAGAAGGAATGCCAGTGGAGTGGAGGGCAATGGTGGATAGGGAAGTGGAGGAAGAAGGGGAGAGAAGAGAGGTAGGGTTCTTTATAGGTGAGGGGGATGTCAAAATTAAAATAATAATAATAATAATACATTTATTTTATAAGGCGCCTTTCATGGCACTCAAGGTCGCCGTACAACAACAAATTCAAAAACAGCCACAAAATTCAATACACAAAATACATAGAAATATACAGTACAAAACATAGCCAGCAGCAGAGCAGCACGGGAACAGCAAATCAAGAGGGATACGCCTGCGTAAACAGGTGGGTTTTGAGGTGGGTTTTGAAAGAGGAGATTGAATCAATGTTCCTGATGTCGAGGGGGAGGGAGTTCCAGAGGCGAGGGGCGGAGCGGCTGAAGGCTCTAAACCCCATGGTGGACAGACGGGCTGGGGGGACGGTCAGGTTGATGGAGGAGGCAGACCTGAGGGACCGGGTGGGAATGTTGATGTGGAGGAGGTCGGACAGGTATGGAGGGGCGAGGTTATGGATGGCCTTGAAAGTATGGAGAAGGGGAGGTGTGAAGACAAGGATGATATACAGGATACTGAGGAAAGGGAAGGTGAGGAGGCCGGCTGCAGAGAAAGTATGGGAGAGAGTATTTCCAGAGATGAGGGTGGGAAGGGTATGGGAGAACTTGAAGGTGAAGTGGAACTCCATAGAATGTGAGGAGATGGATTTTTTACTGAGGCACAACAGGATATTTAACAATGTTATTATAAGCAAGTTTGAGGCAAATGTTGATAGGATGTGTGATGTATGTGGGGAAGCAGCAGAGACATTCATGCACCAATATGTGGAGTGTGGGAGACTGGGGTTATATATGGAGAAGATGAAAGAGTTGATTAGTGGAAACTGGGAAGGAGGGTATGTGGAGGAGATGGATTGGAAGGAGTTGTGGTTGTTTGGGGTGGTGGGTAAGAAGAAAGGGTGTAATGTGAATTTGCTGAATTATGTATTGAGTCACGGGAGGTATGCGGTCAGGCTGAGAAGGAATGTGGCTCATTATGAAAAGAGGGTGGTGGATGTGTGGGAGGTGTTTAAGGATCTGGTGAGAAGGGATGGAGGTATGATAAGGATGTGTGTGGGGAAGGAGACATTTGAGAAGGTGTTTGGGGAAGGGAGCACATGTATAACTGTGGGGAAGGATGGAGGGTTGGTATATGATTTTGAATGAATTGTTGTGTTTGTTTGTTTTTTGTTGTTGGTTTGAATTGATGTTTTTATTATTTTTGTTGGTTTGAACTGTTGGGTTTTCTTATTTTATTGGTTTCTTTGAGTTTGAGATAGGGGGGCTGATGCCTTCCTATGTGTAAATAATGTAAATGATACATTTTTGATAATACAAGATTTAAAAAAAAAGTGGGTAGAGCATGGCGCTAACAACACTTAGATTGAGGGTTCGATTCCTGGTGGGACCATATATACTGAAAAATGTATGCACTCACTAAAATGTCAGTTGCTTCGGATAAAAGCGTCAGCTAAATGGCAAGAAATGATCTGTTGTTGTTAGATTGATTCATGTCAGTCCCAGGGGTGTAAATGGAATTATATTAAATTGGATTTCCTCTGGTTTATTTGTACAGTTAACCTTTTTCAATGACATCACATGTATCCCCACACACCTACAGCACTGCATTGTATAATTATTATTGTCACTCTTTGCCACTTTTATTACTTATTATTGAATTGTTGTTGCTGCTTTGTTGAATGTGTTGCAAGATCCCAAAACATTTTATTTATTTATTTATGTTATTTTAGGGTTAGGGAAAGTAACATTTGGAGATGCCAAAGAGAGTAAACGTGACATTTAAGTCCACTAGACTAGTTTATGTATGTTTCTGTGATGTGTGATGCCATATGGTCCGCGTCTCTGCTTCTCTGGTTATTATGTCATTGTCTGTCATGGCTGCATGTGTATATCGAAATCCATACTGTCTGTTATGTTTCATGTGTGTGTGTGTGTGTGTGTCTGTGTGTGTGTGTGTGTGTGTGTGTGTGTGTGTGTGTCTGTGTGTGTGTGTGTGTGTGTGTGTGTCTTTATTCCAGCCTGTGATGACCAACACTGGGGTTCAGGCTGCGGTCAGCTGTGTAAGTGTCAGAGCGGAGGCCTGTGTGATCCTGCCACCGGCACCTGCCAATGTCCACCTGGCTTCACAGGACGCCACTGCGAGGACCCCTGCCCCTCAGGCACCTTTGGCAAGGGCTGTCTACAGCAGTGCCAGTGCGGAACAGGAGGGTCCTGTGATAAAGTGACTGGAGAGTGCCTGTGTCGAGAAGGTTTCACTGGAACATTGTGAGTATTTGTCTCTAATGTTGTCTTTAATTTTCATACAGGGTAATACTTTTCTTTATGTGGGAGTGGGAGGTACTATATTATTATATATATTAGGTTCGGGTAAAGTAATGTTAAATAAGACAAAAATGTGAAGGTATTGTACTGTAGTACACATGACGTGACCTAATTTGATCGCCACAAATGCACATTTATAGCGGAAAAAGACCCTGTTGCTCGACCCACACTAGCTAGCTTAGCGCATGAGTCATCAGTTACACCCTGTGTTTTAGACGCCCCTGAGGATGAGTAGAAAATGAATAGCCGTCAACCACTAGGTATTACTGGAAACTCACACACACACACACACACACACACACACACACACACATCTTTATGGAAGGCAGCCGCCAATGTCGAGAAACAACGCATCACTTGAGTATAAGCATGTCCAGGAAACCTGTTTGGCAAATCCCACTCAGTGATAAAGCTCTTCTGTCTTCAGTGTTTTTTTCGATACCATACTTCTGCTCTCTGTCCGCTTTGGGACCTCCAGTCAGGTCAGGCCACAATGAGCTGCCTTCGTTTTTTTTCCGACCCTTAGCGAATTAGCTGTACCTCGTTCCAAATGAGGTCAGTCTTGGCGAGCTCGTTGATGACAATATTGTCCAAACGTTTCAACCGATAGTCTCTAAAGTGACTTCTGGTGACATGACATCATAACAGCAATCACGTTTTGAGCTACCAGATGCAGTAGATACATGGGGGAGGCTGGTGGAGGTAGAAATGGGAGGACAGGCTCATTGTAATGCAAGGAACGGAACATGATACCCTTCCTTATTCCGTTCCATGCATTACAACGAGTCCCGTCCTCTGATTTCTACCTCCGCCAGCCTCCACTGAGGAGGTATTCCATGAGAACTTACATAATACCTCAGTCTACACTACAGGACATGAGCTCAAGTTGTGTCCTGTCTCTGTTCCTCAGCTGTGAGAAGGCGTGCCCTAGGAACCGCTGCCAACTCAGATGCCCGTGCCAGAACGGGGGCATCTGCCAGGGGAAGGGGGTCTGTGTGTGCCCCCCAGGGTGGTCGGTACGTTTCACGAACCCCCAAACAGATCAAACGCAGTATCACACACAGTATCACACACAGTGTCATACACAGGATCACACACACAGCATCACACACAGCATCACACACAGTATCTGCTCCATGTTTCTAATGTGATTTTGCATACTATGACTGTGTGTGTGTGTGTGTGCGTGTGTGCGTGTGTGTGTGTGTGTGTGTGTGTGTGTGTGTGTGTGTGGGTGTGTGTGTGGGTGTGGGTGTGTCGTAATCACAGACAGCATTATGTACAGTTTGTATTATTCTACCCTCACCTCTATCTCTCACTCCCCCCACCCCCTCACAACCCCCACCCCCACACTCTCTCCCCCTCTCCCCCTCAGGGTGCAGTGTGTACAGAGCGTTGTGCAGAGGGCAGGTTCGGCCCTAACTGTGCCCAGGAGTGTGTGTGCCACAACAGGGGCCACTGCGACCCCGAGACGGGCCAGTGTCAGTGTGCTGAAGGCTTTACTGGAACCAGGTGTGTGTGTGTGTGTGTGTGTGTGTGTGTGTGTGTGTGTGTGCATGCATGTGTTTGATACCATCCCTCATTCCATGTGCCTGTCGTCTGATTTCTACCTCCGACAGCCTCCCCTGACCTACAGAATATGTGGAGTATTCCCAAAATACAGTAAACATGTTACGGTACATGTGGGAAAACTAGGGTTAGGGTTAGGTGCTAGGGGGACTTGGTACATGCTGGCATGCCTAACCCTAACCCTACCCCTAACCCTACCCCTAACCTTACCCTAGCACCCTAGCACCTAACCCTAACCCTAGTTTTCCCACATGTACCGTATTCCCACATGTACCATAACATATATACTACATATATACCATATATACTACTATAGATACATACTGTATCACTATCATTGTCTTGTTTTATATCACTAAACTGCATTTCGTTGTCTGGTACTTGTACTCTGCAATGACAATAAAGCTGAATCTAATTTAGTCTAATCTAATCTAATCTAATCTAATATGTGTGTGTCCTTCCCATAGGTGCAGTGAGGAGTGTTCTGTGGGTAGTTACGGGCGGGACTGTAAGGGTGTGTGTGACTGTGCCAACGGGGCGCGCTGCTACAACATAGACGGCGGCTGCCTGTGTGAGCCGGGCTTCAGCGGACCCCACTGCAGGGAGAGGATGTGTCCCCACGGCACCTACGGACTGCACTGTGAACGCACCTGCCTCTGCCAGGACGCACACACACTCAGGTGTGTGTCAGGGTCACACACACACACACACACACACACACACTCAGGTGTGTGTCAGGGTCGGATACGCTCACTCATTGTTATGCAGACTGGCGCATACACACATACACACACACACACACACACACACACACACACACACAGAGACCCAGACAGTCACATGCAGACACACACACACAGACACACACACACAGACACACACACACACACGTAGATTACTTTTTCTTGCGATGGCTGATGGATAGATGATTCACTTACGTAGACAAAGTATTTGTTGTAAGTCATTTTGGATAAAGGCGTCTGCTAAATGCCCACACACACACACTTAATTAACTATTAATTTACCTCTGTTATTTATTTATGTTTATATGAACTTCTTTATGTTCTTATAGCCTACTAGCATTGTGTCTCCATGGTCTATGCTTGCCTCTTCTGACCTTGTGTACGGTTGTCTCCATTGGCCAGCTGTCATCCAATGAAAGGCGAGTGCACGTGCCAGCCAGGCTGGGCGGGGCTCTACTGCAACGAGACCTGCGCCCGCGGTTACTACGGCCACGGGTGCCTGGAGCCCTGCCTCTGTGTGAACGGAGGGGTGTGTGACAGCGCTAGCGGGCGTTGCCTCTGTACCCCCGGGTATACGGTGAGTGACTAGGACTGGCACCACTGAGACCAGGTGTCTGTGTGTGTGTGTGTGTGTGTGTGTGTGTGTGTGTGTGTGTGTGTGTTTGTGTGTGTGCAGCATTGATGAACACTTTCCCAGTTTCTTTTTTTTATGGTCAAGCGAATCTATGAATATTATAATCAGGATGCAATATTGAGTTTTGCCTGAATAGTTTATCTGTGTATGTCAGTGGAGACTTGTAGAGGTAGATATCGGAGGACAGGCTCATTGTAATGCATAGAATGGAATAAGGAGTGGTATCAAATATTCCATTCCATTACAGTGACCCTGTCCTCCGATTTGTACCTCCAGCAGCCTCCCTTAGCTTATGTCCTTCTATGTCTGCTGTGTTTATAACCAGCTTATGTCTGCTGTGTAGGGTGTTATAACCAGCTTATGTCTGCTGTGTAGGGTGTTATAACCAGCTTATGTCTGCTGTGTAGGGTGTTATAACCAGCTTATGTCTGCTGTGTAGGGTGTTATAACCATCTTATGTCTGCTGTGTAGGGTGTTATAACCAGCTTATGTCTGCTGTGTAGGGTGTTATAACCAGCTTATGTCTGCTGTGTAGGGTGTTATAACCAGTTTATGTCTGCTGTGTAGGGTGTTATAACCATCTTATGTCTGCTGTGTAGGGTGTTATAACCATCTTATGTCTGCTGTGTAGGGTGTTATAACCAGCTTATGTCTGCTGTGTAGGGTGTTATAACCAGCTTATGTCTGCTGTGTAGGGTGTTATAACCAGCTTATGTCTGCTGTGTAGGGGGATCACTGTGAGAAGCCCTGTAAGAGCGGCGCCTACGGGAAGAACTGCTCCCTGGAGTGCTCCTGCTTTAACTCCATAGACTGTTCACCTATCGATGGGGTCTGCTTCTGCAAAGAGGGTAAGCCACTGATGGGACTCACAGACGGACGGACGGACAGGCAGGCAGGCAGGCAGACAGACAAAGAGACGGACGGACGGATGGACAGACAGACAGACAGACGGACAGACGGACAGACAAAGAGACAGACAGACAGACAGACAAAGAGACAGACAGACAGACAGACAGACAGACAGACAGACAAAGAGACTGAGAGACAAAGAGACAGACAAAAAGACGGGCACACAGACAAAGACACAGACAGACAGACAGATAAATCCGCACTGCTCATGTTAATGTATTACTTAGTATAAATGGTTGCTCTTGTGTCTCCGCTGGTACAGACAGACAGACAGACAGACAGACAGACAGACAGACAGACAGACTTGTACTTATTGCTTTCCTTTACAAAATGTCCGTCTCTGTGCGTCTGCAGGCTGGCGAGAGCGAGACTGCTCGGTCCCCTGCGCTGAGGCCACCTGGGGCCCCGGCTGCAACGCCACATGCCAGTGTGCCAACGGGGCGTCATGTGACCCAGCAGACGGGTCCTGCACCTGCACGGCAGGCTGGCAGGGGTCTCTGTGTGACCAGGCATGCCCGGTTAGTGCCAACAATAATAATAATAACTTTTTATTTGTATAGCGCTTTTCCTGCAAACGTTGCAGCTCAAAGTGCTCCAATCATTATATAATCAAACAAAACAAAAAAAAGATTGGTTTTTAGTCTTGACTTGAACATTATTTGCGGAGGTTGCATCCCTAATGTAAACTGGCAGTGCATTCCACAATTTGGGTGCATAAAATGAGAATGCAGCCTCACCAAATCTCTTTTTTTGTACATGTGGTACACAGAGAAAACCAGCGTCAGAAGACCTGAGAGCTCTATTGGGCTGATATGCCAGTGCAACACTGTAGGAAACACTGATGTGTAACGCTTGACAAGCAACGTCAAGGCAGCACGCGTCTACATTCACATTTACATTTTTGGCATTTAGCACTCACCCAAACCAAACGACTCACAACTTTTATCTAAGTAACAAAATCCTCTATTAAACTATCAATCTACATTACCGGTTACTAATGACCAATTATTCCATTACCAATTACCTCATGATTGCACTCTTGTCTTCCCATAATTTTTTAATGAGGAAAATATGCCAGCTACATGTACATATATCATGTAGTATGTATGTAGTGTAGCATGCCAACATACCGTTAATACAGAGTGGATTACTAACCTCACCCTGAGGTATGCTTAAGCCTACATTTCATTTTGGATGTGTGTACTCCCCTCATCTCTAACGAGGCTAACTCCTGCCAACCATCCGTTGACAGCGCGACGTGCCAAAGAAACGTTAGCTTGGCTCTGGCGGTGTGTGTGTGTGTGTGTGTGTGTGTGTGTGTGTGTGTGTGTGTGTGTGTGTGTGTGTGTGTGTTGGCTGAACGGGTATCAGGGATTCCCTTGACGATGCTCTCTCCTGTTGGCGCGTGTTTGTGTCTACAGATGGGCACTTTCGGACCGGGCTGTCTGAAGAGGTGTGACTGTCTCCATGCCGACGGTTGCCAGGGCGCCAGCGGGCAGTGTCAGTGTCTGCCAGGCTGGACTGGTAAGTACCGACATCCTCCGTTGTGCCCATGCCAGCTTGGGACAGGACCCAGGGATTAGTCAGCCCCCGATGTGTGCCACAGGTTTAGAAAACACCCATCCTCTCTGTCTGTCAATCCGTCTGTATGTCTCTCTCTCTCTCTCTCTCTCTCTCTCTCTCTTTCTCTCTCTCTCTCTCTCTCTCTCTCTCTTGCTTTTTCATTTTCTCTCTCTATATATATTACAGTGTTTAAGAGAACAATAGAAGCAACTCTCTCTTTCTCTCTCTTTCTCTCTCTCTCCCTCTTCCTTTTTTCGTTTTTTTTTCTCTCTCTCTATTGTGATAAAGAGGACAATAGAAGCAACTTGATGTGTATTAGCGTTTCACACGTGGGATATTTGATTGGATGACTATTTTGATCTTTATCCAATCCTAGGAGCCCGCTGTGCCCAGCCGTGCCCAGAGGGTACCTGGGGACGCCACTGTAACCTGAGCTGCTCTTGCCAGAACAGCGCCACCTGTCTGCCACACAGCGGAGCCTGCATGTGTCGCCCAGGCTACTGGGGACCCCTCTGTCAACACAGTAAGCACCATGAACAACTGTCAATCACACGGGTGGAATATGGTGAAATATGGTGAAATATGGTGAAATATGCTGGTGAAATATGCTAGTGAAATATGCTGGTGAAATATGGTGAAAAATTGTAGCAAGATGTAGATTTACTGATTGTTATCCAGTATCACCTGCAGGTAGCGTTGCCAACTGTCCCCTGTATTAGCCGGGATGTCCCGTATTTTGGGCTGGATGAATATACAGGACCTGCCTTGTCCCATAATATTCTTCCAATCACAGGCCCCCCCTCATGCGCCAATTCCTGCAAACCAAACGCCATTTTTTTGTCCCATATTTGTTAGTGAGAAGGTTGGCAACCCTACCTGCATGACATTGAATTCTAGAAGGTGGTTGGATTGACCTCTATGTTGAAATGAGTAGAGAATGTGCTACAAATGCATGATCTCAATTCTTTTGAAGGTGCACAGAACTGGTTCTAAGGGTGTTTGGTATACTAAGCTTGAGGTTTTTTGTGATTGAATCACCATTCCTTCTCTGTCTCTGTCCCTCTCTGTCTATGTCCTTCTCTCTGTCTGTCCCTCTCCCTCTCTCCTTCTCCCTCTCTGCCCCTCTCTCTCTCCTTCTCTGTCCCTCTCTCTCCCTCTCTCTCCCTCTCTGTCCCTCTCTCCTTCTCCCTTTGTCCCTCTCTCTCCTTCTCCCTCTCTCTCCCTATCTCTCCTTCTCTGTCCCTCTCCCTGTCTGTCCCTCTCTCCCTCTACCTCTCTCTCTCTCCCTCTACCTCTCTCTCCCTCTCTGTCCCTCTCTGTCCCTCTCTCCCTCTCTCCCTCTACCTCTCTCTCCCTCTACCTCTCTCTCCCTCTCTGTCCCTCTCTCCCTCTACCTCTCTCTCCCTCTCTCCCTCTACCTCTCTCTCCCTCTCTCCCTCTACCTCTCTCTCCCTCTCTCCCTCTCTCCCTCTACCTCTCTCTCCCTCTCTGTCCCTCTCTCTCTGTCCGTCTCCCTCTCTGCCTCTCCCTCTCTCAGTCTGCAGTGCGGGTGTGTACGGGGACCATTGCAGTGTGACATGCCCCTCCTGCGCCCACTCCTCCTCCTGCCACCATGTCACAGGCCAGTGTGTGTGTACCTCTGGGTACACTGGAGCCCTCTGTGAACAAGGTCTGCACCGCCTGAGACCACACTCATGTCTCACCGTCTACACAGGAACTGATATTTATAAACTGCTATATTTAAGTATATTATTAGTTATTTCATAACCTATAATATGATTCCTTATTATATGTTACATGTATTGAAAAGAAAAAGGGAAAAAAAACTGAAAGTCAAAATGTTTGAGTAAGAAATACAATAGTGAGTTTGTATTTTCGTCTTATTTTCAATGTTGACTGTTTTGTTTGTGTGGTTGCTAGTATGCCCGGTGGGTCACTATGGTAACCAGTGTTCCGCGGTGTGTCGGTGCGCGCACAACTCAACGTGCCACCATCAGGACGGCTCCTGCCACTGTCCCCCTGGGTGGACCGGCCCTGACTGCTCCTTACGTGAGTCTGCTGCCCTTCATCAGCACGCTGGTCTTCATCAGCACGCTGGTCTTCATATAAGAGCACGACCTCCAATGTGATATTGCTTTTATACAACAGTTCTACAGCGACATTTATTAGTTAACAGTAATAAGCGACAACAGATTATGATTTGTTCGTTTATTTAATCATTTTATTTTGGCTCCGCCAACAAACATGAACACAAACATCCGCAGGCGAGCTACTTTGTATTAACGGTCATTCAATAGAACACCTGTGCGGCGGAGTGATACATATAGTTAAAAGTCCCAGTGCTGCTGATATGCTGTATATAATAATTAATTTAATAATTAATAATAATAATAATAATTAATAATAATAATGTTGTCATTTAGCAGACGCTTTTATCCAAAGCGACTTACAATTACGAATTACAGGGACATTCCCCCTGGAGTAACTGAGGGCTAAGTGCCTTACCCAAGGGCACACTAGTAGTGGTGTGGTTTCAGGCGGGATTTGAACTCACAACCTTCCGATCCCAAGTCCAACTCACTATCCACTAGACCACCACTACCCGGGGCTCTACGCTAACCTTTTTCACTAGGAGCACATGTGCTCCTAAATGAAAAATGTTAGGGGCACACAAAGAAATTTAGGAGCACAGTGAAAAATGTAATTATAACACATTTTTATTAGTGATTTTGCAATTTTTGCACCAAAATCACACATTGGCCCATGCCTACAGCCCTACTAGACGCAGAGCTGATGGCATTGTATTATGGTAACTAGCTGTGTCAAGTTCTCCTGGTTAGCAGCATGTTCATTCATTCATCCATGTCATGCCTGTCAGCTAGCAGCTAGCAGCCCAGCCAGGCTTTAGGGCTAGGTCTGTCAGCTAGCAGCCCAGCCAGGCCATGCAGAGGTCTGTCTCCATGCTGCCCACCTCCCTGCTGCTGGGTCAGGCTACATCAGTCACACACGGTGGCCAGACAACTCCACATCTAGGGGTATTAAACTACCCCACATCCAGATGACCAGTCCCCAGCCCCATGCTGCCCGGGGTGGTGACATGTGGAGGTGGCCAGCCCAGCACGGTGCCTCTGCGGCGGCTAGCTGTTAGCACACCACCATCCCCGGGGGTCCCACCTCTCTGCCACACTCAAGTACAACATGTTGCATTTTCATGCCATTAGGCAACTTGCTTCCTAGGGTTTCCTAGGATTAGAGATGCATTTGGACTTCTGGAGTACCTCCACTACTTTCAATGGGTTCTGAAGGTCTGAGAGCTTTCTACTTTCTACCCTGGGTAGTTAACCCTGGTTGTAACCTTGGGTTCAAATCTGGAGTGTGTGGGACCAAATCTGTAGATGTGGTGAGCTAATGAAGCTAATGCTAATGAAGCTTGAGATGAGAAAAGGGCGCTTGTCTCTTTAAGGCCCAGGAGGGAGTTAGCGATTAGCGATGTTAGCTTAGCGCCAGTTTAACAGAAGTAACTTCACTTTTAACATGACTTCCCGTGGTCGTAGCGGGCTGGCTGACGGCTTAAAATGTGGCCACACGGTTCGCGCAGATTTAATTTTAGAATAAAAAAAATAAAAAATAAAAAATTTCGGTACTCGCACGTGTGCTCGTGAATTTATTTCTCTAGTCGCACAGATGTATTTTTAGTCGCAAATGCGAGTGAAATGGTCGCACTGTAGAGCCCTGCCACTACCCCTATATATCGGCACTCATGGAATGCATTTTGTCCAATCAAATTACTTGGTCCGAACTAACTGTTCTATAACAACGCTTTGATTGTGGGGACCATATACTGAAAAATGTATGCACTCACTGAAATATAAGTCACTTTAGATAAAATCTTCATCTAAATGGCATATTAACTTATATATATTATATACAGTAATACATACTGAAGATACAGTATAGTTGAATAGTGATGTCGATCAGGGGAGGCTGGTGGAGGTAGGAATCAGAGGACAGGCTCATTGAAATGTGTTTGATACTGTTCCTCATTCCGTTCCATGCATTATAATGAGCCCGTCCTCCGATTTCTCCCTCCACCAGCCTCCCCTGATGTAGATATAGATAGATAACGTGGTATTAATTACGATTAGTGTATTTCAAATTCACATAACTTTTATTTTTCTAATGAGGTAACATGAGGTAAACTACTTTGTGGCATTTGGTACAACAATAACAGGCTACAGATCATTTATTTATTTATTTAGGATTTGCACACCCACACACACACACCCACACACACACACACACACACACACACACACAGACACACACACACACACTATGACAAATGAAAGACAAAATAAAAACAAAAGGCAAATTGTGCAGGGGAACGTGAGTTCAGATGACGTCTTTCTAGGACGTCCAGATGACGTCTTTAGGACATCTTATGGACTACGGAATCGTCACCTGGACGTCCTAGAGAGACGTCATCTGAACCCACATTCCGGCTTCCCTGAGGACCTCTTTTGGACTCGTTGTTTACTGGGTTAAGAAACCCTGATTATGTGTTCAAGCTCACAACGAGACGTGTATGGTCTATAACTGTTCTCATCTCACTCTCTGCTTGTGTTGTGTGTCTGCAGAATGCCGTGCTGGGATGTTTGGCCCAAACTGCGCCCTAGCGTGCTCTTGCCCACCTAACTTCTACTGTGACCCTCAGACCGGGGAGTGTGTGTGTGAGTCTGGACGCGGTGTCGACTGCAAACAAGGTACGTGCGCTTCAGTGGGGTCCTATAACCACACATTTACAACCCAACAACGATAAACCATACCCTATACTAGAAGCTAACATCCATTTAAATTGCTAAAATCAAGTTTATTACCTGTTTTTACTACTACCATGTCAACACAAAGACGATTTCGGATCATTTTACTGTACATCAATCAAAATAAGATCCCATTTCACGACCAGGGGCGGTATTCGTCAAAGGAAAGCCCAGGCTTATTTTGGATAACTCTCCCGAGACTTATCAAAATAAGCCTGGATTGTCCTTTAGTGACGTTGATGGAATACCCCCCCAGGACAGTCATCTGTAAGTTGGGTGTTCCACTGCTTCGTTGCGGCGATGACTCACGGACGCCGTCCTCCCTCCACAGAGCGCTTTGTGAGCGTGATGGTGCCTCTGTCCCCAGGCGAGAGGGACTCGTGGGGGGCGATCGGGGGCATCGTGGTGCTGGTGATCCTGGTGGTGGTGCTGCTGGCCCTCCTGCTGCTGTACCGCCGCAGGCAGAAGGAGAAGCAGAGCAACACGCCCACCGTCTCCTTCTCCGCCTCGCGCACCGTCAACTCCGAATACGCCATACCAGGTACTATACCACTGTTTGGCGGGGGTGAATGCGTTGGTTGAGTGCGATGCAGTTAAAGCAAGTGTCAATAAACGTTGATCGTTGTAGAATTTCCATTTCATTTGGCGTGGTGCAGCTTGGCTTTTAGGTCTCTCCTGCAAGGCACAGTTGTAGGGAATGTGACTATGCCTACCTTGTTGTTAACTGGTTTCACTTTGGTCTTGGCAGTTTAACAGCCTTGTTGTACGCAGTACTCAAGTTGTAAAAGAAAATCAGGGGGGATGGTGGATTTTATCATATGGGGACAATTTTAGCATCCCAACAGCGTCAGTGACTTCAGGGTCAGTGACTTAGTAAAAATGTCATTGCATGTGTGCGTGCCCCCCCCTCGCCCACAGTATTTTACTCAATATGCGCAAAACTAAATGTTGAAATAGCAGTAATACCACGTTCATTGATAAAATGACATAAGGGATGGAAAGGGGGGATGGCAGTTTTAGAAGGGGGATGATTTTGACCGTTTTTTATTTCAGGGGGGATCCCCCCTCAACTCGAGTGCTGGGTATGGGGAGTCTTTTACGGTTCCTCTATTTTAGCTAGATCACTGTTTGCACTTCTGGGCGGTATTCCATCAACTTTGCGCAGGAAAATCCAGGCTTATTTTTTTGAAGTCTCGCAAGACTTATCAGAATAAGCCTGGATTTCCTTTAGCGACATTGATGAAATACCCCCCTGGTTAGATGCTAAACTGCATTTTGTTGTCTGGTACTTGTACTCTGCAATGACAGTAAAGTTGAATCTAACGTAATCTAATCTTTAGCAGTGATCCTTCTTCTTCTTCTTCTTCTTTGTTTTTCAGAAGTCCTCCAGTTTGATTAGATTAGATTCAACTTTATTGTCATTGCAGAGTAATGTAATGTGTAAAGTACAACCAGACAATGAAATGCAGCTTAGCATCTAACCAGAAGTAAAGCATCTGAGTAGAAAGAAACCCCAATGCATCGGTAAATGTTTACAGATATGTGACTGCAGTCCGTTTTAACTGCCAAATGCAGTCTCTTTTGTTCTAGTTTCAGTTAATATATTAGGTTTTGGTTATATAGGCCTAGTTTTTGAGCTGAGGATACAGTACTTGTACCTCTAGAAGTACGTGTACCTCTTCATCCCCACAACCCCCCCCCTGTACAGTTTCTCTACTGTAAACAATAAAATAAAAAAGGTAATTCTTCCATCTTCTAGCATTGTGCCTGCCAATGGCCCCTGGTACTAGCGTAGCTTTGTTTTTCTTATGATGACTGATGGATAGATGATTCACTTACTTAGACAAAGTACTCATTGTAAGTCGCTTTGGATAAAGGCGTCCGCTAAACGTCTAAAATGTAAATGTAAATGTACTCGCATTCTTTTACAGTTAATGAAATCATCGCTTGTTGCTTTTCAGTGGTTCCTCACAGTCATCACCACTACTACTCCAACCCCAGCTACCACACCCTGACCCAGACCAGACCTCCCCTGCCACATGTCCCCAACAACCATGACCGTGCCATCAAGGCAAGTGTCAACACGTTACATCTGCCTCAAGTCATTACCACCTCGCATCATTACCGCCTCGAGTCATTACCGCCTCACCCTTCCATCAACACACTACAACATCTCTCCCTATTCACTTGACACTTTTTTTAATCACGTTTTTTTTGTTTTTTATTGTGTATTTTCCACAATATATCACAGGTCCAAACAGGACCAACAAAGAACAAACTTAAATATATCCCCCATACCTCAAATACCAGACATATACATACATACATACATACATACATACATACATACATACATACATACATACATACATACATATATACATACATACATACATACGTATATGCATACATACATTATACATACATACATTATATATACATACATACATACATACATTATACATACATACATACATACATACATACATTATACATACATACATACAGTACATACATACATACGTACATACATTATACATCACTTGACACTTTGTTGATCTCAAAGACTTTGAGTTTGATTGCTGACGTGGGTGTGTGTGTGGTTTTTTATTATTCTTAATTCATAACAGAACACCAATAATCAGCTATTCTGCAACGTGAAGAACATGGAGAGGGAGAGGCGGGGCCCGTTCGGGGCAGAGAGCAACGCCACTCTCCCTGCTGACTGGAAACACCACGAGGCTCGCAAAGACCCAGGTCTGGCTTCTTAACTGCCCGCATCTAAACCTGCCATGCTCTTTTGCCAGCATTCATTCACTGCCATTTCATCACCTGGATTTGATTTACGTAGGTCTTCAAGACAGGCTATTTATTTTTCATGAGTTTGTTGTCAATAAAAAGAAACGATGCCAATTGAGTATTTAATGTTTACAGGAGCCTTTGGAATCGACCGCAGCTATAGCTACAGTGCCAGCCTTGGGAAATATTACAACAAAGGTACTCCTTGTTGCTATTCTCCTCCTTTTCCCTTTCACTTTGCCCCTTGTCTCTTTATTAATAAAGTAGGTGAAAATAACGTGTTACTTCTTCACTTACTTCACATACTTTACTTCTAAAGCTTTCTTTATGACATGAAAATAACCTGAAATAACTTCTTCTTAATTGCCGGTATTATTACCATCAATCACTTCTCACCTCTTGCTTTTCTTGTGTGGAATATTCACTTATTAACCCGTAGCGAAAACCAATCATGTCTGAACCTTTGACCCCATGACCTTTGACCCATGACCTTACTCAGCTTCCAGCATGTGACATCACTGACCCCCCTCTATAATATAAGATCTCGTATCAGTGTAGAAGAACATGCATTGGTCCAATTAGTGATGCCTTCCCAGCTCCTAGGAAGTCCCACTCTGGCAGACTACAGGGCTCCCCTCATCTACAAATGCAGATAGCCAGTACCTTTGTAGTATACATCTCATCACCTACAGTATACCCAGCACTCGAGTTGAGGGGGGATGGCATGGGGTCGAGTTGAGGGGGGATGGCATCCCCCCTGAAATAAAAACAGTCAAAATCATCCCCCTTCTAAAACTGCCATCCCTTATGTCATTTTATCAATGAACGTGGTATTACTGTTATTTCAACATTTAGTTTTGGGCATATTGAGTAAAATACTGTGGGCGAGGGGGGAACGCACACATGCAATGACATTTTTACCAAGTCACTCACACTGAAGTCACTGACACTGTGGGGATGCTAAAATTGTCCCCATATGATAAAATCCACCATCCCCCCCTCATTTTCTTTTACAACTTGAGTACTGAGTATACCATCCATCAAGTTTTGACTTGAAGCAGTAGTGGTAGTGCCATGTGTTCAATAACGAGGGAAGTGTCTCGAGTGTTTCTCTAGCCAGAAAGTGATGGATTGTGTAGGTGAGGAAATGAATACCCCACTTACCCATGGCATATATCTCTGTGATCATAACTTAACACTAGAACAGCCATGCCTTTTTTTTTACCTACTAAAAGAGCCGCCTCGGAGTCAAATGATGACAAACCCCCTCTTTACAATGCTCAAGCTGCTATTTACACACAACGACCACTAGTTGGCCTACACAGAAAAACTGCAAAATAGCTTTATACCAGTGGCGGGCGGTGCATTTCACACCTAGGCCTTCAGTGATGTCCGACACATTCCTACCTGAATTATTCTACCTCTTAATACCATCGTTATGACGCCATGGCTCTAGAAACTAGACAGAAAGCTGCGCACTTGTTCGTTGAGCTGTAAATCCACTCGGGTGTTCAAAAGTCCCACCCGGCATAGTTACGCATCTCAATAGTGAATATCAATAGTGCGTATCAATAGTGCGTATCCAATCAAAAGACGTGCTAGGTGCTGACATCATTGAGCCTTACAGCAGGCGCCGTTGTTGCTTTTGCTCGCCAACTCGAAATCTACGTAGGTTTCCACTAGGAACGCCACAGGTTTTCTCGGTCAACGTTAAGTTACAGGTCGCGGCACAGTTTATTGTGCAGGCGGGCAGATTTTGGAGCCCCCTGGCAACACATTTTGATTGGATAAAAGCTCTAACATAAAGGCCAGCCCTCCAAATCTCAATCGGAGACTGGAAGCAGCGCAACCAAGAGGAAAGCTATGAAATGAAGAGAATAGACTATGGGGAATCATTAATACATATTTGTGGAAAAAATATATTAAAATAAAATGTATATTCTGATTATGTTTAGGCCAGCAGAGAAGGCCTTGCTGGCCCTGACGGCACACTACTGCTTTATACTAGGTTATCCTGATGTGATTTTGAAAATGTAAGGATACTGGGTGGTAGAACGCACATATCTAGGGAAAGTCATGAAAGGGGGGTCCTGAAATTTGATCGAGTGCAAAGATATTTTAAAAAAGTACTCACAGGGGTCAAATGACCCCTCATGGCTGATTAAGTGTTAAGGCAGATATCTTCCTGCTGCTCTCTAACCTCTCTCTACACCGCCCCCTGCTGGCCACAGAGCTGAAGGACACGGTGGCGGTGAGCAGCAGCTCCCTGAACAGTGAGAACCCCTACGCCACCATCAAAGACCTGCCCGGCCTGCCCTTCTGCCCTCCTGAGTGCAGCTACATGGAGATGAAGTCAGCCTTGCCCCGCGAGAGGTCCTACACAGAGAACACCCCTCCACCCTTCAACACTGCAACTTTACGCAGAGGTGAAAATCTCTCTCTAGAAATATACACATATTTAACCATTTAGCAGACACTTTTATCCAAAACAATTTACAATTAGAGATTACAGGGACAGTCTCCCTGGCGTCATTTAGGGCTAATTGCCTAACTCAAGGGCACACTAGTGGTGGTGTTCCCAGGTGGGATTTGAACACATGACCTTCTGAGACCAACTCAATATCCACTAGGCCATCACTACCCCTATATAAATATATATCTTAACTCTTCCTTCTCCGAGCATTGTGGCTGCCAATGGCCCCTGGCCCTAGCATAGATTACTTTTCTTAGGATGACTGATTCACTTACTTAGACAAATGTATTTGTTGTAAGTAGCTTTGGATAAAGGCGTCTGCTGAATGCCAAAAATGTAAATGTAAAAGTAGGCGAAGAACAGACACATTGCTGAGAAAAGAACATTCATAATATGTAAAAACGTTTGAGTTCGATTTGCATAACACTTAGGCCTTTAAATTCCCTAGGGAACATAGGCCATCGATGCATACTCTCAAGTCATTATTGGGCCGGCTGGCTGGAATCGTATGCAAATGAATCTGGAGAGGGTCAAGGGTTTGTGGGTTAGATTGACTGATGGGGGGATGAGTTTCCGTGAGGCTGACTTAATGGACAGTAGTGTTTCATGGACAGTAGTGTTTTCATGGAAGGGAGGGGAGGTCATCTGAGGGGAGGAAACCAGGATGGTTTGGAAAGTCAATATTAGGGGTGGAGAATGGTTTCGTCTCGGCCATATCCTAATAACAGGCTAGGAGAAATTGAATTGAATTACTTGGGTTAGAGTTATACTTATTTAGTTATTACACATAAGTGTGCATTATACATGCGGTATGATCAGCAATTTAGCAATATCATTCTATTAAGAATTTAATCTCAAAATAAAAGATAAAATAGAACATGGTCTTATGAGACTCCTAGTACAGTGAACTTCCACAGCATGTCGATGAACTTTAGGTTTGCCCAGATATATCATCGCATAAAATAAAACTCTTTGTCTTTAACATCTCTCTTCCTGGTCTCTCAGAACGCAGTTCCCTTGGCAACGTCCCGGAACAGGAGCCCCAGAACCACTACGACCTCCCTGTCAACAGCCACATCCCCGGACACTACGACCTCCCCCCTGTCCGCCGCCCCCCCTCCCCACGCAGGAGACTGCCCCAATGACCCCCCCCCCCCGTCTGAGAGCACTTACACACCGTCCAGATGGAGGAGGCCATCATCCCCGGCATGGATCACGAGGAAGTTTCCATTCATGTCAATAAGTGTTTCAGTACAACACTACTGCCCCCCTGTGGACCAAGGTGGTATTTCACCACCATGAGAGACTTGAGGTCCAGACTAGAAAGCCAAGGGGGTTGGAGGTAAAGGGGGACGGACCGCAGAGATGTCGGTGCCGTTGTTCGAGGAGACTCGTGGATACATGAAGTGTTTAACCAAACACTGTGGTGGAGGTGGCGGTTTTATTTTGAATGTTGTTGTATCCATGAAGCACATGAAAGGGCTTGCTAAAGGAGGTTTAGGAAAGTGTGAATTAGCATGTCAAGCATTTTTGCCCACAACTGCATAAACCATGGAATAAAGAGGCCTGTGTGTCTATATCCATGTCAAAAGCTTAGGTTCACCCCCATGTTCCCCCATAGTCTGTAGACCATGTCATAGAATATGTGTTTCAAAGGAGGGGGCACAGAGAGCACATATTGAGAGCACATTTTGTTACAGTTAAGCTCCCATATGTTACACATTTTTGAATGGAACCCTCTGTTTTGTATATATTGTACATAAAATGGCTGAACTTTTAATGTGTTCATTTATTTTTTTTCTTCACTTCTGTGTCCTCTCTCTCCGGTATCTGATTGAGAAGCAAACCACACTTTTGTTGGGAAAAAGAATTTTTACTCAAACTGCATTATCTTGAACAAAAAAGACAAAACAATATGTACCATACTCTACTTCAATTGTATGGCTCTTCCATATAAGGCATTGACATTTACATGTATTTCCTCAATCAACATCAATGTAGGTAATCATCTCTTATAAATTGAATTGAGCATTATAAAGATACTTATAAAGATACCCAGCTAGTGCATAATATTAGGTTGCCTGTAAGTGTTTATTTTTAGATAATTGATTCCTGGAATGTTGGAATCATATTGTAACTTCTAAGAAACATTTGGTTTAAGTTACAAAGTATCAAATATCAAGTTCCTTAAACATCCTGGGAACGTTCCAAAGTCAAATAGCTGTTCTTTAACATTACCAGAATGTGTTTGGCGCTAGCTGGGTAAAGTATTTCCGTACAAATATTAAGCACACACACTTTGTAAATCTATAAATCTCATTGTCTGACAAAAGACAAATACTAAACATCTTTGGAATTAGCACTTTTCATATTTCAAGAAAAATATAACCTCAAATTTAAAAAAAAGAATAATCATTGCACGCAAGCAAGTATCAATAAGGCACTTTTGAGATGTGATCAGAAATCACAAAAAGGTAATAAGCTCTATCAAAATAAAGTGAATCTGCGGCAGTAAAAAATCTTGCAATCCCTTGATTTTTGATAGTCGTAGAAATATTAATGAAGTACAAAACAGACACATAATATTGCAAAATAGCCTATCAAGTATTCTCCGGGGAAAGAAAGCCAGACTAATGTACATGCCTCTACTATCTGTGCATTCTAAGGAAAGCTTAGGGGATGGTTGTAGCTCATTTTTCAAAAGTCAGAAAAAATACACATCCTATCCTCCTTTACCCCTGATCCCAACCCCTAAAAAAACAGTCCAAGCCTGGCAAAAGCCATTAAGCTAAAGAATATGAAGAGAGACGAGAGAGACCTATGCATGTATATGTAAGACAAAATATGTCAATGTAAAACTGTCAAGATATCGTACACTTTTGAGGTTCATTACCACTGTTGCTTGTACAACACACTGTCTGATACTGTCAAAGCCACATGATACTGCTGCAGCATGCAGTGATAGATGCCATGTAGCATTTCATGTGACAGTGATTGAGTATATATATATATATATATATATATATATATATATATAATATACTGTGATGAAATATGGCATCTTGTCAGAACAACACACTTTACGGTAATTCTTTTAAATCAACATATTTTGAGACCAACTTTCATTGAAAATATCTTGTATAATCTGTTTAACGAAGATCAAATAAACAGCAACAAAAAAAACAATAAGATGCTATATCTCCTTATAAACTTTCAAAAGCATCAAAGATAATCTTCTTTTTTTTCTCTTTTCCTTTTTTACATGCAAATCATATTCCTCTTATAAATGTTTTTTTATGACAAACGTTATTCCTCTAGTATTACATCCACAAACAAATACAAGCATTAGAGGTCATACATGTTGGCACTTTAAGTCAAACTGTGACAAGGTGAAAGGTCAGATGAGGGTTATCAGCCCCTCGACCACCTGAAATAACCCATTTTATATGACAGTACATTATCAAGCACCAGCTCCTCTGTGTAACTGACTATGGCTTTAGAATGACCCACTCCACCTGTCTCTGTATCGCTGGATAGCCCCGGTCCCGCTAACCCTTCAGTTCAAAGGTTAACTGCATCTCTACTAATGTGACATTCAAGGTGGTGTATGTGGGCATACTGGGGTGCTGACCCCTGCTAGGGACCCCAGGATCCACAACTTGGTTCACTCACTGTGCGTGTTGAGTGTTGACAGCTTGGGTATGAGACATGAAACCCCAGCACGGATCAAAGACTCTGCTACGGCAGAAAGGCAGACCCCTGGGTCAAACACATTGTGTCAAATATTTGACAGCAAGTATTTGAGGTCTGCTTGAGTTAACTTGGTGTTTCTACTTTTGGGACCAGCTTTCGGTTCTACTGTACCAGGAACACAGAATCAAGGGAAGCTCTAGTATTTGAAAGCATTTGAGATACAGTACGTAGTTGACCCCCAGATCTGACGGAACTAACCCTAACCCAGATCTGAAGGAACTCTATCTACTCTCTGTCTGGTTCTCTTATCATGTATATAAGGCCCTTATGCAGTACAAGTAGCTGCCCAGCTTACATGCTATAGCTAGAATATATACAAACACAAACTCATATATTTAAAGTGAATAAGCAGCCCCTAAGCCCTTCGCCAAACACCAAAGCCAATCTAACCCGGCAGATTATAGAATACAAAAAATAAAGACTTGATCATATCATATATAAAACGAAAGAAATTATAATAATAAAAAAAATATCCTGATGATAGAAGTAGAAAAGTGATATGGCTCTCTCTATTGTAGGAGAACTCCTGTCCAGGTGAGGTGGTGGTGCCTGGTCTTACATGATGGAGCAGCTTTCCGGCTTGAGACCTCCCTGAGGAAGACAGGAAGTGACATAGAGGGGGTAAGAGGAAGCGAGGGGACAGGAAGGGGAGTATTGTCACAACAGCTCAAGACACACAAAGGGACAGACACATTGGGACAATGTAGAGAGACTCAGAGAGACACATTCTTGCCTCAGAGATGTGTGTTCTGTGTGCATAAGTATGAGAAAGCTTGAGCATGTACAGCACAGTATATATCACTTATATCCATAAATACACTCAATATCTACAATATCTCTCTCCCCCTCCCTCCCTCCCCCTCTCTCCCTCCCTCTCCCTCCCCCTCTCCCTCTCCCTCCCCCCCAACCACAACTAGTCAATTTCAATCTACAACTTCATTTTACAAACCACAAATACATCCGTTATACATTGCCTACGTCTCGCACTAAATCGAGCGAAATCAAACTTAGACTGTCATGGATTGTCATGGAAGACGTGGTCCTTCTTACCTGTCGAGGTGAGTTGTTCCCCACGATGAAGGAGTGTCCCACCAGGCCCTCGGGCAGCCCCCCCCCGCTGATGAAGGAGCCGCTGGACACCCCCGAGGTGGCGCTGCTGGCACGCTCAGACGGCAGGCCGCACGAGCTGCAGTGGCTGCGCAGGTTGTAGTCACTCTCCACACCGCCGCCGCACGTGCTGTGGGCGCCCTGCAGGGGGCGACAGAGGACACATGTTATTTGTATTGTACCACTGGCTAGAGGTGGCTGGCAGTTGCAGTACAAAGAAAACAGGACACAGACTTTCAAAACTGTCTTGGTAGATCAACAGATGTGGAAATTGTTTGAAAAAATAATAATAAGTATGAATATATATATAGCCATTGATTCCTGAAGAATATAACATTCTATATTATTATATTTAGATATTATAACTTATAAACGCCTAAAGAGCTTTGTTCTGTCTTATCCCATCAGAACCCAAAATATAACCTTGTTCTACTCAATAGATTGTAAACAATGTAATCGTATAGCTTTAAAACGTTTTTTTGTTTTTTCATCTTTTCATTTCTATCTCATAGATGGTCAGTCCATAAATAGCTCGACCGGCGACCGCTTTCTTCTTGTTTGAATCCCAGATTGCCCCTTTTCCTATGATCCTCACCATGTCCTCATCCTCGTCCTCCTGGAACAGGGTACGGGTCACCTTCCTCATCGCCAACTCCTGAGAGAGAAGAGAAGCAATTAGATTAGATCAGATCAGCTGATGTATCACACAACCCCCAGAATATGGAAGGAGAGGAATGATGGGTGCCCAATAGTGAGACACAAATAGTGTGAGTGTGAGTGTGTGAGTGTGAGTGTGAGTGTGAGTGTGAGTGTGAGTGTGAGTATGAGTGTGAGTGTGAGTGTGAGTGAGTGTGAGTGTGAGTGTGAGTGTGTGTGTGTGCGTGCATGCATGCATGTGTGGCTGTGTGTGTGTGTGTGTGTGTGTGTGTGTGTGAGTGTGTGTGTATGGCTGTGTGTGTGTGTGTATGGCTGTGTGTGTGTGCGTGTGTGTGCATGTGTGGCTGTGTGTGTGTGTGTGTGTGTGTGTGTGAGTGTGTGTGTATGGCTGTGTGTGTGTGTGTATGGCTGTGTGTGTGTGCGTGTGTGTGTGTGTGTGCGTGTGTGAGTGTGTGTGTGTGTATGGCTGTGTGTGTGTGTGTGTGTGTGTGTGTGTGCATGCATGCATGTGTGGCTGTGCATGCATGCATGTGTGGCTGTGTGTGTGTGTGTGTGTGTGTGTGTGTGTGTGAGTGTGTGTGTATGTATGGCTGTGTGTGTGTGTGTGTGTATGGCTGTGTGTGTGTGTGTATGTATGGCTGTGTGTGTGTGCATGCATGCATGTGTGGCTGTGCATGCATGCATGTGTGGCTGTGTGTGTGTGTGTGTGTGTGTGTGTGTGTGTGAGTGTGTGTGTATGTATGGCTGTGTGTGTGTATGTATGGCTGTGTGTGTGTGTGTGTGTGTGTGTGTGTGTGTGTGTGTATGGCTGTGTGTGTGTGTGTGTATGTGTGTATGGCTGTGTGTGTGTGTGTGTGTGTGTGTGTGTATGTATGGCTGTGTGTGTGTGTGTGTGTATGTGTGTGTGTGTGTGTGTGTGTGCATGCATGCATGTGTGGTTGTGCATGCATGCATGTGTGGCTGTGTGTGTGTGTGTGTGTGTGTGTGTGTGTGTGAGTGTGTGTGTGAGTGTGTGTGTATGTATGGCTGTGTGTGTGTGTGTGTGGCTGTGTGTGTGTGTGTGTGTGTGTGTGTGTGAGTGTGTGTGTGTGTATGGCTGTGTGTGTGTGTGTGCATGCATGCATGTGTGGCTGTGTGTGTGTGTGTGTGTGTGTCTCACCTCTCCGTTGGCATTGATCAGCGTGGTCTGGAACAGGTCTCCGCTGCCCCAGGTCTTCTGGGTCTTCCACACCAGGTCAGAGGGGGGGTTGTGGGCGCCGCCCCCACCTGAGGCCCAAATCTAGAAGCAGCAAATGGGACACACTGTTACAGTGTGTGTGTGTGTGTGTGTGTGTGTGTGTGTGTGTGTGTGTGTGTGTGTGTGTTACAGCAGGGCTCCCACACTCCCACTGGGCCCATGCAGAAAGATGTGTTCACACTGCAAAAAGTAAATCTAAGGGAGATTAAATATCTTAAATCAAGGCAATATATGCTTGTTATATGTCTGACTGCATTCGTATTTTAGTTTTACTTGTTTTAAAACAATCTTGGCAAGTGACATTTTCCTGTTCTGTTGGCAGATAATTATGCTTATTTTAAGTAATATTTCCCCTATTTTATAGGTTTTTTTCTTGTTTTTGAGAGCTGCCTTTTTGCAGTGCACTCACTCACTCACTGCATGTAAGTCCCTTACACAATTACTACTGTGGATGGCTAGAATAGAACGCACTAAAGAATATCACTCCTACACATTATGGAGCCCTGATACGGCTGGTCTTCATACTGGACTCAGGCGTATCAGAGTATGAGAGTGGAGTGGAGCTCACTCCTCGCTTGTGAGGCGGTGTTTGCTCACGCTCGCTCCACATCCTATCCCACGCAACGCTCCAAAACCACTCGCAGAGAAAAGGTTGTAGCTGAGAATTCGCTCCATTTCTTTCAAACAATCATCTAACCTGATCCCGGCGGTTGCTAAGGGCGGGGGAGGGGGGGTCTCAGCCCACACAAACGTGCATCTTGCCCATCCGATCAAAAGTTAAGACATTTAAGATTGCTTTTCTGTATTGTCGATATTCTGAGGGTGTGTTTGAATGTCTAATGTCATATTTGTATTTACCGTGGGTCCATATGCTATGTTGTTCGATTTAGCGTCGCCCATAGCCACCGCTGGCCTACCACTAGCACCCCCGAACCCAACCCCCCCCCCCCCCCCCCGGGGACCCTACCCACCCTAGGCGTCGGTTCTGGCACCCGGGGCCTGATCTAACCCATTTAACAAATACTGACATCTAATCCTGAAAGTATTTACCGCAATTATTTCTAAAGTAATGAGAAAACAGACCGTTTTCTCAGTAATTAAAGTGAAAGTGACACTGGCTTGGAAGGGGACAGCAGGAGTGCTGGCACAGCTTCCTCAGGTTATTGACTAAACATATTTCTATGCAGGATTTATTGGAAAATCTGCTAAATATTTTGGTGGGATCATGGCCCCGAGCAGCCGGCGCGAGCGGCACCGGAGGAGGAGAGAAGGCCAACGCTCCGGTGTTCTGAATACCAAAAGGTCCGGTCGAATCATCGCTCCGTACGGCGGCTAGCTACATCAGAGTTACACATTATGCAGCCAATTCATAGATGAATTATATCCTCTTATCGTTTCCTGATATTTTCTGACGGGGTTCTGAAGGGCGATATATCCCCGGCAGGTCTCAGGTCTGATAGAAAAATCAATGTGCTGTGGAAAAAACATCCTTCCGTTCTGTTTACTCCAGTAAAAACGTGTCAAAACAACTTCTAACAGCGTGAAGAAAAAAAAGAGAGGCAGATTCACAAATACTGTACAGTAGTGTCATGTTGGAGGTAAAAACAGACGGCTTAGTTGACGACAGTGATCCGGAGGGAAGCGGGGGGGGTGGTACTCACGGTGACGGCCTGCCCGGCCTTGAGGGTGAACTTGGGGGGGAACTTGTAGCTGATGGGGCTGCTGGTGCCCACCTGCCTCTTCACCTGCCAGTGGCCCAGCAGCTGGTCCTGTAGAGACACAAGGTGAGACACACCTGGGTCAGGCTCTGTCTCAGACACACCGTTACAATACCAACCCACTTCTTCTAACGATCCTTTTAGTAATAAAACCATCAGCATGTCAGTGTCCTACATGGCATGGAGACAACATGCACATGACATACACACATTCCATCACAGACAAGAGTTGACCCACCCCATAGGTTACACACAGAAAACATAATGTTACACATTTACAGAGCAGTTTCGCACACACACACACACACACACACACACACATACACATACATTTACATACACATACACACACACACATACACATACACACACACATACACATACATTTACATACACATACACACACAGAGACACACACAGACAGACACAGACAGATAGACAGACACACAACTACACACACACACCCACCCCCCACCCACACCCACCCACTCACCCACCCACCCACACACACACCCACACCCAGCCCCACCCACCCACCCACAACCCCCACCCACCCACACCCACACCCACCCCCACACCCTCTATAGTTTAGGGATGCAAACTGGTGATGGCCCAAAAAGGTGACAAAAAATGTTCATGAAAATTGTTGACCTATTTTGAGGTAAAAAAAACGGCTAAAAGGTGACAAGTTTGCAGCCCTGATAGTTACCAGGGGTCACCCCTATCACCCCTGATAGTTACCAGGGGTCACCCCTATCACCCCTGATAGTTACCAGGGGTCACCCCTATCACCCCTGATAGTTACCAGGGGTCACCCCTATCACCCCTGATAGTTACCAGGGGTCACCCCTATCACCCCTGATAGTTACCAGGGGTCACCCCTATCACCCCTGATAGTTACCTCATCAGCCTTGTTGCTGAGGCGGACGTACTTCCCGTCCAGGTCCACCTCGTCCACGGTGACGCGGCCGCTGGCCGAGGCCTGCTGGGAGATGCGCGTGCGGCGTGTCACGGCGCCCCCGGCCAGGCTGGAGGTCTCGCTGTCGTTGTCGTTCAGGCGGCGCTTCTTGGTGCTGGCGCTGCCGGAGGAGTTGCGGCTGCTGCTGGTGGTGGTCTGGAGCAGGCGGGTGGCGACCGCGTGGGACCCGGAGCCAGAGGTGCGGGACACGGTGACGCGGGACACGGTGGGGGGAGGGCTGGGAGACAGACGCAGCCTGGGGGAGGAGGAGGGGGGGGGAGTGGGGGTGAAAGGTTAGAGGGTGGGGAAGGTTTTTTGTTGAGAAAGGGGGCACTGAATGACTGAATGAAATAGCGGCGTTTTAAATGTGGGTTCAGACACCTGTGTGCACTGCAGGGGGTTCCTTGGCAGACTGAATGCTTTCAGCATGCACTGAGTTGTGTGTGTGTGTGTGTGTGTGTGTGTCTGCATGTGTGTGTCATATGCCTCACCTCTCCTCCTCTCCCTACAGTTTTTGTGTCTGTGTCTGTGTGTGTGTGTGTGTGTGTGTGTGCGTGTGCATGCGTGTGTGTGTGTGTGTCCTATGCCTCCTCACCTCTCCTCCTCTCCCTCCAGTAGTTGTGTGTGTGTGTGTGTGTGTGTGTGTGTGTGTGTGTGTCCTATGCCTCCCCACCTCTCCTCCTCTCCCTCCAGCAGCTTCCTGTAGGCGCTGATCTCCATGTCCAGGGCCAGCTTGATGTCCAGCAGCTCCTGGTACTCATCCAGCTGCTGCTGCATCCTGGCGCGCATGTCGGCCATCTCCCTCTCCTTGTCCTCCAGGCGCCGGCGCATCATGTCCCGCTCGCGGGCCAGCGACTCCTCCAGCTCCCGCACCCTAGCCTCCCGCGCCGTCAGCTAACACACACACACACACACACACACACACACAGGGAAACACACAAGGGTAGATGTTATTACTCCTGAACACGTCTATACTTCGATTAACCAAAGTCCAAAAGACGTCCTCAGGGAAGCCGGAATGTGGGTTCAGATGACGTCTTTCGAGGACGTCCAGGTGACGTCTTTAAAACGTCTTGTAGTCCTAGAAACCTGAACCCACATTCCGGCTTCCCTGAGGACGTCTTTTGGACTCTTTGTTTACTGGGAAGCCAGCCCACTTCAAACCCATTTAGCCCTCTGTTTTGATGAGATCCTACAAGAGAACGTCAACTTCCCACAGTCCCACAGTATCTGTCTTTGACCACTGTTATACTGTTTTATACTGTTATACTGTTTTTCATTTCATTCAAGTATCATTGTTACCAAATCTCGAAAGCGGAGTGACCGGAGTTAGTTACTTCACCTGTTCAAGTGCTCTGGGTGTGTGAAAGAAGGACTATTGTCTATCTTTTAATGTCTTATTTCTGTTATGTCTCTTTAAAACAAATCCTAATTCCTTGGACCTTCTTCTTCTTCTAGCATTATGACTGCCAACGGCCCCTGGCCCTGGCAGAGATTACTTTTCTTGCCGATGACTGATGGAAAGATGATTCCCTTACAAAATGTATTTGTTGTAGAACTAATAGGGTGTGTGTGTGTGAGTGAGTGAGTGAGTGAGTGAGTGAGTGAGTGTGTGTGTGTGTGTGTGTGAGTGTGTGTGTGTGTGTGTGTGTGTGTGTGTGTGTGAATGAGCGAGTGAGTGAGTGAGTGAGTGAGTGTGTGAGACAGACCTGAGTGTGTGTGTGTGTGTGTGTGTGTGTGTGTGTGTGTGTGTGTGTGTGTGTGTGTGTGTGTGTGTGTGTGAATGAGTGAGTGCGTGTGTGAGTGTGTGAGTGTGTGAGACAGACCTGAGTGTGTCTACCTGTTTCTGTAGCTGGCTGAGCTGGGAGGCCGAAGAGGTGTGTGTGTGAGTGTGTGAGTGTGTGAGTGTGTGAGTATGTGCGTATGTGTGTGTGTGTGTGTGTGTGTGTGTGTGTGTGTGAGGGACCTGCGTACCTGCTTCTGCAGCTGGCTGAGCTGGGAGGACATGCCCTCCAGGCGGACGCGGCTCTGCTGCAGCTCCTCGTGGGCCGCCCCCACCAGGTGGCTGTTCCTGTCAGCTGACTGACGGGCGTTCTCCAGCTGGGACACAGGAAACAGGAAGTGGAGGCCTACGGTTACATTTCAGATCTCACAGGTACCCGGCGTGGGTAACAAGACGTCAGTGACTGCATCAAGCGCATCTGGAGACTACAATGAGGATGATGTGGAACACCAGAAGAAGACACCTACAGCCAGGTTGTGTTAGCCCACAAGTACTTACTTACGAAACCGTTGTCATATTAAAACCCAACTTTTTTGCATCTGGAACTAGAGTGTGAGTGCGGCTTCTACTCCTTTTAATAGTATTTAGTTCCGTCGCCAGCACCTCGCCCAAGTTTTCTACGGTGTGCGTTCTCTTCTTTTCCTTCTTTAAGCCCACAAGTACTGTACCATTATTCCTTTAAAAATTGACCTTTACTGACCATTAAGTAGAGCCAGCAGATGCACTGGGTAAGAATAATAATAATAACTTTTATTTGTATATCACTTTTCCTGCAAAATATTGTAGATGTAAAAGAAAAGAATGATGGGGGCGCTTAGGTGGCGTAGTGGATTAAGCGCTGACCATGTACCGCAGGGCTCTCGGTTCGATTCCAGCCACGGACATATCCTGCATGTCATCCCTTCTCTCTCTCTCACCCATCCTTCCTGTCATAATCTCTACTATATCTGTCATTAGTATTATATGAGTGGGACTGCCCCACTCAGAAAAAATAACTTACAAAAAAAAGAATGAGAAAAGAATGTAGATGTAATGTAAATGGAGCCAACGCTTGTCTTCACACTAGTCTCAGGCAAGGTGACTGATTATGGGAGAATGGTTCCCAAGCGTGTGGTTCCCAAGCCACCTCTGCTGTGGTATACCTGCTGTACTCAGAGTGGTGAGGAGCACCTCCGTACCTTGGAGTTGAAGGTCTTCTCGATCTCCTCCTTGTAGATGCGGACCTGCTCCTCGTGCTGGGCCCGCAGCTCCATCAGCGCCTCGGACAGCTTGCTGTCGTAGTCTACAGAGCGGCCGCCGTCCACCTCCACCACGCGGGTCTCGTGCCGGCGCTTGGTCTCCCGCAGCTCCTACAGAGACGGGGGGGCGGGGAGGGATAATAATAATAATACATTTTATTTATGGGCGCCTTTCAAGGCTCTCAAGGACACCTTACAAGACCTAGATAAAATACACAGACAGGTGTGATGGGAGGAGGGACACACAGACAGGTGTGATGGGTGGAGGATACACAGACAGGTGTGATGAGTGTGGAGGGATACACAGACAGGTGTGATGGGTGGAGGATACACAGACAGGTGTGATGAGTGTGGAGGGATACACAGACAGGTGTATTCCGTGACTAAATGACATTCAATGACTTACAATGGCGGGAGTTGGCACATTTCTGATTTCTGATTTACCACAGCAAGTAATCGACATGTTTTTTTAAAGATGACAAGAATATTTAGTCTAGAAGCTTTTCACCATCAGATATTAGCGAGTTGTTTGTCCGAGTTCTCTGCCTGTAGTGACTTTTGCTGTGATATGATTGGACAATTTCTATTTTGGGGGCGTGGCTTAGCGAAGGGAGGGGAAGGGAGGAAAAAGGAGGGAGGGGAAAAGAAGGGAGAGGAAAAGGACAAAGCGACAGTGGTGGAGGTGGAGGTGGAGGTGGAGGCTCACCTCGGAGGAGATGTTCTTCTGGAACTGCAGCTCCTCCCTCAGGGTCTGCAGGCGGTTCTCAGCGTCCACCCGCCTCAGCATCTCATCCTGCAGCTGCTTCTTAGCATCGCCCAGACTGGCCTCCAACTGGAGAGAGAGAGAGAGGGGGGGGGGGAGAGGGGGAGAGGGAGAGAGAGAGGGGGAGAAGAGAGAGAGAGAGAGAAAGAAATAGAGAGAAAGAGAGAGAGAGAGAGAGGGGGGGGAGAGGGGGAGAGGGAGAGAGAGAGGGGGAGAGGGAGAGGGGGAGAAGAGAGAGAGAGAGAGAAAGAAATAGAGAGAAGGAGAGAGAGAGAGAGGGGGGGGAGAGGGGGAGAGGGGGAAGAGAGAGAGAGAGAAAGAAAGAGAGAAAGAGAGAGAGGGGGGGAGAGAGAGGGGGGAGAGAGAGAGAGAGAAAGAAAGAGAGAGAGAAAGAGAGAAAGAAAGAGAGACAAAGTGAGAGAGAGAGAAAGAGAGGAAGAGAGAGAAAGAAAGAGAGAGAGAAAGAGAGAGAGGGGGGGAGAGAGAGGGGGGAGAGAGAGAAGGAGAGAGAGAGAGGAAGAGAGAGAGAGAAAGAAAGAGAGAGAGAGAGAGAGAGAGAGAGAGAGAGAGAGAGAGAGAGAGAAGTTGTAGTTCATATGTGTGACCACTAGATGGGGTATAGAAGCTGTTCTGTCCACGGCCGTCCCACGGCCCAAGTTTCACTAACAGAACAACCCCGGGTGCTGGTCCTGGAGGAATCCTGTTCCAGAACCCTGCATTCAGCATCATGGTGTTGGTGCTGCTGGTACACATACCAGGTGAGGTATCTCCGTCTCTTACCTTGGCCAGCTGTGCCTTCAGGTCCCGGACCTCCAGGTCCAGAGAGCGCTTCTCCCCCAGGGCGGTGGCCAGAGACGCCTCTTTGGAGTTGAGCAGAGCCTCCAGGTCCCTCAGCCGGGCCACAGCCACCTCCAGGTCCGACTCCTTCTTCCCGTTTCTACGGAGACATAAGGAAAGGGTAGGAAAGCATGTTAGCTTAGCATAGGGCTTCTCATTGAGTAAGTAATGCAGTATTGTTGTCACGAGGAAACAAAATCTTGTTTGAAATGTAGGCGGCTTACTTCAAAATCCGTCATTGCTTTTCTGTATCGAATTTCTGCATTTGTCACTGTGTCTGGAACGAACTTCCCTACTCAGTGCTACATGAGCTTACATATAAATGCACATGACCACGCAGTCTCCGAGCAATGGATCTCAGTGAATCACATTTCACATAGACAAACAATGTTGGCTGTTTCTCTTTGTGATGGCAACATTTGAGAGATATAATAAAAAAAAAAGAAGGAAGGAATGGAATACCCCTCAACGTATGAGCAAACTGAACTGAATCATACTGCATTGAATTCAACTGAAATGGACGAACTGAAATGAACCCGACCCCAAGTCAACGCCAGCATATTGTCTGTGTGCCGTGCCGTCATAACTCCACTGACGGTGCTCTCGGGGGGGAAACAGAGATAAATTAAAAACATTCACGTTTGTTTGCATGTGCGTGCATTCTGTGTCTCTCTTTTTGTAACCACACTACCCAGGAATCAATTTGCAGTGCTGGTTAAGAAGAAAGAAAAAACTAAACTTGGAACGGTACAGAGGGGGGAAAAACAATAGAGCCAAACAGAATAAAAAAACAAAGAGAAAGTGGTAGCAGCATGTACCCGTTTTGGGGGTTAACAAAAAGCCAAGCAGGAAATAGGCTCCTGCGTTATTAGGTTTGGGCCCAGCAGTTCAACGTTGCTTGTCACTAATGATGCCCATCTGCTGGGGAGGATGGCTTCCAGACCACTCACCCCAACCCTCATGGTCTACCCAAGATGCTCTGTCAGCATGGAGCAGGCCCGCTGCTTTGAATGCATGCATGGACTTCATATTAAACACAATGACATGCACACACGCACATAATGTACGCACACGCATACGTGCACACACGCGCGCGCGCACACACTCGTGCAGAAAGTACACTCCACACATGAACTCCTCTCATACACACGCAAATACACACACACACACTCACACGCACTCACACGCACTCACACGCACGCACACACAAACACACACACACACACACGTGCATGAAAAAATACACTCTACACATGAACTCCTCATACACACGCATGTACACACACACATAAACACATATACTGTGCACTACGTTTCTGCAGCAAAAAGATGGTTTGCCACACACAGACTTTCTCTCTTCAGCTTGCATTGTCTCACGGCTGTCTTACCCCTCCTCATATTTCAAGAGAAGAAAGGGTGAGTGATTTATGAATGTAGGGTTGGCATCTCACCCCATAAACCATCACCATCATGACCACACACACACACACACACACACACACACACACACACACACACACACACACACACACACACACCACCCCTTTTCAGTCACAGCAGAACACTGTGGAAAGTATAAAGAAGAGGCAAAGGAGACACAATCCATGAGTACAGAAGCTCATGTGTAAGGCCAGACAGGATGTGAGCAGATTTGTCTTTTTGGCGCTACATTTACAACATGTTTAGTAGCACCATTCATTATTTAGGTGTTCTTGATTTAAGAATAAAATGCTAAACAATTACTGGAACCTCTGACCCAACATACTCAACCTGGCCTCAGTGATTGGGACTGTGACACTGAGGTATGTCGCCTCTCTTTCTGCTGCATGGAGTGGATCTGTCTAACAGCTTGTAGCGATAAGCCAAACTCGGCTACACACACAGGGAAGCTCAGTGGAGGTTAACAGGCAATCATGTGAGGAATGCTAAGCTAATGCTAGTCATTAGCTAGGTGTGTGTGTGTGTATGTGTGTGTGTGTGTGTGTGCGGGTGTGAGCTGGAGGCTTCCTAAGAAAAGTGAACTGAGAGGAAAGGAATTCTTTCCGGTCAGCAGCAATATCACCAACAAGAGAGTCACTATCTCAAGGCAAAGACCTTCATGC
>NC_137680.1:28402855-28567855 GCF_963989245.1 Nansenia antarctica
ACAGTAGGGTTTTAGCCTAGCCGTAATGGATAGAAAAGAAGGTGTATTTACAGTACAGTATGGTATGTGCAGTATGGTAGAGACGACGGATGCAAATGTAACGTAAATACAGAGGTAGATTATACACGATTGTCGTGGCAACACAAACACGAATCCTACCAAACAAGAAACAAGCCTGAATCTGTGGCGCTTTGGTGTGCATTCCAGACAGTTGGGGAGTGCGTCCGCTGCTATCAAAGCCTTTACAAAGTAAAACGATTCTATCACACAAGGATGTTCTGTTTCTCAAAACACTTCCCAAGTACAAAGGCAGAGTCGGAAAGGCTACTGTGGAAAAACAAATGGTAGTGTGTGAGAGGGAGGGGAGGAGAGAGAGAGAGAGAGAGAGAGAGAGAGAGAGAGAGAGAGAGGGAGGGAGGGAGAGGGAGGGAGGGAGGGAGAGAGAGAGAGGGAGTGAGAGAACCATAGAGAGAGGTTGAGAGAGACAGAGAGAGAGAAATAACAAAGGAGGAATGTGTCGGCTCAGCCCCCTGTCTTGGGTGACTCACTGCTATCTTTGTCCACTTCAGTGACGAGGATGGAGCCCGCCTCAAAAAGACAAGAAAAAAAAAAGAAAGAAAGAAAGAATAAGAAAAAAAAAACACCACCATCCTCACTGTTTTGCTGTGCCGTTGCTATGACAACAGGGGCCTACTCCACCAGGCCTACAGTGAGTGTGGCATTCTTTCCCCCACGTTTTTTAAACAGGGATGGAAAACAGAGTCCAATCATTTTCAGTGCAGCAGCTTAGCTTTCAGCATACTGTATCTATAGTCTGAGGTATGCCGGGTTGAAAAAAACATCCCTCTCTGACGCTCCTGATGGGAAAACCAAATAAAAGCCTATAATTTATATAGGCAGATCTGGTCGATGCATCATTCAAAGTGCACACACAAAGCAGCGACGCCTAAATAGCCGATAATTACTCCCTACGCAAGCCCAAGACACGAGATTGAAAAGGACGTTTCGCCAGAAGGTCTACAGTATGTTAAACAGATTCATTGCAGGACAGGTGTCCTTTTCTTACAATGGCATAGGTTAAAAATGAACAATGGAAACTGGCCAATCAAAATGGAGAAGGGCTACAGAAAGGGCTGAGGAAAGGTCAGAACTATTATGGGTAATACAGCACCACTATTTAAACACCCTAGTACAGGAGTGTGAGCAGAACTGTGATTACTCAGTAGTGCTACTGCTGGAAACAATGTGTGTGTGCATACTTGACATCATTGCCCACTTTCTAGATGCCCAACTTCAGCACCTGAGTGTGTGTGTGTGTGTGTGTGTGTGTGTGTGTGTGTGTGTGTGTGTGTGTGTGTGTGCATACCTGACATCATTGCCCACTTTCTAGATGTCCAACTCCAGCACCTGAGTGTGTGTGTGTGACTTTTTTTTTTCTAAGTGACTTTATCCTGTTTCCCCCCCACCTTGAAAACACAGCCCCTTTTCCCCCAATGAGAGCAAGTGCTACAGCCCACCGCAGTGACCTGGTCAATGCTAAATCATCTTGCTAATGGACCGGGCTAAGTCCCAGTGCTACAGCCCAGCGCAGAGACCTGGTCAATGCTAAATCATGGTGCTAATGGACCGGGCTAAGTCCCAGTGAACGCTCAATCAAGGCTGATTACAACAAGCTCCACAACCCCTCTCTGCTACCAGTGGGCCCGCCAGGGTTGAGAATCCCTCCCATCACCCCTTCCATTTCCTGTGTTACTCCAAACAGAACTCCACTTCGGGGAGTTGTAGGCAGCATTGATTAACCCGACATTTGGGAACAGACGTACAGCGCGGTGAGTCACAGGTGAGTCAGTGTTAAAAAACCCTGACGACGTCTCGACGTGAGATGGAAAACACCGGGGATTCCCCCACCTGTCCCCCAAAGACCATCGGATCCCGTTTCCAGGATGTTTAAGATCTATTCAGAGAGTGGACACTTTGTGACTGTGGAGAATAGAGGGAGGAAAAAGTAGGTAAGAATGTTAAATTACCGGGGGCCTTAATACAAACAGTTCTAGAAATAGAACTGGCATTTTCCAAGACCAACTGCCAGACTATACGCCATGCCTATGGACTATTCCATTAGAACTGTACTTGGATATATACAGTACAACTTTGAAATGGCATACTATATCATATAATGAGCCAAGGAGGGATATATTCTGTACTTCCACTGAATTCATTCTCGAAAATGAGAAAAGGAGACTTTAAACCACGGATTGATAGCCTGCTGTCTGTATCGATTCAACTAGCACATCCTAGCATTAACAGGATGATGATATGAATCTCATTTAGAGACGCTGCTAGCAGACATGGGGCCGATCCAGGAAAGTTTGGCAATACTCACATTAAAATAATAATAATAATAGCACTCAAAAGTAGTGCAGGCTGGCACATGATCATTTCCTGTGTCTCATCTGGGATCTGAACACAATGGCAGGAGTTGTTTTTAATCCTCTGTCTGGCACGCCCATCCATGTGTGTGTGTGTGTGTGTGTGTGTGTGTGTGTGTGTATGTGTTTGAGTTTGCACACATGGACACTATAAATGACAAGCAAGTCAACAACAACAACCATCAAGGTCTCCCCTAGGGGCCTGTCAGAAAAGACAACCAACCGTTAAAGCGAACATGGAGAGAAGACAGACCACCTAACGTTCCTCCATCACCCGACACCATATAAAACCCATCTTGAATGCATCTTGGTTCCTTAGCCATCTTTAACATTGCCAAACTAAGTTGTACTGTGCTGATTTGCGAGACCCTCGCTGTTTCCAAGGTTCCCTGCATACTGTACATAAATGTGACAGGAGGAGCTATTAAGTGCATTCCAGGAGCTGGTGAAAGTGGGAACAAGTCGGCAACCAATCAAAAGTTCTCCAAACTTTTATTCTGAAAATTGTCAAATGAACTTGTAAATAAAAAACGTTGTTGAAAACCAATGACACACTCCCTAGTCAAGCCAAAACATTGTAATGCAATGGATTCGGAGAATAATCCCCACTACTACCTAGTTGGTTGCCAACTTATTCCCCGCTTTCACCAGCTGCTGTCACACACAAATGTGTTTGTGCATCCCATAATACTCCTTATTCAAACACATGCTCCACCAACGGTGAAAGGGAAGTATCTCGCCCACCGATAAGGGACTGGCACTGTGTGTCAGAGCCAGGATTGGTTCCCCTTATTTACCATTCGGTGATTCATGGCTACATGAGTCAGAGGCCTGGTGCCCATTCATTCAGTGTGAATCGTGGCGTTAGAGCTAGCTAAACGCATCACGTTTGTTTCATTCGATTATTTTTGATTAAGATAAAGTACTGCACTACAGAAAACTGTTTGTTCACTCTTGGCTTTTGCCGTACTCAGGTTGTAGCAGTAATGTCACCTACAGTGTAAACTGGTATGAGTGTGGCATAGGAGGATAAGACAGTAAATATGCTGGTGAAGTGTTGTAAACATTAGATTAGATTCAAGGTTATTGTCATTGGACAGAGTACAAGTGCTGAGACAACTAGTAATGTAGTAAGAAACAGGTTACCGCCCGAGGGTCCGCAGAGAACCTTGGCCGAAACCTCCTTGAGACATGTAGCAGCCTATACCACCAACATTACAAAGACAAACTCACTTGGAGAAAATTCAGTAGATAACACTAAAGGAAAACACTACAGAGAATCACACGCTTACTATTGTTGCGGAGAACACATATTACCATCAAGTCTAAACCAGTTTCCCAAGCCATCTTTGGAATTCAGCTTTGATGCAGCTAACCTTGGTAAACCATAATGCTCCATTTAGAGCAACAGCAAACTGTGCTCTGATTGGCTCTGACATGGAGTAAACAGACCCTCCATCCAGCTGCATTGAGTTACTATAAAATCCCTGTAGCGGTGCCATGTGGCTAGTGGGAGTGGCACTAGCGTTAGCAGAGAGCTAACACCAGGCTGTGTTTGTTAATGAAGAGGAGATGCGTTAGCGTTAGCGTTATTTAGCCTTTATTAGCTCATGGAGGAAATAGTATTACTGGAGCCAAACTGTGGTAATGAGCACATTATATCTGCTATATAGGGTCAACTCTCACGCAAAGGTACATGGAAGAGCCGTGTGGGAGAGAGAGGGCCACAGGCACAAGAAAAGAGGGGAAAGAGAAGAAAAGAGGGATATAGAGAGAGAGACAGTTGAATATGGATGAGGGAGAAGGGACAGACAGGATGACAACAGGCACACAGCCACAGGGATAAATAAAACAAACTGACAAACAAACAGACAGACAGACAGACAGACAGACAGGGAGAGAGAGAGAGAGAGAGAGAGAGAGAGAGAGAGAGAGAGAGAGAGAGAGAGAGAGAGACAGTAGTAGACAGTAGTACCACAGAATCTGTAGGAAGACACAGACTTAGACAGATACCTATGCAGATTCCAAGACCTCTTAAATCTAACAATAGAGAACGTTACTATAGAGAGAATTTAATATAGAATTAAGTGTTCACCAGCTATGGATATAACCAACCACTATGTACCCACTGCACATAAAAGTCAGTTAGCATCTCCCCAGTAGTGTGCGTAGAACTGTGGACTGCATCTGATTAACCATCAGAATAAACGTTTTTATTTTTATTTTTATTTTTTTAAATGTTCATACGATTCAAGTAAACAAGAGCTATTGCTATTGACACAAATGTGAAACATCTGGATGTGTCCCTGCATGGTGAAAACAAGACTACAGAAGTAGTCTCACATTCACTGGAGAGTAGCTTAGCATTCAGAGGTAGCTACGTTCATCAAATGATGGTTTGCATTGCTGACCAGATCAGTTTGCATGCGGTCACATTTATTTTTCCAACTACCAAAGGGGAACCTCCTTGGAGCACATGTGTGTATATATATATATATGTGTGTGAGTGTGTGTGTGTGTGTGTGTGTGTGTGTGTGTGTGTGTGTGTGTGTGTGTGTGTGTGAGTGTGAGTGTGAGTGTGAGTGTGAGTGTGAGTGTGAGTGTGAGTGAGTGTGAGTGTGAGTGTGAGTGTGAGTGTGAGTGCGTGCGTGAGTGCGTGCGTGAGTGAGTGTGTACACGTGTGTGCGTGCATGCATGTGCATGGGTGTGCTAGTGTTTCTGTAGTAGAGGCCCAGCATCTTAAAGTGATTTACCCATTCAGTAAGAGAGTGACTCATGCAGCTTGGCTGAGTCCTGGAAATAACCAAGAGCTCTGGAAACTCTGATCCATAAACTCCACTCTACACACACACACTCTTTCCAGCCCACCAAAATCTCCTCGGAACAAAGTCCTGGTCCACTGAAGTCCAAACTCTAGTCTGTCATTACCCACACAGCCCAACAAAGGCAGCTCTATATAGCAGCCATGCAACACATCTACTACAGTCCTAGTACATCTGGTTTCCATCATAGTGTACTCTGTTAGGGGCAAGGCTGCGTAGAGTATCATTAGCTATTCCCACTAGCCTCGACCTGCTAACACCTATAGTATGGGAAGTCCCCTTGGGGTTACCAAGTTGAAAAGACAAAAGAATTTACGAGAAAATATTTATTATTTTTTTCATTTTTCAAATATTCTTCGCAGCTTGTAAATCACGTTGACTAGGCGTGCTAGCATGTTGTTTACTGCCAGATATTTCCTAAAGCACTGAAGCTCTCTGCAGTATGCATTACTAGTCAATAAAGTAGTTGAACAGCTGGTGAAATACACAACAATCCATAAACTACAGTGAAGGCATAATTACAGTCACATTTTTACTGCAGTGGAGACATAGAGGATAGACCAGGTTCAAATACATACTGCAGTAAATACTTCCAAATTCTTGAGCTGCGCTTCTTTCATCTGGTGCAATGGGGGTTCAAACCGTGGGAAGTGGGAACTGATATAAATCAAGCACATCAAATACGACTGACATATAAATAATAATAATGTTTTATTTGCCATGCAATCAACTTGTCAATTAATTGTTGGATGTGGTATTTTATGCTCTAGGTACAGGGTCAGCCATAGTCGGCGCCCCTGGAACAATTAGGGGTTAAGTGCCTTGCTCAAGGGCACATGCAGCACCCTCCTGAGGCCGGGATCGAACCAGCGACCTTCTGATTGCTAGCTGGCCTCTCTAACCTCTAGGCTACTGCCGCCCATGCACTTGTTTGTTTTAGTGAGTTTTAGTGAGGGAGAACAAACTGAAAACACAATGGTGCATCAACAAAATGTTCCCTTACAAACATCAGCATAAAAAAACATTCATGATCATAATTTTTTTAATTCAATTTAAAAGTCCCTTTCTCAAACTCAAGGACACTGCACAGAAGACATCAAAGGCTCTGCCATGACACCCCTAGGACCTAAACAAAGAGAGTGATCAGTATGTGAACACCGTCCAACCCCAGGGAGCTTTCGGCTGAAACTGGCCCAACCTGAGAAGACCACCACGTGTCACATGATCCAGGGTGAGGTCATGATGGTAGACTATGGGGGAGCCCCTGGGGACGGCGGTTAAAGAGAGGAGAGGAGAGGAGGGAGGAGAGGAGGAGAGGAGAGAGCACAAAGAACTGTCATGGTACACATTTCTTCCCTCAGGGAAAATAGAGCATGGGTTAGATGCTCTGTTGAGCTGCTATTTGCTTCTTGAACAGCTAACGTTTAGAAAACCAAACATTGATTCCTTGTGCAGTTCGTGTTGGGCTTGCGGGTCGGTACTTTATGCAATAAAAAGGAGATTAAGTGTCTCTTCAATAAATTTTTAATTCTGCGCAACATTAATATACGGGTGTGTACTGGGTGTGCACATCTATTTCACTCAGGTGTACTTCCTGTTCTCCACAGAGGAAGAGGACACCCGAGGTTGTGAGCGTATAAGCCTGTATTGAATGAGGGTTAAGTGTTTAACTCTAAAAGTATTTGAACAGCTTTACAACATCATAATCTCCTGGGTGTGTGTTCTAGCTGTTGTCCATTTTAGGGCAGAGACTTAAAAACCCGAAGCATTTTATCATAACAAATCTGGCTTCAATGTCGTCCAGCTGTTGTCTAGCTACAGTATGTGTCAGTCTGGCCAGATAGTGACATGATGAAATACACATAGAGCGCATTATGTCAGAGACTTTGTTTAGAGTTTCCCCTGGCCTAATAATGTTATTTTTAGTCGGGCCTAAACATAGATTGCATGGCCACCTGTGACTAGACTGGGCTGTCACCCTCTTTAACCTCCCTGTTTTCTTTTTACTGTTCTATCATTCTTTTTCTTTCCAGTGTTTTTTTGATTGGGTTTTATTCTAACTAAGAGATATCCGCTGAAGCAATGATGCACCTCAGCAATGTGAACGCTTATGAGGTAAAGAAAAAACAAAACAAAAAAGAACTCTGTTTGGAGAACTCAAGACTTGTTTTAGAAGATGTCAAAGCTGTAATGTCCATACATCTCAGTGAATGAATACAAGAGCAGTGAGTTTATGAGCAAACCAAAACAAAACCAAACTGCTGTACTGTAATCACACAGATAGATGAGTGTGCCCTCACAGTGGCAACATAAACAGATGGCACCACTTTCTAAGTGGACAGAGGGACTGTGGACAGAGTGTGTCATTTAGAACTGGAGAATAATAAACGTTTCTGGACAGGTTTTAACATTCCATAAATAGAGGGCCTAAGTAGAACTACTTCAAAGTGGGACTTATGGTTGTTGTGTTGAAAACGGAAACTGGGGTACACACATAATGGTGTTATTAAGATCAGGGGAGGCTGGTGGAGGTAGAAATTGGAGGACGGGTTCATTGTAATTCATGGAATGGGATGAGGAACGTTGTGATTCTCATTAAACGGTGTCTGTATAATGTCTTCATAATATGTTGTCTGATAAGATTTTTTTTTAACAAAAATAAAATTGCTGGTGGCAGCTCCCATTATGAGATGATGTAAGACAATGCAGTCCTACTGTACCATTTATAAAGCAATGATTGGATTGTTACCATCTTACTTATCAGGTTTTTTCAATGGCAGTAAACAGTAGATATAACCTCAGGTCTAATAACAGCATTGTCTTTAATGTGCCAAATGTCAGATCAGGATTTGGTAAAACTGCATTCTGTTACGATGCTCCTTCAACGTGGAATGTACTTCAGAAAAAGTTGAAACTTAGCATGTTCATTCCACTCGTGCTTAGGTTATCTTTTATAGCCCGTGTCTGCTCACTGTTTCTGTTGCTTGTTTGTTGTTATTTTATGTTGTATATTGTATGTTTTTTTTACTGTATGTGGTGTCTTTTTTAATTAAGTGCTGCATTTCTTGGCCAGGGCTCATTTGAAAAAGAGACTACTGTCTCAATATGACTACCCTGGTTAAATAAAGGATTAAAATAATAACCATTAAAGTATTACCGGAAACAGCAGGAAGAAACGTTCTAAAATCAAGGAAATATGTTTGTGCCATATGATAAGTACCACACTTCCTGGTGTTTGCTCTGATAGTGCCAGATGCCAGAAGTTGGGATGGCATGCTTGCCTAAAATACATCTGAACACATACAGAGCAGCAATGCATGTCTTTGTATCAGCTTCTCCACTGAACATGTCAATGGAATGAAATAACAAAGTAAATAAGTTGAGCTACCACTAATTGTGAAAGTATTGATTTTGCCAATGGGTATATTACTATACTATGAACTCTTATAAGCATCCTGCAGTCTGCTCTGTACAGGAAGTATGTGCCAGTGTCAAGTGAATAACGCTAAGTATATATCCTTAGAGCATCAAAATTGCATTGAAGTATATATAGTGTATATAGAGTATTGTAGAGAGTAGTGTATATACTATAGAAAAGTAGTGAGTAGTGTATACTGTATACTATAGTATAATAGTGAGTATATAGTAGTGAGTATAATTGGCACGTAGCACCTAGACTCTAGGTCCTAGAGCATCTTACACTGGCAGTCCCGCTGTAGCTTATCATCTGCTCCTGAAACACACTGTACACCTCTTTCAGACAATCTTTTCTCCACAGTAAAAGGGTTTTTAAGCGTTATCTTTTTTGAGTGGGGCAGTCCCACTCTTAGATTGTTCATCTTTCGGATCGAGACAGTGGAGAGAGGCGTGGAAGTAAAGGGGAGAGGCCATGTCAGCAGGGCATGGGGCCGGATATGAACCCATGCCAACATGGGCATACGTGTGCACTGTAGGCCATGGTGTTACACCAATGGACCACCCGCAGGCCACATTGTGCGACCTTCTATGATCCTGCCCCTCTCCTCGCTCCACTGGTCTGCTCTGTTCCAACAGGTGTGGCACAGTCAGCCTTGGATAATCATCCATCAATAAACTCTTTGTGGATTTTCAATCCGCGGGAAGGGCTGTTTACTTTTGAAATCCACCAATGAGTTACTCTGGAGATCTAAGAACAGCGGCACCGGTTTTATTTCACCACCTTTGGTGATAAAAAGTTAACATTGTATTGTCTGTGTTAGATAAGGTTGTGGCCCAGCAGTAAAAAGGATTAAAGTAATTTTACTACCAGGGATGCATAAAATCAGTAAAAAATAATAATATATATATACTGTATATATTTGCTAAATGATTGCCCACATTACATCATTTTACAAACAGTTTAAAATGTGAGTCAACCAAACAGTGTGTAGATATTGACATGGTGTTGGTATGACACAGCAGAGTTGGCATGGGTGTTCCTGTGCATTATCAGGAGCAGACAGACATCTATGCATCTGTCTGGGGTGGGAGGGAAGGCCTTCCAGTGATGATCAGTATCTGCGGGTTTCCCCACACAGACTTATGTTTCACAGCCATGGGCACAGCTGAGGGGCACGAGACTCTGGCGGCGCCCCTGTTATACAGTAAGGGGGAGGCCCGCGCCGACAGAACGATCAAATTAGACCTCGACAAATTTGGGGTTAGGGTTAACCCTTGTGGCTCATGTCTTAGCTTAGCGGTGCGTGTCTCGATCCTAGCAACGTCTTAGCCGAGTAGTCTGTCTTTTAGCACCTGCGCCCTTTATTCTCCAGCCGAGCCGTCCTAGCCTAGCAGAAGTCCTGAATAATACACTAACGTTCTAGCCTGGAGGTCCGTAGACAAATATTGTTTGTTTGTCTGTCACCCATGCAAATAATTAACAGGTCAAACACTGTTAGCCTAGACCCCATCTCCACAGCGGGGCTAACGCTGTGTGTGTCAAGGTCAACTGCCTTTCCACAGTCCCCCCGGGGCTTCAGCAGTGCTTACTACGGGCCTATTGGTGGTTAATACTCTGGCTTTTAGCCTCCTCTACCCCCCTGGTCCTCATCAGACGAGGGTGCGGTTAGAGCACGGTGCTTTAGTTGGCTAGCTAACTTGCTGGGTGGCTAGCATAAACCAAGTTATAGCTCTCTGTTAGCAAATTGCTTTGAATACAGCTTTTTTAGATTTATTTATTTTTTACAAATGAAATAGTCAGAAAGGGCTTAAAAGTAAAGAGAACCTGTTAGGTACCTTGAGGCTATTTTCCACGTGTTGGTATTGACTCTATACAGTTCGTCGTCTTGCGAATTGCAAAATGTAAACAAACTGTCACATCCTACTACGGAGAGTGGGTAGGGTGGGCAAAAAAGCCCAGCTTTGTTGGAATTGTCCAAGAATTTCTGTATTCTTGCGAACCTACGAATTCAAATACACAACGCAGAGACAAAATAACACCAGGTGCTAGGGAATGTGAGTAGAGGGATGAGGACCTGTAAAATCATACAGGCATGTTATCACTATCGTCTTGAAGCACCGGGCTTTAGTTTGAGCACCAGTTGGCCCCTGCTACGTCTTTGGCACGCACAGGCACATAGCATTGTCGCAAAGTGGCTAGTGTTTGCTCTAGCCTCTGGAGAGTTGCATGTGTTCGTTGAAGTAATTACACACACAAAGACGCCTGTATGGGGAGGTCCACTGTCATGTCTGTGAGCTGAGCAGGTGTGTACAGTCACCCGGCCTGTTCGGCGACAGCTACTGCACATCTGTTGCAGCCAGCACGTTAAATAGTGCTTGAACTGGCACTGTATTCTTGCGCAAGGCTACAGCCATGTAATTAGAGCCGGCAGTTGAGATTTTGAAATTTAATATCATTGATTTGCTTGAGGCAGCAGCATTGATTGACGTTTTTTAAATATTATAGTTAATATTTGAATAATCAAAGATACTGTTGAAACAGTTGCTTCCTGTTTGTCGATTAGTCATGTTTCAAGATTTGAGTACCACCCTTGTCTCTGATAAGAGTGGGTCACATATTAACCTGAATCATTCAGCTTTTGGGAGAGATTCCTTATCTATCAAAGGCACTTATCTGCAGTGTCTCACTCACACACCTCAGGCCACCAGCAAACAAGAATAACCTGTTGATATGCTTATTAATAAACGTCTGACACACTACTCTGTCCCAGTAGTCCAGATCTCACCAGCTTCCTGTACACTGTGGGACACGGAGAGCCCGCGGTCAGCCCATTCCCAGAATCCCGCGAGGCCCAGAAAAAACCTCTGAGTCACCACCCTGTCACATGCCCATGCCAAGACTTCTGGGCGCCATGGCAACCAAACACTGACAAACACAGTGACTGTCTGCAGCCTAGAGACGGGGAGCCGGCCCACGCGGGATTGGGTGATACGCTTCCACCGCATGTGCGTCAAATGATTGGTTTCCTTTGGATAACAGTGTAGTTATCGGAGTTGCTGCTACTTTAATAGCAGTCTAACTATGGAAATATAAATGGCCACAATGAAAAATAAAAGTGGATACTTGCTAAATCAACTGCATTTCCTACAACGTTCCTACACTCACCACTCTCTGACTAAGCATGGGCTTGATTAGTATCCATGCCAACAAACAGCCTAACATTGTTTCAGGCTTATAGTAGGACTATAGCTACAAAGATACAAAGCTGAGAATGAGGCTATACTCACAGTGTGTGTGTGTGTGTGTGTCTGTGTGTGTGTGTGTGTGTGTGTGTGTGTGTGTGTGAGAGTGTGCGTGTGTGTGTGAGTGTGTGTCCCTCACTCAACTCTCTGACTCACCATCCACTACAACCAGACCAGAATCTCACACGCCCAAGTCATCCTCCTAGACCGGCCACACCCCAACCTGCAGGATTATCCCCACACAAACATGTCATCCTGCACGCTGTAGCGTCAACAGAAACACCCACCATGTGACACAACACAACGGCGCCAGTGGGGGGAAATATGCAGTGTTGAAATCCCCACGGCCTTGTGAACGCGTGGAGCTGTTGAACGTTGTGTTTGCACACGTCTGACAAAAGCTCATTCTCTATTCTGCTTCTTCTCTTCCCCCTTCAGAGGGAACAAACAGCATGCATAAATGATGGGGTAGCGAGCGCAAAACACCCTACAGTAGGTGGAGAAACAAGTGCAGAAAACATTACTTTCAAGTCTACTCAGTTTTCTCTGTAAGGCTCTGTCTGTAACCCGAGTTGCACTTTGCCAAGACTCCGACACATTCCAGGGGAGTCATCGCAGGCTGCTGCCTGCTGCAGGGAGAGAGAGTGCGTGTGTGTGTGTGTGTGTGTGTGTGTGTGTGTGTGTGTGTGTGTGTGTGTGTGTGTGTGTGTTGCTGTCGGTGGAGACACTCAGGTACATATGGCCGGTAAAAAGCCACAAGCTAACATTCCCTTCAAGGTTAGCTCTAACCTAAACCAAACATGAGCTCAAATAGCTCAGTTGTGCTGGAGCGCGGTGCTTGCAATACCAAAACTGCTTTTTAGCTTTAGTCTTTAGACGAAGATACACACCAGTTCTAGACACAACCCAGTCACCTCCATCCTTCTTAGTTCCAGTCCGGTTCCCGTTGACGAAAACTGAAAACATTCCAGCGCAGTTTCAGTCCACAAAAACTCACAACATTTTAAGTCTAGCCCTAGTCATCGACGAAAACTTGACTAAAATGTTTTGAGAGTTTTTGTAGACCAAAACCACACTAAAATGCTGTCAGTCTTCATCAAACAAGAAGGACAGAAATGACTAAATGCGACCAAAACCAATGTGCATCTTCATCCAAAGACCAAGACTAAAACGACTACAAAGCCTGCCAACATCAACACTGGGTCTAACCTAAGCAAACATGAGCTCAAATAGCTCAGTTCAGGGTTCCTGAGTTGGTCTTAAAAAGCCTTAAAGTCTAAATTCCAACAATCCGATCTATAAGGCCTAAAAAGGTGCCAAGTTTCAGTTATTAGGTCTAATAAATGAGGTGCTAGGTCTAAACAATTAGATTAGCTTGTCCTGCAAGGAAATCAGTCCGACCACATCTATTTACGTGGAAATGAATCAAGCTGGAACCCAAAAAATGCCAAATTCGCTGCCCCCGGGAGAAATTATTGGCGAATGAAGCTATGGCAGGATGACAAAAAGCTATCATATGGTGTCGCGAATAGGTCTAAAATGATATTCAAAGAGGTCTAAAAAAGGTCTAAAAAGGTCTTAGATTTAACTTGTTGAAACTTGTAGGAACCCTGTCAGTTGTGCTGGAGCGCGGTGCTTGCAATCCCAAAACTGCAGGTCTGACCCTCACATGGGCTTCATGTACTGTATACAGGGTTCCTACAAGTTTCAACAAGTCAAATGTAAGACCTTTTTAGACCTTTTTTTAGACCTCTTTGAATAGAATTTTAGACCTATTCGCGACACCATATGATAGCCTTTTGTCATCCTCGAGGTGATGAAATTAGGGATTTCACTGCCATACAGACAAAAAAGGAAGCGAATTGGCATTTTTTGGGTTCCAGCTTGATTAATTTCTGCGTAAATAGATGTGGTCGGACTGATTTCCTTGCAGGATCTCGTTTTTAAGACCTAGCACCTCATTTTTAGACCAAATAACTTTAGGCCTTATAAATTGGAATGCTGGATTTTAGACTTTAAGACTTTTTAAGACCAGCGCGGGAACCCTGTGTCTAGGTACATCTCGTGAGAGCAAATCACTTTAGATAAAACACTCATCAATCACATCATCAATGTTGTGCTAAGCCGCTTTGGTTAAATGTCACCTTCAATCTTGCCTAATAGGCCGAACCATGCATGGCATTCAGGCGGTGTCAAACGTGTCATTTAACCTGCTAGTCGGAGCCTGTTGGTCAGGGGCGTAGCTCCATGACACAAAGCCTCAGGGGGCCTGGAGTCACAGAGCTGTTTTTACTACCTGAGCCCTTCATTACACACCTTTAACCTATAGGAACGTACTCAAGTAATGTCTGGCATGTTAGCTGTTCACACCCGTTCCAGGGAGGAATTCCAGTGGCGCAGAAGTGTTGAAACTGACTGTGTGAGCTAGACTAATGGGTTGTGTGAATTCCGCGGATGTGTTGCATTACCCAGGTGGGTGTTACGGGACTAGTAGTACGCATCAGGTATGGGTATGGATGATGTGGGGCGTCATTGTGCATTCAAATATGGGTTGTGTCATATGCCCATGTCGACATGGGTTCGAATCCGGCCCACACCCTGCTGACATACTGTACCTCTCCTCCTCCTCCTCCCACGTTTCCTGTCTTTCTTCACTATCTCTATCCCCCCCTGCCCTACTAAAAAAAAGTCAGTATCCAGCTAGATGTCGTGCAAGGGGGGGGGGGGGGGGGGGGATGGAGCAAGGCAGATGTGATGATGGTTGGGAATAGAGAGCGGAAACATAGTAGTGGAACACGGTAGTGGAACACGGTAGTGGAACATACTAGTGGAACCTGGTAGCGGAACATAGCAGTGGAACACGGTAGTGGAACATGGTAGTGGAACATGGTGGTGGAACATGGTAGTGGAACATGGTAGTGGAACATGGTAGTGGAACACGGTAGTGGAACATGGTAGTGGAACATGGTAGTGGAACATGGTAGTGGAACACGGTAGTGGAACATGGTAGTGGAACACGGTAGTGGAACATATTAGTGGAACATACTAGTGGAACCTGGTAGCGGAACATAGTGGTGGAACATAGCAGTGGAACATAGTGGTGGAACATAGAAGTGGAACATAGTAGCGGAAATGAGAGAGTGAGTGTGTTTATGGAGCACAAGCAGGCCCGAACTGGTCGGTGTGTCAGAGCTGGCTCAGGGTAAGCAGCACATTACCACAATGATGATGTCAAATAAAATGAGGGTTGCAAAATGTTCCGATAACCTATGTTCCTGATTGATTGATTGATTGATTGAAAACCTTTATTGTCCCCAATGGGGAAATTTTGTTGTCAAACAGCTCAGTTAGGGCAGAAAACATTCAGTACAGAAAACAGAAAAACATTCAATAAAAAACATAAAACAGTGCAGGCTCAATAAGTAAAAAGTTCCAAAAGTTCCATCTCCAGGTCTCCCCCACCCTGCAGGGCCTGGTTGTAGAGTCGGAGTGCAGCTGGAATAAAGGACTGTCCAAATCTTTTTGTACTTTGACGGGGGAGAACAAATCTGTGGCTGAACTTGCTCCTCATCCCTGCCAGCTCGCAGTACATCGGGTGGGAGGGATTGGCCAGCATGGCCGCCAGTTTTTTCCCCATCCTCTGTTCTGCCACCACCTCTAGGCTGTCCAGCCCGGTCCCCACCACAGAGCTGGCCTTCTTCACCAGTTTGTTTAGCTTCGCAGCATCCCTGGCACAGATGTTTCCACCCCAGCAGGCCACGGCGAAGAACAGAACGCTGGCAACCACCGACTGATAAAACATTTGCAGCAGCTTGTTGCAGACACCGAAAGACCTCAGCCTTCTCAGGAAAAACAGTCTGCTCTGCCCTTTCCTGAGAAGAGCCTCGGTGTTGTCAGTCCAGTCCAGTTTGTTATTAATTTGTACTCCCAGGTACCTGTAGGAGTCCACCCTCTCGACTTCCACCCCCTTGATGGTGATGGGGGCTGGGGTCCTTCTCTTCCTCCTAAAATCCACCACCAACTCCTTTGTTTTGCTGGTGTTAAGCAAAAGGTAGTTGGTGTCGCACCACTGCACGAAGCTCTCCACCAGGGCCCTGTACTCCTCATCCCTGTCGTCTGTGATGTAACCGACGATAGAGGAGTCATCCGAAAACTTCTGCAGGTGGCACTGGTCGGAGCTAAACTGGAAGTCGGAGGTATAGAGGGTGAAGAGAAAGGGTGACAGAACAGTTCCCTGGGGGGCACCGGTGTTGCACACCACCACCTCAGACTGACAGCCCTGCAGTCTCACATACTGACGCCTGTCTGTGAGGTAGTTGTGGATCCAAGCCGTCAGGGAGTCCTCCACACACATCACTGCTAGTTTGTCAGCCAGCAGTGATGGCTTGATAGTGTTAAATGCACTGGAGAAGTCGAAGAACATGGTCCTCACCATGCTCTGTGGCCTCTCCAGGTGTGTGTAGGCCCTGTGCAGCATGTAAATGATGGCGTCCTCCACCCCCATGCTCTCCTGGTATGCAAACTGCCGGGGGTCCAGGAAGTCCTTCACCTGGGGCTTAAGGTGTTGCAGCACTAGCCTCTCCAGGATCTTCATGACCTGTGGTGTCAGGGCGACAGGTCTGTAGTCGTTTGGGGTGCTGGGCCGTCCCTTCTTTGGCACTGGGACGATGCAAGAGGTCTTCCAGAGCTGTGGCACCCTCCTCAGTCTTAGAGATAGACTGAAGAGATGTTGGAATGTGTCCGCCAGCTCTCCAGCACACACCTTCAGAACCCTGGGGTTGATGTTGTCTGGACCTCTGGACTTGTTCACATTCACCCTGGAAAGCTGCCTTCTCACCTGCTCAGATGTTATAAAGCTGTGAGTACCGTTGTCTCCAGGTGTGAAGCATGCTCCCTGGCTCCTGGTGTTGGTAAGGGGAGGCAGTTGCTGCTGGGGTGCTGCTGGGGTGTCAGGGGGAGTGGGGGCTACTGTTGCCAGGGGTGCGGTACATTGGAGAGGGGAGGAGAGGGTCGGGGGCTGTGGGGGGTGACAGGGGGATGGGGGGGGTGACAGGGTCGGGGGCTGGGTCGGGGGCTGTGACAGGGTCGGGGGCTGGGTCGGGGGCTGTGACAGGGTCGGGGGCTGGGTCGGGGGCTGTGACAGGGTCGGGGGCTGGGTCGGGGGCTGTGACAGGGTCGGGGGCTGGGTCGGGGGCTGTGACAGGGTCGGGGGCTGTGACAGGGTCGGGGGCTGTGGGGGGTGGCAGGGGGATGGTTGGTCAAACCTGTTAAAGAAGCAGTTCAGGTCATCTGCCTGCTCTCGGGTCCCCTCCACCACAGGATGTGGCTGCTTGTGGCCCGTGATCTTCTTGAAGCCCTTCCACACCTCCTTGGAGCTGTGGGCCTCTAGCCCGCCCTCCAATTTCCTCCTGTATTCCTCTTTGGCTGCTCTCAGCTCCTTCTTCACCTCCTTCTGAGTGGCCCTGGCTCCCTCAGTGTCCCCTGCCTTAAACAGCCTCCTCTTCCTTTTCAGAAGGTTCTTGATGTTCCCATTTATCCACGGCTTGTTGTTAGGAAAGCACCGTACCTTTTTAATGGGGACGATGCTCTCCTCGCAGAACTTAATATAGTCTGTGACACAGTCTAGCAGACCATCTATGTCCTCCCCGTGGACTCTCTGGAACATCCCCCAGTCGGTTGTTTCAAAACACGCCCTCAGCTCCTCCTCCACGTCTTCTGACCATTGCTGGACAGTCCTGGTGGTGATAGGCAGCCTTTTTATGATAGGGGTGTATGTTGGTTCCATCCAGACCATATTGTGATCGGATGCCCCTAGTGGCGGGAGGGCAGTGGATGTGTAGGCTCCCTTCACATTGGCATATAGTTTGTCTAGTATTTTGTTCTCCCTTGTTTTACATGTGACATACTGGGTAAAATCCGTCAATGTCTTTTCCATATTTACATGGTTGAAGTCCCCATTCACAATGATAAATGCGTTTGGGTGAGCGGTCTGTATCCCCGCGATACAGGAATGGATGACGTCATTTGCGCGCGCCGGGTTCGCGCTTGGTGGAATGTAACTAGTCACAGCCACAACATGTGAAAACTCTCTCGGACAGAGATCTGGCCTCAAACCTAGCGCCAACAGTTCTATGTCTGGAGTGCAGACTTGCTCTTTGATAGTGATATGACCTGGCTTGCACCATTTGGAATTAACAAACACAGCGATCCCGCCTCCTTTTATCTTACCGCTGTTTCTCGTTCTGTCCGCGCGGACCATTGTGAAACCATCTTGTTCCATCGCCCCGTCAGGGATACCAGGATTCAGCCAGGATTCAGTTAGGAATAGCAGGCTGCATTTCCCATATTCCCCCTGTCCCTTCATCAGAGCAGAGAGCTCATCAGCCTTGTTGACCAGCGACCTGACGTTCCCCATAAGAACAGACGGCAGGCAGGTCCTATTTGCTTGTCTGGTTGTCCTAACCCTAACCCTAACCACCCCAACCCTAATTTCCAAAATTACCAACACAGAACAAAGAGGAAATGTAATTGGACTCCAATGAACATTATAGCGGCACATCTGATTGCGTGCCCGCCAATTCAACCTTTGGCCCAGAAATTCCAATGGGCAGCAAGCCCAAACTAAACCCATTTTATGGCACCATAGTAACATACTCAAAAAAGAGAGTGTTTGCACACGTTTAGTTCCTCCAGGTGCGATTATGAGGGTCTAATCCCCTCCTCTAATAAGAATTGTAACGAGAATAATGCATTTTATTTTTATAGCGCTTCCATCACACCCCCAGAGCACTTCACAGGTCAAACAAACAAAAACAAAAACAGCCCCTCCCCTTCCACATGCTTCTTTGCATAACTCTGTCAACCCTCCACCTGTAATTGGCTTCCTGACATTTTAAGCCTTTGCGTCCCGTGTCTAAACGTGAAAATACTACACAGGGGAAAACCCTGCCGTTCCTATGAAGGTCGAGTGAACTTCCTGACATTTTAAGCCTTTGCGTCCCCGTGTGTAAACGTGAAAATACTACACGGGGGAAACCCTGCCGTTCCTATGAAGGTCGAGTGAACTAACTTCCTGACATTTGGAGACCACGGTATAGCCTTTGTGCCCCGGCCCCTTGACGTGAGATAACAACCCAGAGGAAACCCCTACGGCGGTGGTGGTCCTTACCTGGCCTTGAGCTCCTTGTACTCCTCCTTCACCTTGCTGAGCTCCAGCTGCAGGCGCGCCCGCTCCTTGGCCACCGAGTCGAGGGTCTTGCGGGCGTCGGCCAGCTCCGTCTCGTAGGCCGCCTTCATGCCCGTCACCTCGCGGCTCACCTCCGTGTCCGACTCGGTGATGCGCAGGCGCAGGCCGGCGTTCTCCAGCTCCAGCGAGCGCACCTTGTCGATGTAGACGGCCAGCCGGTCGTTGAGGTTGCACAGGTCCTCCTTCTCCTGCAGCCGGGAGATGCGGGCCGGGGAGAGCGGGGTGGCGGCGGCGGAGGCGCCGCGTTTCTGTGCCGGAGTTCCCATTGTGGCGACGGTGGCGGTGGTGGTGGGTTCAGAAAGAAGCTCAGGTGAAGGTGTCGGGTGATTGGCTGTAAAAGGGGAAAGAAGTTGGGGGAGTTGGTCAAGATTGTCTGGTTCTGTTTAGATAGCCTGAATGGCTGTTCTGTTTGTTAGGGTGTGTATATGTGGAGAGGGTGGGGGGTTTGCTTAAGAAGAGGGTGTATATTGTTCTCTTGATCCTGTTTTTAGGTGTATAACCCTCTGAAAACTAATACTTCTAAAAAAAAACTAAAAAAAGATAGCCTGATTGACTGTCAGAAATGACCCCATTACAGAATCACGCCTACTTTTTATAACTTCAGAATGAAACTTGGCAGAGAGAGTACACAATCTGATAGTTGGCTGGACTTTAGTCAGCAATGTAGTCTACCTCATTTAAGCTACTTTACTCAGCTCTCGTCTGGGCAAGCCAAGTTCCCCACAATCATACAGTGTCTAACCCACCTCGAGCTCACTGAAAGGTAATTAGCAGACAATTGTAGTAACCCAGGAACTACAGAAGCATACAACACATTGAAAAAAACAACATCAACAACAACAACTACATAATAGAAAGCAGCTTCCTCCATCATCTCCCTTGTACACTAACTGCTTGTTAAGACAGCAAGGAAGGACCAGCAGTCTGCCAATTACACCCCGCTCATTAAATATGACAGATCTGCCCTTGGATGCCTCTTCCCAGGCCTGCCTTTCATTCATCCGTCCATTCATACTGTAATACCTCAACCCTGACTCACAGTCACTACATAAACAAACACTGCAGGATGCCCTGATTAGGAGATGAATGTACTTTCTCTACTTCTCTCTCTATCTCTGTGTGTGTATGTGAGGGTGGGGGGTGGGGGGGGCGTTTGAAGTCCAAGTAATGATCCCCAAATACTGAGCCTATCCAAATAATGACTCCTCCAAAAATGAGACCTAACAGAGCGCCAGAAACAGCAGAGACATACATTTGATTGTGCTATGAATACAGTACTACTGTATTACTACTGAACTGCAATACTATATCCCTTACACTAAACCAAACCATGATGAATAAGTAACTTATACATGCGACTGCCTTACACCATCTAAAACATACTCTTACTCTACTCCATACACAACATAATATACAGGCGCACAAGGATTGACAATACATGTACTTTTACTTAACACAATCATGCATTAAAAGCACAATTTAACTTCTAACAAGACATGCTGTTCCTCACCCCTGCCAATCAGCGTGAAAGTGAAAGAAAATCTTGATGGATAAGGCCACAGGATAAGGCCAAAGATCCTTTACTCTGCCACCTACGCGTCAGGATCAAAGGGCAGGTATATCTCCCATCTGAGACTACACTACTTATCTCCCTGTATGACAAGCAGATCTCGTACAAACAGATCTCGTACAAACAGATCTCAAAGTGAACTGTGTCCCAGTCTTACCTTAGGGGAGGGTTGCCAGTGAAAGCCTCCTGAAGCAGCAACGGCGTGTGTGTGTCTGTGCAGAGCCGGACCGTTCTTGAAGTTGAGCTGCGGTGTGTGTGTGTGTGCTTGTGTGTCCACTGTTAGTGGGGTGTGTTTTCCTCTCTGGTTCTGCGCGTGCTCCTGTGGAGAATGGGGAAAAGGATCAGTTCAGTGCTGCTGCCTGCCCTGGCTGTCTGGCCGTCACTCCCTGCACATATATTGCTAGAGGCAGACAGAGGGGAGGGAAGGGAGAGAGAGAGAGACAGAGAGGAGGGAGGGAGTGAAGGAGGGAGAGGGTGGGGCAGCAGGGAGGAGCCAAGCTAGACTTGACGCAGACAGAGCCCACACACACTGGAGCAGAGCAGTTGCTGTCATATCTCTCTCTACCCTATCACTCTCTCTCTCTCCTTTTCTCTCTCTACCCTATCACTCTCTCTCTCTCTCCTTTTCTTAGTCTCTACCCTATCACTCTCTCTCTCTCTCCTTTTCTCTCTCTACCCTATCACTCTCTCTCTCTCCTTTTCTCTCTCTACCCTATCACTCTCTCTCTCCTTTTCTCTCTCTACCCTATCACTCTCTCTCTCTTTTTCTCTCTCTACCCTATCACTCTCTCCCTCTCCTTTTCTCTCTCTACCCTATCACTCTCTCCCTCTCCTTTCCTCTGTCATGCCCCATCACTCTCTCTCTCTCTCCATTCCTCGTTCATTCGCTCAGAGCGATAGCACAGACACAGTGATCTGAGCTGTTAACACGGGCGGTCTGTCAATAAAAGCTTCCACTTTAAGTGCAAAGTAGGAAGAAATCCACTTGAATATACATGAATCCAGGAAATTTTTTATTTATTTTTTACTGTAAAAACAAAATAATGAATATCATTGATATCATCCATGGCTGATGATTGCAAATCATCACCTTGGAGTGAAATGGTGGGTTCCTTCCTACAAGCATCCTTGCGGTGAAAAAATCTTGTTTGCAAAATAATCCTCTGAATCGATACGGATTCCCAAAATGGAAACCCAAAATACTCTCTCTGTGCACGACTCCTATATTCCCGCTGAAAGGTGCAGATATTCCCAGAGGTCATGTTGACGGGTGCTAGTCCTCCTATAACGGCACTACTCAGTCTGCAGATCATTATGTGCTTATACTTATGGCCCAGGGGAGGAGCGATGATATAACAAGTCCAATGTCATGGAGAGACAGATATTTTGGTAGGTGTGTGTGAGTGTGTGTGTGTGGGTCTCTGTCTGTCCCTGTGTGTGTGTGTGTGTATGTATGTGTGTATACACGTGTGTGTGTGTGTGTGTGTGTGTGTCTCTTTCTGTGTGTGTGTGTGTGTGTGTGTGTGTGTGTGTGTATCTGTGTGTATGTGTGTGTGTGTGTGTGTGTGTGTGTGTGTGTGTGTGTGTGTGTGTGTGTGTGTGTGTGTGTGTGTGTGTGTGTGTGTGTGTGTGTGTGTGTGTGTGTGGACAGGTGGTGGCCATGGGAACACCCTGGTGACGCCCTCACAGTGGAAAGGATCCGTCAGTCTGCGGCCCTTTCTCTGAGTCACACATCCCAATACAAACACTACTTGTTCAGAGGCCTCCCCCTTTCTCTTTTTCCCTCCCTCCCTCCCGCCCTCTTGTTTCCATGGCATTCCCACAAACAAAGGCCCATCCAGCCCGGCAACCAAAATGTTTGTCTTCATCAAGCCGATTCCAAATAAAGTATTGACAAACTACACTGGAGACAAACAGCTAGGTCAAGACTGGTTTAGATGTGACAGTAGCCTTGAACACTGAAGACAAGTCCCCTGCACCCAGTCTCAGAGGCACTTGTCAACTTATAAGACAGGAGCGGGCATGACAGCTTGTGGTGCAACTTATGAGACATGACAAGCAACAAACTGCATGTTAACTATAGTCGTCTGTCCATCTCTCTGTCTCTCTCTCTCTCCGTCTGTGTCTCCGTTTCTCTCTCTCTCTCTCCATTCCCTTGACAACCTACTCTTTTGAAACCCAACACACAAAGAAAAAGAACGGCAGTTAGGAATTTAGCCACAAACACTTTCAGCGTGAGGGGGCTTGACGGTTTTACAGCCAGGTGTTCAGAGCATCCTTAACCACAGAACATTTGACCAGACATTCCTGTTTGAAGACATTCCTGTTTAATATCCTCTCTAAATCTCCTTCCCTTCATTCACTTTAACATTTTTGGCATTTAGCAGACACCTTTATGCAAAGCAACTTATATAAAATAAATAAAAAGTTAGTGAATCATCTTTCCATCAGTCATCGCATTTTTTTTTGTTGGGGGGGGGGGGGGTAGTTTACAGTAGAGAAACTGTACAGGAGGGTAGAGGGGATGGAGAGGTTTCAGGGGGGACAGTTAAGGTGTAGCCTGAAAAGATGGAGGTCTTCAGTCTACGGCGGAAGATAGGGAGTGACTCTGCAGTCCTGACAGCTCGTTACCAGCTTGTTACCTTCACTGATGGTAAGCTGCTTTACCTTCACTGATCTGTATCCAACGGGCCTTAAATCCCAACGCTGTAGAGACCAATAACATAATATTTAGCTACACATGGTTTGCAGTTGCTCTCATAAAGCTGTCACTGTGCTCAGCAGGTCTACTGTACACACCTACTAGGGGTGGGCATCGACGATCGATAATTGATCGATAAGGATCTTGGTCGATCACAAAATAAAACATTTGGTCGATCACAATGTTTTATTTTGTGATCGACCAAGATCCTTATCGATCAATTATCGATCGTCGATGCCCACCCCTAACACCTACGCTGATTGCAGCGGAACCTGACACATCTGCTATTGAGAAACCTGCTGCCCATTGTTCATGTATCTGTATCACTGTATCTGTATGGATATCACTATACAACATTAACAGCACATTAGTTTCCTAAGCTGACAATAGCAGATAGGATACTGTATTGTACATGCTGTGGTTGCTGTTTACTGAATATCTTCTAGGGCCACAATTGAACTGCAGATAATGACGATGTGTACAGTTCTCAAATGTGTTGCAACGGCCAAATTGGAAAAGGAATATTCTTAATCCAAGTAAGGCTCATTTTAACAATTTCATGGAACAGTCTGGATTAATTGATGACCCATCTCTTCAGGCTACATCTTGACTATTTTAAGATGACTATTTACTATTTAAAATGTAAAAAGTTATCCTTGTGACTGCCAATGACACCTGGTCCTAGCATAGATTGTTTTGTTCTTATTATGACTGATGTATAGATCATGATTCACTTACTCCAGAGAAATGTACTTGTAAGTCACTTTGGATAAAAGTGTCTGATAGCCTAAATGTAAAGAATCTAAAGATAGCCTAAATGTAACATTTATTTGATTGGACTAACAATGTCAGAAACACTGGCTAGAAACAACCACGAGGGAAAAGGATCCCACTTTAGGATTAAGGTTCAGGTTCCTCTAGGATTCCACCTGCAGCTGCTTTAGGGTCAAGGGTCAGGGGTCAGGCTCCTCTAGGATTCTAAATGCAGCAGCTTTAGGGTAAAGGGTCAGGGGTCAGGCCCCTCTAGGATTCTACCTGCAGCTTCACATCCATCAACTCTCTCTGTCACAAACATCTCTCCAAAAGGCTTGCTTTTTTTCTTTTCTTTTACAAACAAAGTTGACCAAAAAACATAACAGCACCTTCATGTTACCTGAGTATCCCTCAACAACGATCCTTGTTAAATGTCTCACTATACAGCGGGCAGCTGTGGCGCAGGAGGTAGAGCTGCTGTCTAATGATCGCAAGGTTACCAGATCGGCGGTTCGACACTGAACCCCAAAATTGCTCCCAGTGAGCGGGCCGGCGCCTTGCATGGTAGCTTGCCGCCATTGGTGTATGAACGTGTGTGTGAATGGGTGAATGAGAGGCCTTTGTAAAGCGCTTTGGATAAAGGCGCTATATAAGTGCAGTCCATTTACTACACAGCAAGTCCTCTTTTATATAACCCCCCCCACACACACACACACACACACACACACACACACACACACACACACACACACACACACACACACACACACACACACACACACTTGGGTTTACCCAGTGTGTAAAGGCCTCACAAATAAATACTAAAAATCCTTTCTCACTCTCAGTTCATCAAGGTGTCTGGCACTTTTTGCTTTGGTGTGGCTCCTCTGATCCAGCTCCCTTGCTAAATTGAGGTTGAGATTAAATTGGTCTACAGAAAACCAACCAAAACGACTTGTTCACACTGAATATTAGGAGCACTAAGGCTAGTACTGTGCAATTCAATTGAATTGTATGCTGTATAAATGTCTTGGAAACTTGGAACAATGCACCCATTCTCAGAAAAATCCATACAACTAAATGGTGCATAAGCAAGGCACACCATAGATCCAGCACTTTTTTGGCCTAAAACAAAACAACTAAATTGAGATAATAATGCTAATAATAATAATGATAATGCAGCCTGTATCTTTCTGTGGTTGTCATGTAGGCTTTCGTATCTTTCTGTGGTTGTCATGCAGGCTTAACACTGAGCAGGACAGTATGGCTGATGGTGAGTTTCACATACATGTATGTGCTGCTGTATTAATGTAAGTAGCTTTGGATAAGAGTGTCAGCTAAATGGCATATATTATTATATATTAATCAAAGTCTCTCTGATACCCTTACACGGATCTACATAATAAAGTACCGCAGCAGGGCCGTGGGTGGGCTACAGTGTGAGAATACCCAAGGTGCTGCTAACTTTGTTGCGTGCATGTATGCACCCTCCCTTTGGGTGGGTCCAAGAGATACAGGACCACAATAGATACAGAACCGCAAGGGGTCGTGGATGCAAGATCAAGGGCTGAGTTCCATTAAGCGCAATTAGGAACATGATGAGATTACCAAGCGTCCCGTGGGAAATGAGGAAAAGGCCGTAGAGAGCACAGGGAACAGAGGAGGGCAGGACACCAATCAGCCCTTCATTTGTGAAGCTTTTCATCCAGGGTCTGGCAAATGATGAGTAGCGCGGTTATGATCAAGAATACTAGGGTAGAAACTGAAAGTCCAGCTGGTCTGACAAGGAGGGACTAAAGGAACAGTAATAGCCCTATCTCTGAAAGGCAGATATACTAAATCTAATTTCTGGCTCAATTGAGAGACATTTTGGGCTGGTTCCACAGACACGGATTAAGCCTAACCCTAGATTAAAAAGCATCTTCAATGGAGATTTTTTTTTTACACAGAATGTGTGATTTAGTCCAGGACTAGGCTTAAGCCTCGTCTGTGAAACCGGCCCATTGTATCCCACTCAGGGCATCAGCATTGAGGCCTTTAACTTGTCAGACATGGGGCGCCCCCTACCTCCAGTCTGTTCTGTAATCCAGTGAAGTCTAGCCAATTATTCCTCCCTCAGGAAACCACAGGCAAAAACAAAGACATAAGCGCCCCCTAGAGGCCAATTTATAGCGTTGAAAGGTCAAACTCAGTATTTAGTGTGTTTATCGAATGAACCTAGGGAAAATACAAACTTTAGAACATGTCCCCCAAAATACCTCCCCTGATTTGCCTGACTGCATACTGAACAACTCATCGTTGTTGACAGTAACACAAGCTGTCGACTTTATTGATGACTCATGTTTTTACAAACAACAACATCAACAAACAACAAACAAACAACAACATCAATTTCATTGTATAGGCAACTGTACAACGACAATAAAGTATATTCTATTCTCTATTTATTCTAACATCTTACCTGAGAAGTGGTAGGGGCAGCGGGTGTGGTCGTTAAGCATGCAGCTTGTTAGTCCTTCACGTGAACAAATGATTGGCTGGCTGGATATGATCAATGGAAGTTATTTCACAATCATGGCCTTCTCATTTGTGAATGTGATTTCCATTTCAGTTGAATTGTAAACACTGTTTGTAAAAGCTACCTGCATTGTGCTGTCATTTGCATATTACCATGACAAATTACGATTCACTATAGCCACCTGGCGACATGAACTTTTACCAAGACTTAATATTGGAGGCCTAATGACATAACATCTAAATGTAAAGGTAATGTGTAACCTTTAAAAACCCTTAATCTGTTACATGCTTGTTCATTGTGTTTTTAGTTGTTGAATCGACCCTCAAGTATTCATGAAAACGCTCCGCTGCCTCGACGGTAGACACTTCAAATGAGTTATTAATACCATCCAATTTAATTTTCCAATTGGCAAAGTAATATTTGCCACCCCGTTATGATTATCTTGTATTCACAGACAATATAATACTGTAGAGCTATACTATAAACTTGAATTTAGACACGGTGAAAACTCCCGCATAGCCTACCTCTCCAGTGAATATACACGTGTTCAGTGACACATAATGACGTGATCAGGATGATCAACAGTCACGCCGTCCGGTTGTAATGAGCAACACTTGATCATTTATTTTACTAAATTAAGGATCTGAATTAATATGAATCCCTCAGTGAGAGTATTCATATCGCAAATTGTAAATACTGACGATTGTATTTATTCAACCAGCACATTGGGTAATTATTGAAGATATTTTATATACTGTACCTGATCCAATTTTATGAAAATTGCACCATTAAATAAAAAGGCAAGCCAAAGCACATGAGTTGAAGATCTCTTACAGTAGGTGAGATCATCAGTGGGGGAAACATGAGGTGAGGTGAACCTTACACATCACAAGGTGTGTCACTAGCTGTTGAGCATCAATGTAATTGGTGGTTCAGATAGGGAGAGAGAAAGGGGGGGAAGAGTGAGAAAGGATGACCTAATACCCGAGAAAAGCGATGAAGTCATAACCACCTGACTCATATTCCCAGCTGAGACCAGATCCCCCGATCACTGTGTGTGTGTGTGTGTGTGTGTGTGTGTGTGTGTGTGTGTGTGTGTGTGTGTGTGTGTGTGTGTGTGTGTGTGTCAAGAGAGAGAGAGAGAGAGAGAGAGAGAGTTACAGAAAGAGAGAGAGAGAGTGAGAGGCATGAGTGGAGAGTGTGAGTGAGTCCATCCAGGGAGTTGGGGGTATTCGTGTCTAATAGTGAAAGAGGGTGTTTAATAAATAACGGTGTGGACATGTTTCTCACACCAACCCCACCACTCCCCTGCAGCCACACACTCTTTCACATGAGCATCACCGCCAGCAGTGATATAAACGCATTCGCAGCCTTGCTCACACTGGTGTGTTATGTGGCTGTATTCATGCTTCATGGATTGCTCCTCATTGAAAGAAAACAAAATGCTTTGAGGTTCATTGACAAATTCTACCATCTGTGTGGGGAACAAACACAATCAATTTAATTGATTCAGAGACTCCCAAGTAAACAAAGTCAAAGTCGGGCCAAGTCCCAATTTCAAACTGAATATTAACACGTTGCAACGTCTCGCGCGTGTGTGTGAGTCAGCCTATCTTGATTGTGGCTTATCTGAAATAATCGGCAACGACTGATCCTCTTACTGGGGATTCCATTGCTGTCTTGTAGGCCTATATATGCGCTTGTTGCAGCTATGGAGAGCATTTCGTGTTATCATCAGCTTAGAATGAGCTATAAGATATGATGACATCATTCGCACGAGGTGTGTTACATCATCCTCAAGTGCTGGCTAACTGTGACATCACCGCATGGCGCCTGGCCAACATGCCCATTGTGCTCATATAGCCTCATTTAGGCGGCAGCGGGGCACCAGAAATGTTGTGAATGCAGGGTGGAGTGTACTCCCGACCGCTAGGGGGCGATAGTATCGGGTTATTTGTTTAGTACTCTCTGTTAAGAGGTTAGAGTTAGGAGAAGAAGGTGGATGCCAGGTGGTCCGAGGATACACGCTGTTTCTCCTCTCTCGTTAGGACGTGTTTGCCTGTTATACGTAAGTCTGTTATTAGTTATATGTATCTTGTTATCCGATTTTGGTGAACAGTAATCGTTCTTGTTTGTTTATATCTTGTTATGTATGTCTTGTTATAGTAATTGCATTTACTTATACACTGTATTCTCACCCACAGGGTGTTGACATCTTTGTCCAAATAAATATTATAAACAGACATTGAGGAGTCTTCTTCAGTGAAAAGGGGACATCTGGTCATGAAAGTCAATGGGATGCCCTTTTGGGTTTCTTGGATATGTCTTTACAGCTCATTAAGTCTCCCTTTCAAAGACAGATACTGTCTGCCTCCATAGGTGGACGTTGTGTTTGCACGGGCCGTTAGACAAAGGGATGGGTGGTGGTCTCTGCGGCACAGTAAACCGAAGCGTGTCCCCGCAGACGCGGCTGCCCCCTCTCAGGAGGGTGCGGGAGGGGACGGGGCTAATCAAACAACCAGATGGTCAAGATCATTGAGTTTTTTTTTTTTTTTTATGTGCAAGTAACATGATCTCAGCACTCTGGGTTTCACAAGCATCCCCATGTACAGACAAACGCACACTTGCGCACACACGCTCACAGCTGAGTTTGTTCCCTCAAACTATGTTAACAACTTCAGATGGTAAAACCGAACCTGCTGTGTCCATTTCCGATTTTCTTTTCTTTTTTTCGTTTCACTCCCAATTTGTAGTGGAGTCGGTTCAAGTCGGGGTCATGGAAGTTAGGTTTTACGAGAGAGAGAGAGAGAGAGAGAGAGAGAGAGAGAGAGAGAGAGAGAGAGAGAGAGAGAGAGAGAGAGAGAGAGAGAGAGAGAGAGAGAGAGAGAGAGAGAGAGAGAGAGAGAGAGAGAGAGAGAGAGAGAGAGAGAGAGAGAGAGAGAGAGAGAGAGAGAGAGAGAGAGAGAGAGAGAGAGAGAGAGAGAGAGAGAGAGAGAGAGAGAGAGAAAAGGTAAAGCAATACTGTATCGTCACAAACAGGTCCATAACACCAGAGACTCAGACAGGCTGGGTGTGTGGAGGGGGAAACATTATCCCTGATCCATCCTCTTTATTGATTGGGGCCTTGAGCTCCCAACAGACTCCATTAATGGAGGCAGGTGACCTCTTGGACACACTGGCTCTGTGTATCGCTGAAAACCTTGGCCCCTCTCCACCGTCTGGTCCAGAGCCTCTCCCTGTCCCCACACTCTCCCCAGTCCTCAGGACTCTCTGCTGCTGGGGTGTGTGTGTGTGTGTGTGTGTGTGTGTGTGTGTGTGTGTGTGTGTGTGTGTGTGTGTGTGTGTGCGTGTGTGTGCGTGCGTGTGTGTGTGTGTCTGTGTGTGTCTGTGTGGAAAGGGGGGGACCCCCTGGGGGAGTCCTCTTGTCCCCCATCCACCCCCCTCCTCCAGCAGCCAGGCTGTTGTTCTGTTCCGTTGCGGCCCTGGGGTTGAGTGGATGATAAAGAGTGTTTAATCCTGTTCCTCACACTGTCTACATGGAAACAAGGGAAGACCCTTTTTTCTTTTTTTGCTGATTGATACTCAAGCGAAGGTGTCTGAATAATGATAACGGCTGTGTCTCAATCAGGAATAAAGTTTCAATCCGCGTTTTTATTTAGGCATGGTCCCATTCAGAAAGTACCTTAGAATAGTACCTGCTGTGGCCTGGGGTGGTCCAGTGGTCTAGCACTGTGGTCTACAGTGCACACATATGCCCATGTCGGCATGGGTTGGAATCCGGTCCCATGCCCTGCTGACATGCCCTCTCTCCCTTCTTCTCCTACTTTCCTGTCTGTCTTCACTGTATCTGTCCAATAAAATGAAAAAATAACTAAAAAAGAATAGTGCCTGCTAAGGTGCCTCCGTTAGGCCAATGTCGAAGGCGCCACGTGTACAGAGTACAGACGATAGATAGATAGATAGATAGATAGATAGATAGATAGATAGATAGATAGATAGATAGATAGATAGATAGATACAGACAGACAGATACAGACGCACCTGAACTTCCTGTTGTTGAGACGTCTTTCCATACATGACACATTCAGCTATAGTGATTCATTTGACAGAGGGAAGAATATACACAATATACATTCAAACTTGCATTGCCAGGATGTGTTAATGCTTTACTAACACGTTAAAGGGATAGTTCATGTTTTTCAACGTTAGACCTCGTTTTCCACTTACTTGGGAGTGTTGTAGGCTCAACCAGACAAGTTGTTGGGTCATATTATATTTCCGGACTTGAGCATTCTTTAGCTGGCTCGGTTCGTATTTAGCCATACCAGTGGACATGAATGGTATGACTACTTAAAAACAACTACAAGAAATTCTACAGCCATCTCATGTCTTTGTGGACTATACACGACACATGTCAATATGAAAACAACTTATTTCCACTATTACAAGCATAAACGTGTATTATTCAAACTGAGAATACTGCCTGTTTTGCCCTCCGGTCTGGAACTCATTTTTACTACATCTGACATCAGTTAAAGTAGCTAGTCCATTCTATTCAAAAACATGACAGTTCATTTTTTAATAATATTTTTCTCCCGTCTGTGCTTTTGATAGCATACTAGTGATAACATTCATATCCACTGGTGTGGTAAGCCAGCCAAGCTCAGGCAAGTTCAAGAAAGAAAATATGACTGAAAGAAAGTGTCTGGATGAGCCTACAACACTACATGAGTAAAATGAGGTCTTAACATTAAAACATTTTAACTATCCCTTTAAGGCTTTCTATATAGGAGGGCATTAGTAGCACTGGCAAAAGTGATTCGCAGTTACTGACAATTGTTGTGGAACATCACATGCCCAGACTGTCACATTATTACCCCAAATAAACGACCACTGTTGTTGTTATTGTTGTTAGTGGCATAACCCAATTATACTGCATGAAAAGGCTGCATATACAATAACGGTTGATTAATTGAACTCACTCAGTGGGGTTCAAACCCCTCAGATAATCTGGTCAAGACAGCCTCAGCAAACCCCTCGCATGCCCTTTGGGAATCTAAACAAAGAGGACTATAGTTTGAAATCAGCATATGAAACGAATGATTGTTTCTTAAGTGCTGAAAATATCATCAGTTTATGAAGTCCAAAGTAATGAATGCACTGTAATTTCAAGGATCAGCAGAGTGAGAAGGCTATGTTTTTTTTGTTTGTTTTTTTCTTCTGGCAAGGAAACAATGCCAACGGTCAATTACCGCTGAAATGAAGCGTCTCATCTTCGGTAAGTGCAAGCACCGTGGTGTCCCAGAGTGTGCCCCAGCCTGCACCCCTGCCCAGCCTGCACCCCTGCCACCCCTGCCCAGCCTGCACCCCTGCCCCAGCCTGCACCCCTGCCACCCCTGCACCCCTGCCTGGACGCTGCGCCCCGCGCCATGCTTGTACAGTACAGGGAGGGACGGGCTGATGTAGTCTAGTCTAGGAGGCTACTGTGCCGCTCCCGTTCAAATGAAGGTTACGCTGCTCAGAATGTTAGGTTGATGGTTAAAAGAGACATTGAGGAAGAGAAGAGAGTCTCCCCCCCCCCCCAAAAAAAAGTAAAACATTGGAAATAAATAATATCATGATAAGATCAATGAGGATTGTTTATGTTTTATGTTTATTATTATTATTACTATTATTATTGTTATTATTATTATTGTTATTATTATTGTTATTATTATTGTTATTATTATTGTTGTTATTATTATTGTTGTTATTATTATATTCATGATATTAATCATCAACATCATCATCATTATTACAGAGCACATGTCTTTGTGTTATTCTAGGAGCACGCCGCCGGGCGTGGCTTCTCTCGAGGACATTTTGGCTCGTCGGTTTTGCGAGACGAACGGCGTTTCTTTGTCTGCGTCTGGCTCGCAATGCTGCAAAAGCTCTGCTCACGGGAGATATGTTAGGGCTTTTTTTGAAGATCCCTGCTGCACAGGGTCTGCAACGCCTGTCTGACAACTCCCTTTCTCTTCTCCTCCTCCTCACAGACCCCCTCCTACACCCCCCTCTCCTCCTCACAGACCCCCTCCTACACCCCCCTCTCCTCCTCACAGACCCCCTCCTACACCCCCCTCTCCTCCTCACAGACCCCCTCCTACACCCCCCTCTCCTCCTCACAGACCCCCTCTCCTCCTCGCAGACCCCCTCCTACACCCCCCTCTCCTCCTCACAGACCCCCTCCTACACCCCCCTCTCCTCCTCACAGACCCCCTCCTACACCCCCCTGCGCAACGGCGCCCGAGACAACAGCGCGGTGACCTGCCGCAACCCACGGCGAGAGAGGGTGGGAGAGAGGGTGGGCGGGACCCCGAGATATGTCACTTTAACTCGTTAATCCTCGAACGGGAGGACCGCTCGAATCTACCCCAAGTCTGCAAGAATCTCTCACATTCCACAAATAAACTCGTTTTTTAAATTACTCTCAAGAGCTGACTATCCACCACGTAATGCCTCCGGATTAGTAATTCCATTAGATAATATAACTTGGCTGCAAAATGCACTTCAGGCCCCACTGATATCATTTGAGGAACAGTCCTGGAAAAACGCGCACCCACTTGCACAATTCTATTACCGGGAAATGGTTACGCGTCTATCGTTCACGCATCCTTACATAAGACACACAATAAGACTTTAGCGCCTAAAGATCGGTGCGGTCTTTCGCCATTGAGATAGCAGGGAATCAGTTGTCTGGACCCAGCGCATGGTTGATGTGGACAAAGGAGGAGGTGGAGGAAGGGAATGTTTTTCTTTTTCCATACGTGAGGAGGGAAAGCGCGGGGGTCGGCTTCTAAAGATGCCACAGGCTTGGGAACCTGAGACCGAATGGTATAACGGGAGGGAGGGCGGCTCGTTCTGTCTCGGCATGGAGGAGGGGACTGTGTAAACCAGACTGGGAGGAGCGATACACCGCCTAGCCCCTCATCCTGTGTGTCCCGTTCGCCCAGAGCTGGGGAGAGCTGAGAGTCTAGAGCTGGGGAGAGCTGGGAGTCTAGAGCTGGGGAGAGAGCTGAGAGTCTAGAGCCGGGGAGAGTCTAGAGCCGGGGAGAGCTGAGAGTCTAGAGCTGGGGGGAGAGCTGAGAGTCTAGAGCCGGGGAGAGCTGAGAGTCTAGAGCCGGGGAGAGCTGAGAGTCTAGAGCCGGGGAGAGCTGAGAGTCTAGAGCCGGGGAGAGCTGAGAGTCTAGAGCCGGGGAGAGCTGAGAGTCTAGAGCCGGGGAGAGCTGAGAGTCTAGAGCCGGGGAGAGCTGAGAGTCTAGAGCTGGGGAGAGCTGAGAGTCTAGAGCTGGGGAGAGCTGAGAGTCTAGAGCTGGGGAGAGCTGAGAGTCTAGAGCTGGGAGTCTAGAGCTGAGAGTCTAGAGCTGAGAGTCTAGAGCTGGGGAGAGCTGAGAGTCTAGAGCTGAGAGTCTAGAGCTGAGAGTCTAGAGCTGGGGAGAGCTGAGAGTCTAGAGCTGGGAGTCTAGAGCTGAGAGTCTAGAGCTGAGAGTCTAGAGCTGGGGAGAGCTGAGAGTCTAGAGCTGAGAGTCTAGAGCCGGGGAGAGCTGAGTCTAGAGCTGGGTGGGAGAGCTGAGAGTCTAGAGCTGGGGAGAGCTGGGAGTCTAGAGCCGGGGAGAGCTGAGAGTCTAGAGCTGGGGAGAGCTGAGAGTCTAGAGCCGGGGAGAGCTGAGAGTCTAGAGCTGGGGAGAGCTGAGAGTCTAGAGCCGGGGAGAGCTGAGAGTCTAGAGCTGGGGAGAGCTGAGAGTCTAGAGCTGGGGAGAGCTGAGAGTCTAGAGCTGGGGAGAGCTGAGAGTCTAGAGCTGGGGAGAGCTGAGAGTCTAGAGCTGGGGAGAGCTGAGAGTCTAGAGCTGGGGAGAGCTGAACTAGAGCCGGGGAGAGCTGAGAGTCTAGAGCTGGGGAGAGCTGAACTAGAGCTGGGGAGAGCTGGGAGTCTAGAGCTGGGGAGAGCTGAGAGTCTAGAGCCGGGGAGAGCTGAGAGTCTAGAGCCGGGGAGAGCTGAGAGTCTAGAGCTGGGGAGAGAGCTGAAAGTCTAGAGCTGGGGAGAGAGCTGAGAGTCTAGAGCCGGGGAGAGCTGAGAGTCTAGAGCTGGGGAGAGCTGAGAGTCTAGAGCTGGGAGTCTAGAGCTGGGAAGAGCTGAGAGTCTAGAGCTGGGGAGAGCTGAGAGTCTAGAGCCGGGGAGAGAGCTGAGAGTCTAGAGCTGGAGAGAGGAGAGCTGAGAGTCTAGAGCCGGGGAGAGCTGAGAGTCTAGAGCTGGAGAGAGGAGAGCTGAGAGTCTAGAGCCGGGGAGAGCTGAGAGTCTAGAGCTGGAGAGAGCTGAGAGTCTAGAGCTGGAGAGAGCTGAGAGTCTAGAGCTGGAGAGAGGAGAGCTGAGAGTCTAGAGCTGGGGAGAGCTGAGAGTCTAGAGCCGGGGAGAGCTGAGAGTCTAGAGCCGGGGAGAGCTGAGAGTCTAGAGCTGGGGAGAGCTGAGAGTCTAGAGCTGGGGAGAGGAGAGCTGAGAGTCTAGAGCCGGGTGGGAGAGCTGAGAGTCTAGAGCTGGGAGGGAGAGCTGGGAGTCTAGCGGACAGACAGAGAGAGAGAGAGAGAGAGAGAGAGAGAGAGAGAGGGGGCAGGTCTATGGGAGGGACTAGCGCAGAGGGGGAATTGGAAGGAGGAGGAGGGGGGCGGGGAGTCGGCACGGGTGCTGGTTCTCCAGTCTCTTTCCCCTGTCTTTGTCTCTCACTCTTTTGTTAGCCATGCCTAGCCTGCTGGTTCTAGCAGGGATCATGGAGAAAAACGGGGGCTACGGCGGGGATCTAGCCGGCTCCGGGTTCGGCAGCGAGGGTCTCCTGGTGCCCCCCGACGAGGAGGAAGACGAGTCCCGTGCCCTGAGGGTCGCGCTGGGCCAGCTGTCTCTGCTGGGGCTCGGTGGGGAGGGCGAAGACGGCAGCATCGGGGCTCCCACCACGGGAGTGCTACAGGACCGGAGTAACAATAACAATAATAACCATCTTCACAACCACACCAATAACGTCGGCGGAGGAGGTGTCGGGGGGGACACGGGGCTCTTGCAAGGGAAGGGCAAGTTGTGTGTCCTGTACGAGGGGGGCTCCTCCGGCGAGACGAAGGGACGAGGCTGCAACATCACAGAATGCGTCCCCGTCCCCAGCTCGGAACATGTGGCCGAGATAGTAGGCAGACAAGGTAAAGAGATCTGCGATCAAAACATGTTGTTTCGATCCAAAGTTATGTTATGTTAATGTTACCTCTCCGTTGGGTTTCACGGTGTTTTTTTGATGAAGCTCTTGTAACTGTTACCTGGTGTTATTGATATAGAAAAGGGAGTGGTATTCTGTTTTTTTTGTGTTGTTGTATTCCGCCGAGACATCAGGCTCTACTCTCTCTCCCCACTCTTTGGCTGTGATTACAGATGATACTATGTTACAAGTTAACAGTATATACTGTGGCGAGAAACTGTTACATTGTGTTAAAACTACGTTGATCGTCTCGACCCAGTGGCGGGGTGAGACTGAGACACAAACGTGGTGAGACACAAAGCGGTAGTGTAACCGTTACCTCATGGGCGCATTATTCTACATCCACGCCATCAATGTCAGCCCGCGCACAGACGCACACTTCAGGCTGGGGCAGCAGCTCGCTTCCTTTGTCGTCTGAACGCGCGAGACTGTTCAAAAAAAAAAAAAAAAAAAAGAATTACCACAAAACAAAAAAAAAAAATCGCAACGTGCTACTGGTAACAGAGGAATGTCGTCCACTGATGTTCTCCAAAGATTTATTCACTCTGTATTATTTATGCAATGAGGTTTTCCAGGTTAACCCCGTGTCGTATTGTAGCTAGTTGTTTTCGGGCTCATACAATTTTCATGCTGTTTATTGTTTTTGTTGAGGAGCTGCCCCCCCCCCCCCCCCCCCCCCTCAGTAACATTTGGACAATGGCGCGTGCTTGGTACTTAATGGCTTAATGTAATTATCTTTTAAAGTAAGGGATTCCAAAAAGTTGTTGTTGTCAGATTTGTCTGCGTTAGTCATTCCCAATGTGAGGTGGTTTTTTGAAGACTTGGACTTGAACCTGAATGACAGCAGCTGTCAAACAAAGGTGTGAAAGTGAGAAGGGGGGGGGGGGGGGACTACTTATTGGACAGTTACCACCACACCGGTCGGGATGATCCCAGGAGGCAAAGCGTGACTCAGCTAGAAGTGGGTCCAACGTGTAGTCCAGACTTCTTTGTTTTTTTCTATTGTTCTTCTCTTCTTTCTTTCCGAGGTGAAAACAAAGAACAGAGTGTGTGTCTGCTTGCTCAAGCCATTCTCTAGGTAGCTATAGTGGTCAATTCGTTTTGATTTATTCATCACCAAGACCATGATATATTTTTCATAGTGTCTGAATAAGCTTGAACCCCCCCTGAAGCTGCCTGTGTAACCCCTTAACCTCAGACAGAGCCAGCGACTGAAAGTTTGTTTGCTTCCTGTTTTGTTTTTGGCTCTGTGATGCTGCACGGGTGTTTTTGTGTCACTGTGCCTGTGTGCATTGTTGACACGCTCTGTTTTGATGAGTCCGAAAGGGGATGGGGGGCCGACAAGAAGGGATGGATGGATGGATGGTAGGGGCACTGAAAGAGAGACACGCCCAGGGAGCGAACACAAGAGCTCCTCCTGAACCATATTCCTTGGAACATCCTCAATACCACAGGGTTTCCAAATCATCAAGAAGGGAGAGAAGGGGACAAAGTCAGCCCCATCTGTGAATCCGTTTGTTGGGTCACCACAAAAAAAAAAAAAAAAAAACTGGTCCCCACAATGTCAACAGAGGGCCCATGGCAGCAACGACTGCTTGCTTCAATTCTTCTATTCTCCTTTCTTGTTTTTCTCCCACGGATTTGATCTTGATTTTATTTTGTCACTAAGTGCCCCTCATCTCCCTGTGCAGATCCTGTTCGTTACTCTGAAGTGTAAGCTTTGCATTTTAATGGGGTAACTGAAGACAGGGAGGAGGGTGGATCCTGCGAGCACAAGTGCAGCAGAGGGGCTTTGCCCATGGCTGGAAAGTGCTGATTTGGTGGATTTGGGATGAGCTCCTTTTGATTCCGGATCTTCGTTAGTTAGTTCACGTACAACTACCCCCCCCCCCCCCCTCACACACACACACACACACACACACACACACACACACACACACACACACACACACCTTATTCTCAGTGTTGACTACTGTCTGGTGAATCTGGCAAGTGGACACGTACACGTAGAGGAGACGCGGCCCCGTCTTGGAGAAGCGAATATGATCGTTTTCCCCTTTGTCAAAGTCATTGGAATTGATTTCCGGAGGTTGCTTTTGTGTCTTCTTCTGAGGCTATGAGGCTATGCCCACTGTAGGTCAAGGCTTGCAGTGCAGGCACCACTAACTACGCAGTACTGTAAAAGCATGCTCTCCAAATGAGAGGCGTACTGTGGTGGAATGATCTAGAATTATCTTTGTCCTTTGCCTGAGAGAGATGGCACAGGTTCCTGTGGAGTACTTCTGGAGCAATTCTGGTTCACCGAGCATAGGCCTCTTCTTTGTCTTCTCGTGTGTTCTGAGACTTTTATAGCTTAGGGTTTTTTTAGAACAGTGAACTTGACTTAATCTGAACGCCAATTAACTTTTTACAGGAGGATCACGAAATAAGCACAAACCTATATATGCTAATGAAGCATGTGACCTCACATGGTTATAGCATCATGAAACACTAGCATGTTTTTCTTTAAAAAAAAAACATTAATATTAACGTGATATAACAGACAGAAGGGTTCCATCTCCCTTTATGATTTGCACCCCCAATAATGACGCGTCATCCGTAAAGAGGAAGACATTACAGTTTGAACTGCTCAGTCCCGGGAGCGTCACTTAGCGTCACTCCGCCAGCGCCGTCTATGCCTGTGAAGTTTGTTCTCCGGTAGTAAGTGGGGCTATTTAGTAGCGTCGGGGAGCTGTGTCTTCCTTTGCTCGAGGTGGGCAGTGTAGACGTTTGATCCAGTCTGCGCCGAGTGTTCTCCAGCCTACTCATGTAGGCTAACAGTGCACTGTGATCTGTGGTACTAGTACTACTACCCCGATGGATGGATGGATGGACTGAGATCTGTCTGTAGAATAAATTGGTGATGATTGCTAACGGGCTGTAGAGGCCCATCAGCCTTGTTTAGACCCCACTAAAGGGGGTGGTGGTGGAGGGTGGGAGACGGGGGGGGGGATCGGGGAGTCTGGGTCTGGTGGCCTATAAATGTCTGGGAACATAAAACCATGAGTTTCTGAATGAGAACCGAGCACACCTTTACACCACTGTAAGGCTGCCCTAATGGGGTGTAGCATGCTGTCTCCTGTCGAGTCCTTACTATATCCCTCTTGACCTCAAGTGCTCTTCACAACCCTCCTCAACAATAACTCGGTTTTTTTATTCCCTCCATTGTCTTATTATAATGTCGGTCTCAGTATTACAGCTTAAGGTAATTTGACATGAAATAACATTAGCCTGCACTCTCTCATGTCAAGGCTTTCCCCCCTAAAAGCATTTCACATAGTTAGCTTTTACATATACTGATCAAAAACAGAGCAAATGCACTTGCAAATGAATGACAAACGAATGATGGATGATGCGTGGACCGGGCTATCAACCTGGTCAGTTCAAGGAGAGGAAGAGGGGCACTGGGTTTCTCAGTGCAGTATTGCTGAATGCATCTGTAACCTTAGCTACAATACCTGACCAAAACAAGATATGTCAGAATGTTAATTGGATGGGTTTGGACCAATAAGATTGCTTGTGAATGAGAGGGGCTGCTCCAAAATATACGTTGAATTAGAAATACCTTGAATTATTTAATACTGTGCAGTAGATTTTAGATTTGGTCTTCAATTATATCATTCGCAATGATAATCTGGGCAGAAATAATGTTTTATCTTACCGTACAATCTAGTAAAGATGAGAAAAACCTTTTAGATTGTAGCTGAACTGTATTAGTAACTATGGACTAATTAAGATACATGATACAGGTTTCTATGTGTATTTCTAGCCACTAATTAGCGCTCACAAGCCAAAACCGGGTCCTGTTTTACTTGATTGGACAGAGAGGGGCACACCTCCCCACTCCCATGACATTTGCAAAAGTGTGTTGGCCATAAACTGAGGACTGTGTGGTCTAGTGAGATAAGAAAAAAGAAAAAAATCCTGTAGCGTCTCTTGTTTCAGTCTTGACCATTTCGGCTAAAATTATGTCAAAGGTCCGAAAAGTCCAACATCAATTCCGTCTTTGTTTTCACAGACACACAAAAAAAAGAAATGCGAACAATTCCTTTGTACTACTACATGAAGTTACAGCATTCTCAAGCTTTTCCTTAGGCCTATATTATATAATGACAGTGTGGTGTCAGCACAAATGTAGTTAGTTTAATTGTGTGTCTTGGCTTTATTCAAACTTCTGCCTCACTGTCCCTGCAGGTTGCAAGATCAAAGCCTTGCGGGCTAAGACCAACACCTACATCAAGACCCCCGTCAGAGGGGAGGAGCCTGTGTTCCTGATCACGGGCCGTAAGGAGGACGTGGCCCTGGCCCGCCGCGAGATCATCTCGGCCGCCGAGCACTTCTCTATGCTCCGGGCGTCCCGCAACAAGCTGGGCGTGTCCTTCAGCGGCTCCCCGCCCGCGCCCCTGCCCGGCCAGACCACCATCCAGGTGAGAGTGCCGTACCGCGTGGTGGGCCTGGTGGTGGGCCCCAAAGGCTCCACCATCAAGCGCATCCAGCAGCAGACCTGCACGTACATCGTCACGCCGAGCAGAGACCGCGACCCCGTCTTCGAGATCACCGGCTCGCCCGGCAACGCCGACCGGGCCCGCGAGGAGATCGAGGCGCACATCGCCTTCCGGACAGGAGGTCTGCACGACCACAACAACGAGAACGACTGTCTGGGGCCGGACGGCAGCGGTCCCGCGGGCACCGGGGGTCTGGAGAGCCGCCTGCAGCAGGTGTGGGGCCTGCAGGGGGGCCAGCGCAAGCCGCTCACTAGCAGCTACCGCCAGAACTTCTCAGACGCCATGATTGGAGGAGGAGGAGGAGGGGGTGGAGGAGAAGGAGGGGTAGGGATCTACAGCAAGGGCAACTTCTCCAGCCCGGTGGAGAAGCCCTGCTCATACTTCGGGTCAGATGGTACGCAGAGCTGGGGGGACCCCGACTACCCCAAACAGGTGGCCTTCTACGCCCAGCAGCGCTCCAAGAGCTTCGGGGGCCTCCCCCTGCCCCTGACCAGACTCTCCCCGGGCCTGCCTGAGCCCTGCGGGGGAGGAAGCACCGGCAACTCCTCGGTCACCAGCATCGCCGCCGTGTCCGGCTCGCCCCACGCCCAGGCCCGCCGCGCCCACAGCGAGCCCACCTCGGTCAGCGTGGGCTTCCCCGGGCGCCTCCCCGTGCCGGACTCTCCGCCGGCCATCATGCGGGACTGCATGACCTGCTTCGAGAGCAAAGTGACGGCCGCCCTGGTACCCTGCGGCCACAACCTCTTCTGCATGGAGTGTGCCATCCGTATCTGTGAGCTCAACCACCCTGAGTGCCCTGTGTGCCATACCCTGGTGTCGCAGGCTATCCGAATATTCTCCTAAAAAACACCACATCAGTTTTTATCATTCGTTTCATCACAGTGTTTGTTCGATTAATTATTTACTATTATTATTATGATTATGGTTATGATTATGATTCTTATTATTATGTGTACTTTCTTTTTTCTCAGAAAATTTTAAAACAAACAAGCAGATATTTTAGAAGGCACTGCTTGCTTTACTAAAAAGTATAAGAAATATTTTTTTCTTTTATATATATACATATATATTTTATAAAACTTTTGTTTATAAGAAAAGTATAGTACCTAGCATTTTTTAGTTTTGTTTTTAGTTTTGTTTTTACTGCTGCTGTTGTTGTTCATTCACCAATCACAGTATGGGCAGAAGTAGATAGTTATGTGAACATTTTACAATTCAGATTTATTTTACCATGAAGTGGTTTTATATGGAGGGAAGGAGGGGATCATTGAGGTTCAGTTAAACGTCCTAGTATCGAATCTGCATCTGAATGATCTGGGAAGTGAAAACAAAACTAGAAGGAAAAAGATGGAATTTCTTTCAAAGCACCTTACAATCGTCTTAGTTTCAGAAATATGATTGTCAATCATCCAGAAGAATTAGGCAGCTGATGAAAAAGTAATTTCTTCGAATAAGTCGCTCGAAAAACATTGGACAAACTCAGATGTAATTATACAATTGAACAAAGACATAAATTGGCCCCAAGTCAAAGGAATGACAATTCTACATTGTCTCCTTTCAGAAAAAAATCTATCCTTGACAAGCTCTTTTTTATCTAGTAGTTAGGGTCCATAGACACGTACTAGAATGTTAACAATAATACATTATGGACAGCATAGCTCACTCAAAAGCGTCTTTTCTTTTTATGCGGATATGTTTTACCAATTTCCCTTTTCATAAGGAGGTGAATGAATGCTACACATTGTATTGCTGACATTTTCTTTACTTGAAATTCATTGGTTTTACATCTTAAATAGCACTGCGGTTTGTTGAAAAGTATCAGCAATGCTCCCTTTCCTCATGGCAGTTGAAAAGCATGTGGTTTTTCGCCAGTGTTAAGCACTGATTTAATTTGTGAGGCCAAAAGCCTTGGAATTCGTCCAGTTGGCTATAGTTCGGGTGTTTTGTCTCCCCTACAGACTCGTTGCAGACCCACCTTACCCCAGCTTTATTGTCTTATGTGGTCATTTGGCCATTATCCCTGAACGATATAGGACAAAATGACAGCACAGGTGACAGGCAGCTCTCTGAGGAGTGTGCACTGTGAATAAAGGGAGTATTACACATCGGTGTGTGGACAGAAGCTGAGAAGAGAAAAAAACAACAACATTCACGCCATTCTCTGAATCAGTAATAGAGTGCACTTTAATATGGGTGAAAAACCTCCAAAAATACAGTACCACACACAGCAGAACTCCCCTCTCTCCCCCACCCCCTTAGCCCAGCGGCTTTGTATTTGAGCTCACTGGGGCCTGCTGAACCCCTATAATTACCAGAGCTGTTCAGGAGCAGGTGTTTCAGAGCACACTGTGGATCCGACCTCAAGTTTGGAGGTCCTTTCTCTCTTTTCTTTGGGAGTGGCCCTTTTTTATTTTTTTCTCTCCCTGCTTACTGTTCGATCGTTGGCTGTCGAGGGCGGCGGTAATGACCGCAGCCGACCCACAATGCATTGCCTCCCTGAGTGGGGTCCGTATTGTCTGGGCCCGGCAGTGGCGTGGGCCCCGGAGTTCTCGGACACGGCCTGGAGCGACTCATTGATAATTAGGCAAATGGTCCGGTCCAGGTGCGGACCGTGTGGGGGGACCCTGCTGTATTGTGGACGGGGGGGGAGGAAGGAAGAGAGTCCCTCGGTGGGCGGCTGACCACCCCACCCTTCAGTTACAGGCACAGAAGGGCTAGTCTGGGTGCAGCTGGGTGAATGTAACCCCTCCCTCCTTCCTTCCATCCCTCCCACCCTCCCTCCCTCAGTCCCGCCCTCCCTCTTTCCTTCCATGCTGCTCTGAGCTATCCCTACTAGGGTGAGAGCCCTCCTTTGTCCCAACATTCTGGAAAATCAAGTAGCATCTAAGAGACAGAGACCAACTGAGCAGCTCGCCAGCGATCAGAAATTAGTAGACTTCGGAGCCAGAATGAATCTCTACAGTAACACTTAATTATTACCTATAAAAATGGTAAAAAAAATCGACAAATTCTTTTAAAATGTCCAACTTTAATCAAAGCCTCCAAACATTCTTAGGACAATACACACGAGTACAGAAGGAGTGTGATCATGGGAGTTTTAAGCATTGCCCCAGCCCCCCCCCCCCCCCCCAATTTGGATGGAGGCCTGTTTGTGTGCCAGAAAGCGAGTACAGATCGAAGTCTCCACAGAGAGACCCAACTCACCCCCACTCCCTCCCTCCCTGTCCTCTTTCTCTCCCTACTGTATGGGACATCCTGCAGCTGCCCCCTCTCCACGGACACATGGGCTCAGCCAATAGCAGGCCAGCTTTGGAGCACCAGAATGAAATCAGACGATTGTAATTGACAGGAAAGCGGAGGAAACGCCCCATTTAGCCACCACTCATGCTGAATCAAATTACACACCCTTTGCCTTTGCCTTAGCCCCTGCCTGGGGATTTCAGAGGAGGGAGGGGGGTTAGAGCCATTGGAGGATATGAAGGGGTCTTTTTGGAGAAAGGGGTAGAGAGAGAGGGGGGGAGAGAGAGAGAAGGCATTTCCAAAGAAAAGATAACCCTGCAGATGTAGTATTTGTGCGATGGGTTTGATTTATTTAGGGTTTCTGGTGGCAGGTGAACAAGAACATACTGGTGTCTTGGCAGGTCTCCCACAAGTCTGTGCAGCAGATCGCTTTATTGTGTTTTTCAGGTTTCAGGTTTTCCTTTTGCTCAGCTTCTGTCCATCACAATCGGATTAATAATTACAGTAGACCGAGGTCTCTGTACGAGGCAGCAACAGCCACCCACCCCCATGTCATTGTCAGCAGACCACTCCAGTTGTCAGTTGACTAAAATAAATATCTCTGTACTCCCACAAAGAAACACTATGACATAGTTAGAAATGAATCAAAGTTGACTATTTATGAATGGGGAAATTTGCACAACGGTTTTGGCCTGAACTTTCAATGACAAATCCAAGGCAGTATAACACTGTTAGTTGAATACAGTATTTTTTATTTTTTAGCCTTAATATGTTGTATTACAAGAGGGATATTGCTTTCTCTTTGGCATGAAAGGTTAAACGACGTAGGCCTTAGATAGTATTGCCCCCGAAAAGAACCAATAATAAAGTTTGCCAGAAAAATAATGTGAATACACCGGAATGAGTGGGGATAAAGTCATTTGGGAAATTAGGCTCTTTAACACTTTACTTAAAACCTACAGAGTAAAGCACCTTATTATGAGAAAACATTATTAATACCAAACCGACCGCTGATGGTGAATATTTCTTCATAGATTTTTAGACATGCACATAAGGATTCCCTATCATGTTTTTTTAAGATGATTATTGTTGTTCCTAGTAGTAGTGGTGGTAATATGGGAGATCTCTGATCCATTCAGTCGGTACTGAGGACTTGGTTGAGTTTGCACTGGTCAAATAGAGGGCTTTTCAGAGAGTCTCCCTGTTGTTGAGGCTATACAGTAGGAGAAAAATGAGCATTGTACTTTATTGAGAAAGGATTCTGCGCATCTGTGTGTATATATATATATCAGTACTTAACATCCAGTCAAATGCCTGCTATATAAGTGGGTTTTTGATTATTTTTACAAGTTGAAAATGTCCTTTTGAATTTGTTAGCTTATGGAATTTGAAAATCACTTTGATTTATAGGAGCAAGGATTTATATATGTATATGTCCAATCATCCTTAAAAGTAAAAATGTATATTAGATAGATCCATACATATAATAAGATTGTATGTAAACCAATAAACTTTAGAATTTCATCAAGTCAAATATATAGATATTAAGAAATGAACCACACAATACGAAATCCTGCAAAGATGAATACAGTCTTGTATGAACCCTCTGACATATATCAATCCATTCTCTCAAATATGTACACTTATTTATTCTAAAATATTGCCAGATCCCTTTGAATGAATCAGGTTGAAGTGTTGTGTTGGGATAAAAAGCAATAATATCAGTACTGCAACAGTAAACAAAAAACACAGTTAAGTACGTTCATTAAATTCAATATCATTCAGAATATCACCTAGATTCATTTGAATGCAATTTTCATTTGTCTAATATCTGCTTAAAATGTATATGGCTTAATGCCAACGTAGGATGAGAAATGTAATTAATTAGTAACAGTTTCAGGCACAAGCTTTTGTTGCTTTCAAACATCTTCCTTTGAGTAATTTCTGACTGCTTAATCCTGTCTTTTTCACATTGAATAAGACTTCAAGCTTAACGACAAGACAGGGTCTGCCAACACCAACCTCAAGATTCCACTCTCGTAGTAGTAGCTAAGGGAACAATACAATACAATACCTATAATTCTGAAGAAACCTATTCCGCTGTAAAAGAAGGCATTTCAGTGTAAACATAGCAATGCTTTTCAAGAACTTAACATGAACAACCGAGGCTTTTCCTGCCTGTCGAAACCAGGAATTCACAACCCCTGTGGCGATAGATTGGTGTGTTTGTGTGACACTTTCAGTCACACACTTAAACAGACACATTAGTGAAGACAGAGGGTAGGACTCTGTCCATAGGATTTGTCAATGAGTTCTCCATGACAGAAATGAACATATTATGCTGGTGCCCATTAATATTGCATTGAGCCAAATGTTTTTTCTTTGAGAAAGTACGTAGCATTTATTTAACATTTATTACTCTGTATTTACTTATGTTTAGGGAGAACTATAGTTACCATAAGCATATCATGAGAATATATTTCAGTGTTTAAGTCTGTTTAAATAATATGTTAAGTGGCTGATTTGATGGCACAATTTGATTACAGTACTTCTTTATGATGTTAATAACTAGTTATCATTATCCTTCTTAGCAAATTTAAGAGAAACGTTCAAAGGTAGCCAAAGAACAACACGTTAGGAGAGGTTCATGGACAGATATAGTTATTATATTGCTAGTTCTAAGCTTGAAATTCTACGAATGTTAATCCCCCCCTTTATCATAGATTGGATTTAGTTAGTTCAAGATGGCTGGGGTCAATACAAGAATAATCAGCTTTCATATTCAATAACACACACACATTCTCCCTGCTTGTTCGACCAGAAGTCAAATGGCATACAGGCTTCAGTCAATATCTATGAAATGAAGACATATCGTGTGTCAGCTTTGTAATGTCTGTTTCTCACTACAGAGGTATCAATAACCAACTACCCAACCAGCACCCAAAGACACTAATCATAGCACATCATCCTTCTGGGGTTTAGTAGTTCATCCTAAATGTAGGTTTTGTTGCCAAATTAGATTTTGAATAATGATGTCAGTAGACGTTTCTCATCCTAACTCTTAATGTGAAAAATGCTTGACTGGTCCTGGGAAGTTCCTTGCTCCTTCAGATTGGGTCAGGCACAGTGAGAAAGACGAAAGAAGGTTGAGAGATTTGTAAGTTTACAATATAGTTTATCATGTTGAACAGTCATATTTTTTAACACAAATGGAAATATGTTAATGTGATATTAACACACTACCTTTGTTACTTTGGATGGAACTCTTTGGTTTCAGTTTATTGTTCACATATTGAGAACTTTTAACTTCTCCTTTTTGAGTTTCGATGCATGGTAGTTTAAAGTATAGTACATCAAATACATTAACTGAAAAAGATCCCATAGCATAACAAGATTTCCTCAACATAACCATAAGGTGTATAAAAAGCTTTAAGGAAATTAAAATGGACATTTATTTCAACTAACTGTTATAGAAATTGTAATGATTGAGGTATAGATTCATATCCACCAACTCACCCCCATATATGAACTCACCCCCATATATGAAATGCTCCATTTCACCCAGAGTAGAAACGGAGGTGGTACTGTGGGGATGTCTATTTCATGAACATTATTTTTTTCTTCTTCTAATTCTTAGTATTCTTTACAATATTGTATTAAGCTTACTATAATAGTAACCATAGAAACCCTACATGTTTTCTTCTCTTTAACAAATATACAACAGCATTATTGTATAATAACCGTAGCGCCCTTTTAAGGAGTGATAGGAAATCCTTATTTCAATTAATGCACTTGAGCAATTATTACGACCTATCAAAATCACAAGATGAGCAAGTAACGCATTTGAATGTAGAAGATGACCACTCAACCAATGCACTCCTTTTGCCTTTTGATTTATCAATTTAAAAAGTGAGCTTTAAGTTTTTATTCGTTTTGGCAAGAATTTGAGAGGGTTTCACCGCAGACTATATTTGAGTTCTTCCACGTACATTTATAGAAAGCATAAAATAAAAAATAAAAAAATCTTATTACAGTTTCTTGAAAATCTATTTTGCTAACATGGGTTATTATTTCATAGAAAGCGGAGGAAAAAGTCAGTATCTGGATGTTATTTATGAAAACTTTAAAATGAAGCAAACATATTTATGAGTAACCTCAAGACATTTTGTTTTTTAATTAAGAAATACAAGAAGTTAATATATTTCTAAACACAGGAAAGTTGGTTTCTACTAATTATTAAAAATGAAAGAAGTCTTATTTATGAAAGTTATGGAAACTTGCCTTCAAACGGTTTCATTGTAAATGAGACAGGAGTGATGTGGGTTCACCATAGCTTATATCTTAACTTCAGATATGCACTATTTCAAAAACACCAGTGCATTCACAGTGGAATTATGACAGAAAAATAATATAATATTTTTAGGATTTCGAGGTATTTTAGTCACTGAGCATCAATTTCGTGCCTCAATTACACATTTTTGTCTTGCATCAGCACTCTTTCTCTGACGTGCTGTTTGCTAACCGTTTCCCTTTTGACCAACCCCATTTAACTGACTGAATCCATTACACATTTCCTCTGGAGTTTAAACTTGCTTTTATTTAATCTCAAACTTTTTTATGCTGTAACACAGCATCTGCTGTGATTGCAATGCTGGGAATGAATGAGGCAGGTGTTTCCTTTGACAGAGGGGCACATGTAACACACAAACATTCATACATACATATATTCATACTGTATGTCTACTACTTATAACCCATAGTGACCTGTAAGGAGAGAGTGATAAACTCAGAGGAAAGAATCAAAGCCTTAATGAATTATTACCTTAAAACTGGGTTCAATTTACTCTGTGAGACATCAACAGTTGAGCACATAGGCGCACTGTGTAGTAGATCTATGGTAACTAGCCACACACACACAGAAACACACACAGAAACACACACCAACACATTCATATCCGTACTAGTTTGCATGTATCTTGTATGGTCACATAGACTGGATAAACTGCACAGACCCTGTGTGTTTTGTTTTAACACATGGGCTCTGGGACTGTTTTTTCCTTGTAGATTTTCATAGTTGGAAAGCTCCTTTGGAAACAGAAAAGGGGAAAGGTGTTTGAGGTGAAGCAGCAAGGCCATTTCAGTCCCCTGTGTGATACCGTCAATATCTTAATTTTCTCATCTCAGTTCCATAAAGGTGAGGGGGAAAACCTGGGAGTCGTCTCTTCATTTACTGATTTAAGTAAGTCAAATGTACTCAACTGGTCGACTCCTACCACTAGATCATGAAAGACCAAACTTAAAAAAGAAAAGAAAAATGAAAATCAATATTGTCAAGAATGGCACATTTTTCAGCCACCGGTTGACACAAAAGCATGGGGACTGAAATGACCCTCCAGGTCAAACTCCTCCATCCTCTTCCCAAGGGGGGCCACTGCAGTCTGACAAGTTGTCTTTGGTAGCATTTCAGATTTTCAGATTCACAGTAGAAAGTGTTTTCATACCGGTCTTATAGTGGTCTTAGTGCATTAGTTTTTGAGCCAGCATCTCCTGGCTCTTTAGTTTCTGGTTTCTCTGTGATCAGTGGGAGAGAGGGTCTGCCATGTGGCCGTCCGTCACTTTGATGGAAAAATAAGTCTTCTTTGAACTCTGTTACAGTGTGTCATGCTCGCCTGGAGGCATGCGATATTGCAGGTTTATTTCTTAGCACATGTTTTTTGTGAATTTCTTTGTTGACATTTTTATTATTGTATCTGCGCCATATTAGTTTTGGTTTCTTTGTTATTTTTCCAAGATTCAAGATGTATTGTAAATGTTTCTAATAAAAACAAAAAATGAAATCATCAATTGACGCCCTGCCCTCTCTCTCTCTCCTATGTCTTTGTGCATGTCCAAGTGCATTGTGCATGTCCGTGGAGTGATGAAATGGTGTAGGACACCTGGGGGGTATTCCAGCGTCTTTGAGCCCCGGAAAAGCGCTATATAAATACAATGAATTATTATTATTATTCCATCAACGTCGCTAAAGTGAAATCCAGGCTTATTTTGGTCTCGCGAGAGTGTTGAGTGCGATGTTGATGGAATACCCCCCAGGGTACTCATGGCAAGTAATTCTTTTGAGGAAATTAACGTTATTATGACTTAAGAGAAACAAAAAGCCCAACTATTACCAAATGACATTTCTTTATTTAAACACATGTCATCCAAATATACAGATATGAGAATCAACATTTAAGAACCTCTAACCTTAACACCCAATTTAGCATTGGGGGAAATCCACCAGAAACAGCAATCGTTGTGGAAAAACTCAGCAGGATAATGATTGTTTTACACGTTTGCCCTTTGGCTGTAGTAACACCTCCCCCCTCCCTCCCCTCCCCAACTAGCAGACCCAAAACTGACCAACCCACCGCAAAACAAGGAGGAAACAAAAAACGAACCCAGGACACTGTTAAGGGAGGTCCCAGAAGGCATGATACAGTTCCTGTTACATACAGCAGATAAAGCGGGTGGGGAGCGGAGGATTTCATTTACAGTAAAACTAGCCGTCTTGGGTGCATCAGAGACCAGGGAGCAGGCAGGGCTGAGTGCCCTTACTACCACATCTCCTGCAATATGATCTGTCCATCCATCCCTGCAGTCAGGCAGCTGCAGCCCAGCTAGTGTAGGCTAGTGTAGGCTCCATTCAGATCAGACAACATGGTTTAACCACCACCCACCCTGTGACCAATCTCTTCCCATTTCCTTTTTTTCTATCTACCACAGGGGAAGATGTTGAAATGGCTAATCAGTAATGGTAGGCTATATCATGACAGTATGGTTACGGAGAACAACCCCAACAGCTTGGAAAGGCAAGACTGGTCTGTTCGCCAAAAGAAAACTAAAATGGGAAAGACACGTGCAGTGGATATTGCTGAGCACAAAATTCACAAAATTTTTATTTTATTTTTTAACGTGTGGGAGTTATAGGTGATTGCCAAAATGTCAGAGAGGATGTAATGTACTGTATGTGGAGTGATGGAGAAGGCTGAGTACACTGCTGAAGTGGAAGAGTAAAGTAGCGCTATGGGACATTTTGTGCAGCTTGAGTCGGCCTGACGTCTGACCAGGTACATGACGGATGCAGCGGCTGAACTCCTCATTCAACCGCGAGCCACGAGGGTAGTAACATTTGACGGCGCCGTAATAAAAAGATCTGATTACCAGTGAAAGCAGAAACCAAAAGCGAGAGAACATCCCTTTATATGAAGTAAGCAGGGTCGGATCGAAACCCGCCCCCGTGCTGCATCTTCTCACAAACCCCCGGGGTCAACAAGACCTCAATATAGTGTTAAATAAATATCATGGGGACAAACTCAAAAACATTTGGGAGAGACAATAGAGAGGGGTTACAGTTCAGTGAAGAGAGTCCAACTCTTATTGCCCTTTTGTCTGCACTGGGGGAATTGAGGGCGAGTGTTCGATGGGCTTATTAAACTGAGCTTACAATTGGAGATCAGTTCGAAATGAAAGACACACACAAAACTGCATAGGAAAAAAAACAGAGGGGCCTTACCACAACACACTGAATGTCTCATTTAATGCAAATCAATTTGGGTTCAGGACAGGTCCCTCTTTTTAATATTGAAAGCTGATCAAGGCGAGGCGGAACCATGAAGCTTATTGCATTTGATATGGACAGACCACATAGTGGAGACAATAAAAAACGGAGGTTGCGGAAACACACGTCATAGCCTGCCTCCCTCCCTCCCTCCCTCCCTCCCTCCATGACTCTGCCTGCCTGCCTGTCTGACTCTGCCTGCCTGCCTGCCTGTCTGTCTCTGCCTGCCTGTCTGTCTGTCTGCTCGCCTTACAGATGGTCTCCATGTTCGTCTGTCTGTCTGTCTGTCTCCTTGGTTAAACTTCTCGCCCCCCCTTTCCCTCTCCCTCTGGCTGTACCCCCTTATGCTGCGGTTTCTCTCCCTCTTTACCCCTGTGTTAGTCCCCCGTACCCCCCGTACCCCCCCCCCGCCCCTCTCCCCTCCCCCGTCTACCTGCCTGTCCCTGTCTCTCCCTGGCCTGGTGAGTGCCAGACCCTCAGTTGTTCTGGCAGCAGACGTTCTGCTTGGCGGCGTTCTGCGTGGGCTGCACCGTGATGGGCACAACGTTGGAGTTGGGCGAAAAATCGGAGTCGCTGCGCTGTCCCGACATCTGCCGCTGGGACACGATGTTGTAGATGGCTGTGAGGGACAAAGAGAGAGAGAGAGAGAGGGGTGGGGGTGGGGGGGAGAGAGAGGGGTGGGAGTGGGAGAGAGAGTGGTGGGGGCGGGGGAGAGAGAGGGGTGGGGGGCGGGGGAGAGAGAGGGGTGGGGGGGGGGAGAGAGAGGTGGGGGTGGGAGAGAGAGGGGTGGGGGTGGGAGAGAGAGGGGTGGGGGGGGGGAGAGAGAGTGGTGGGAGAGAGAGAGGGGTGGGGGTGGGAGAGAGAGAGGGGTGGGGGTGGGGGAGGGAGAGGGGTGGGAGAGAGAGAGAGGTGAGAACATGACACGGAGACAGGAAAGGTGAAGAGGGAGTGGAAGTGTTTTTACAACAACGACACGCAGAGCCGGAGCTCCAGTCCTACTCCCTTCGGTGAGTTTCAACAGCAGGGCGTGATGACACATCCAGTCTGTTTGACGGGGTTCTTAACTTTTATTTAAAGACTAATACCTGAGGAAAGCCAGGTGAGCAGACTCCCAGAACCACAAGGGAAAGGATACTAACAGAAAACAAAGAAAATAACTCCTGCATCCCTCCTTCAGCCTGACACTGAACTAAGTAACTCAAGGATTACGCTGCTGACTGGCTGTTGAAGCCACAATCCACATCCCCAGAACCCTAAATCAGTGAAACCATTTACATTTTTTGGCATTTAGCAGACGCCTTATTGCAAAGCAACTTACAATCAATACATTTGACTAAGCAAGTGAATCATCTATCCACCAGTCGTAGCAGGAAGAGTAATCTAGCTCAGGCCCCGGGCCATTGGCAGTCTCCGTGATAGAAGGAAAAAATAAAGATAAAGATTTGTTTTATTTTAATTTGTATATAGACACTGGAGAAACAGAGAAACAGTACAAGGAGGGCAGTAGAAGTCTTAGAAGTCTTAAGTCTTAAACCACAATCCACATGACCCCAGCCGGCCTCTGCTCGGACCACATCACGGTTGTGTCCAGTCGGCATGTCTCACAGGTCAACGGGTCTCCAGCTCAACTCCTACCAGGGCCACACGGGCGTACGGCTCTCTCGCTCTGCTTTCTCTCCTCTTAATGAGCTAATTAGCACTATCGTTAGCTCAATGGGGCTCGCTGGTTTAGACGTTTTTATGAATAAAAATGACTGCCAAAGAGTGGGTGCGCGCAGGCAGAATGGCTAATTGTACAAGCGATGGCGGTGGGAATAGGTTGCGGAGGAGAAGAATACAAATGACAAGATGCGATTGAGTCGGAGTCCGACGGATTGTTCCCTTTCGGCACCTTTGGGCTTCGAGTCAGTCGGCTGTTGATTGCTTTCTTTTGCCAAGCCCCGGTGATCAGCCGTGTGTGCAGAAATACATTTCCGAAGCGCGGCCCAGAAGCACACCGTTTCTTCAGAGGTAACCCAGCTCAGGTAGGGGTTCTTATTTAGATTATTCTGGGAGTATGAGTAACAATACCGTGTGCTGCATGATTCGAGGAGAGTGGCATCTGGAAAGTTCATATAATTTGCACTCCCGAGTACATTTGTAACCAGACACAAAAGAAATGCCTCAGTGGTTTTCGGGCCAACGCTGACTACATAGAGAGGCTCTCTAGGAGTCTGATTATCTGAGTGTACCACAAGTGTGCCAATTACCCATGCTTTTGACCTCACAGAACTCAGGTGTGACTCAAGGCACTGCGCCGTATTCATAGACGCCTTGCAATGAGCTGGATTTTGCTGCCATCTAATGGTGGAAGGCGGCGGCGTAGAGATCAGAGGCCCAACAAAACAAGCTTTCAGAGTAAAGACATCAATACTATGAAACTAAATGTTAATAAGTAAGTAAGTAATAGGTAACTTGGCATGAGTATTCATCTAAGATGCAACCAATCCCGATAAAATACCCAACAGTATTTTCTGAGTCCGGTAGCACCACAGCTGAAGAACGGTGTTCTGGCATGGTTGTACACACACTGTACACTAACCTGTGAGAATGGTCTGGAAAGCCAGCTCCACATTTGAGGAGTCTAACGCTGAGGTCTCCAGGAAAGACAGTCCATGCTTCTCTGTAAAAAAAAATAAAATAAAAAATACACACAAATAAATGGTCACAAATACATTGGTCATTAGCATTTCCACACAAGTAATCATTTCATAAAGATCAGCAACAGTTGGAATTAGATATGCAATGGATAGATTGTCCGACTCATTGGTGAACCCAATACAGGCAGTGATGGGAATTGGTAAATGTATATAGTGTGTAAGTGAGTGGATATTGCACTATATGTACCATGTCAAGTGAGTAGCTGTACATTACGTATAATTGTGTTATTGTTATATGTTATTTTATTTTTCTTCATGTCCTCCACTGAGGGCAGGGGGGGGAAACAAACACTTGAGCAACGAGGATATAGGTACTGGTCGCCACAGCGTAGCTGACATATTACACGAGGCGTTAAGTCAACGACCCCTTGACTCGTGCAGTATGAGACGGGTTTGGTGACAAATCAATATTATTAATTCAATGAGAGACTGTGGGGCTCTGCTCCACATTTCATTATTGTCAACTGACTGTACACAATTAACCTTTTCTGTCTTGGCTTCTCCATTACAGTTAGGAACAATGGGACAATTACGTCCAGTAATCCATCAGGTCTGTCTTATCACGAGCCGTTTACAAGTCAAAGTGCATGAAATGAGACAAGCTGAGCTACGGCGTGGACTCAAGGTCACGAGCAAACACTTGAAACAAATTACACAAAGCTACATCAACAACCGTAGACTTAATAGGTTAACAAAGTCGCATTTCAGTGGAGAGGCAGTGTGGCGGGAAATTAACCCTCGGTAGGACTGGGCAGCGAAGCCCGGGACAGTCTTGTGCATGGCAGGGAATGGGTTGTTTTTTGTTCTCGCCCAGTACAAACACGCTCATAATTAACCAAATCAGTTGTGTTACTAGTAGCCAAGAACCAAACCTTGCACACCTCTGAGAGTCCTCAGGATCAGGATATTGAAGCTTACTTAACTCAACACATCCAACTTTTGACTTTCCATCTGTTCTGATTTTACCTGTCGCACATATCAACTACTACGCGCATATAAATAAAGGAGGACATGAGGCCACAGAATGTGCTTCTTTCAATGGCCAAGGGGCATTGGCATCATCTATCCATCAGTTATCGCAAGAAAAGTAATCTCTGCTCGGGCCAGGGGCCAGGGGAAGTCATAATGCTAGAAGAAGGATTTTGTTTTGTTTTTTTGGTAATATACAGTAGAGAAACTGAATAGGACGGATGGGGAGGTTTCAGGAGGGACAGTTAAGGTGTAGCCTGAAGAGATGGGTCTCAGCACATCATGCTGTCATAACCGTGCCCTGTCAATCACTGGCTAAGGTAGACAGATGGAAACTCTGTTGTCTCCTCATCAAAGGGGTTGTCCCCATCTCTTCAGGCTACACCTTAACTGTCCCTCCTGAAACCTCCCCATCCCCCTGTTCAGTTTCTCTACTGTATATAAAAATAAATACTAAATAAAATAAAAAATCTTCTAGCATTATGACTGACAATGGCCCCTGGCCTGTGCAGATTATTTTTCTTGTGATGACTGATGGATAGATGATTCACTTATTTAGACAAATGTATTTGTCGTAAGTCGCTATGGATAAAGGCGTCTGCTGCTTAATGCCAAAAATGTAAATGTAGGTTCCAGCAGGCTACGGGTGACAGTGAGGAGCAGTCCCCCGACTACTGTGGAACTCTGGTGTCTCATTTGCTCCAGCATAAGACTGTCTGTTTGAAATGCTCCTGTTCCCATTGAAAAATACCATCAAAAGTGATGATAATGTTTAACATTACAGTGTTGTTGTTTTTTTGTTAGTTTTTTTATTGTTACTCGGCTTTTCCTTATTGCTTTATATCTAATATTATGTACATTTGAAGTTTACTTTTATTCTTTATATTCATAGAAGTTTACAATTATTCTTAATGCTAAATTATTAAGGGGAAAAAAAATCCTCTGTCTAGTAACAAGTAATAAAATAGCTCTGCTCTTTAAAGATGCAGTCAATCATTGATCTTCCCCCTGTTTTAGTATGACAAGTTAAAATACACAGTTGCATCACAAAACTAAGTTGTTTGATTGGCAGAAGACTGTACATGTCTTAGATTTTGTACTTGCAAAGAACCTTCCACAAATACATACAGACAAACCACAGTTGACCAAAAATAGAAGCTAGAGGGCTCCTTTAAACATCTTCTACGTCTTGATAAACCTGTAGACGGTCTACCTGCTACCAGAAATAGAAGCTACGTACAGAGGGCTCCTTTAAACATCTCCCACGTCTTGATCAGCTCTACATGTATCAGCTCTACATGTATCAGGTCTACATGTATCAGGTCTACATGTATCAGGTCTACATGTATCAGGTCTACATGTATCAGGTCTACATGTATCAGGTCTACATGTATCAGGTCTACACGTATCAGGTCTACACGTATCAGGTCTACATGTATCAGGTCTACATGTATCAGGTCTACACGTATCAGGTCTACATGTATCAGGTCTACATGTATCAGGTCTACACGTATCAGGTCTACATGTATCAGGTCTACATGTATCAGGTCTACACGTATCAGGTCTACATGTATCAGGCCTACATGTATCAGGTCTACATGTGTCAGGTCTACATGTATCAGGCCTACATGTCTACATACTGTATATCAGGTCTACATGCATCAGGTCTACACGTATGAGGTCTACACGTGGTCTACATGTATGAGGTCTACACGTATCAGGTCTACACATATGAGCTCTACACGTATGAGGTCTACACGTATGAGGTCTACCTGCTAAGGCCTTGGCCTCGTCTGTGGGCACGGCGCGGAGGTGACGCAGGTCGCTCTTGTTTCCCACCAGCATGATGACGATGTTGCTGTCTGCGTGGTCCTGCAGCTCCTTCAGCCAGCGCTCAGCGTTTTCGTACGTCAGGTGCTTGGCGATGTCGTACACCAGCAGGGCCCCCACCGCGCCACGGTAGTACCTGGACAACGGGTTGAGAAGAAGGAGAGCGGCGTGTAAGTGTGAGCACCGCTGGACGCCTCAACATTTAGCTTGTTTAGTTTACTAGGGTGGGAGGTGTCTTTGTTTTGTCCTTCCTCATTTTAAACGACATTGCTCAAAGCCAAGAGCCACGTTCAAATCAGGAAAGAAGATAAGTTAAGAGTTAGAGTGGAATAATCTGTGAGTACAGCTGTAGTCAAACATGCTCAAACATTCAACAGTGCATGTGTTATATGTATGCATGTATGTATGTTTTGTTTTTTAAAGTGTGCATGTAAAATATGTAAGTCTATGCCCAGCACAGACTGTGTGTGTGTGTGTGTGTGTGTGTGTGTCTTTGTCCATGTCTAGAGAAAGTGTGTGTCTTTGTCCATGTCTACTGTGTGTGTGTGTGTGTGTGTGTGTGTGTGTGTGTATGTGTGTGTGTCTTTGTCCATGTCTAGAGAAAGTGTGTGTGTGTGTGTGTGTGTGTGTGTGTGTGTGTGTCTGTGCATGTGTGCGTGTGTGTGTGTGTGTGTGCCTGTGTGCTCGTGCGTGTGTGCGTGTGTGTGTGTGTGTGTGTGTGTGTGTGTGTGTACCCACGCTGAGGTGATGGCTCTGTAGCGTTCCTGCCCCGCCGTGTCCCAGATCTGGGCCTTGACGGTCTTGCCCTCCACCTGGATGCTGCGCGTGGCGAACTCCACCCCGATGGTGCTCTTGCTCTCTAGGTTGAACTCGTTGCGGGTGAACCGGGACAGCAGGTTACTCTTCCCCACGCCCGAATCCCCAATAAGCACCACTGGGGGAGGGGGGAGGACACAGAGAGGAGGGACATGTGTCATGGTACTGTAGGTACTAACGATTCGAAATGTCAGTTCAGTCTGCTGAGTAGCCTCTTGACAACTTGTTCGTGTTGTAAAGAATCCTAGCACTAGTTTAAGAATTCATTCATTCATGTCAGTCACATCGGAAAACCTTCACGATACAAAACATAGACCGCCTGAAAAACTAGCATAACAGGTGTGGGAGATATGCTGTGGTATATATTGTGTATGCTGCAGCTGGGTACACCTGCTGAGATGAGAAATCTACAGAGCAGCCATCACTGTCAGACCACTGCCACTGAATAAGCTCAACTAATCAATTCTAACTAAAAGGGTTGCAAAATTCCTTTATGGAAACGTTGGAAATTATCGGAAGGTTTCCCAAACTTACCCTACTAACTAACTACTAATCATGTCACTGGCACCTGCCCTCCATTTAATGATCTCCCAACAAGAACCTGCTTTAATTCACATCAGTGATGGACTCTGTGGCACATACAGCCAACACACCAGTGGAGGCTGGAGGAGGTAGAAATTGGAAGGATTGGGCTGATGGTAATGCATGGAATGGAATCAGGAATGGTATCAAACACACATTTGATAACAGTACCGTTCCCTATCTCGTTCCCCATCTCGTTCCCTGCATTAAACAAGCCCATCCTCCTCCTGCAACACACCCACCCGCCATACGGAGCAATGAACAATTTGACACCTATTCGTTTCATAACAGAAGGTGGAGTGTGTTGGGATGAAAAGACGTACTTACAGAGTCTACAGAGAGTGTTGGGTGAGTCAAGGGGGAAATGCTCTCCTTTAATACTCAAATGTCACAAGCTCACCACCCTGCTATTAGGAAACAGGAACTGGTTGTGTGTTGACGACAGCTTATTGACTAATCAACCACTGTGTGTGTGTGTGTGTGTGTGTGTACATTAGGTGACATATTCTGTGCATTGCTCATGAAAGGGTGTATCACAAGATTTGTCGACTGTGTTGCAATGCACACAGGAAGGCACCTGCAGGCTAATTGGAGATTGGGTTGACAGACAGAGAGAATCTACAGTAACAAATACCTGCCTCAAGCAATCTACCAGTGAACTCTCCACCTTTGTTAGACACTTCAAAACTGTGAATTTGTAGTTCCAGAAACACTGAAGACTCCCTGAACTACATTGCCCATCAACTAACTTCCTGACATGCTAAATGGTAATGGGATTCTCTTGGCACACACTATACTGGGTGGGGATGTGCACTTGTGCAGTATTACGCAACCTGGAGTGACACCAGAAATGTGATATCGTCAGACGTTGCGCGGCAGGTATTGTGCCGGCTACATTCCAGGGTATTGAAGCAGCAACCCTTTCCTATTGTTGGACACCAACACTGCATAACCGGTGTAGCTTAGCCTAGCCCCATAAAAGTCTATTTCTTACATTATCTTAGGAGTTATTACTCACTTAAGTACTAACTGGAGATCTAATTATCAGTGGGGATTCAGGTTGTGTGTAAAACAGGCAGTTGAAGAGGAGGAAGGAGGACACACAGCAGTGGAACTATTACATTAAGAAAGCTGATTCAACTTCCTCCTTTCCCCTCAGCTGAGACCGGTGATTCATTCAACAGCTCACCTGACTGACTCATGCCTAGCCTTAACAGTGATGGGTGCAGTAAAGGACTAATTAAAAAACCACCTAACAATAAAACAACATAAAACAGGTAATGTGAGGAGAAACCAGGGAGAGTCAAAGACCCGACTCTCTAGTGAAGTCTCAGACAGAGTCCTTATCTCGGTCTATGGTCTCTATGGAGCCGAGCATTCTGACACCGTAGACTCCTAGGCTACACTACGCCGCTAGGCTTCAGATAATCTCGCTCCTTGGCATTTTATCTTACAGTTGGGTTGTAAAATCTCATTGTTACCACTTTCAGAGCCTTCTGTGTGTGACTGAAGACACACAGACAAGATCCATGCAGGTATTTCCAGTTTGTCGACATGCGGCTGTGTGTCCAATATTTGAACAAAAGACCCCGTGCATTTAAATGTCCCTTTGTTCTACATAACACAGGGGGACAGTTGCCCGTTGTTTTTGTTTGTTGTTGATCAGTTTACAATACAAAGTTGATGACAATGCCAATATACATACACTTTCATCGTGTAACAGCACAGTAGGCATGGAACTATGCATTTCTGAATGAGGAAGTTATCATTTCCCAGGGTCTGAAACAGTCATGCAGACAGAGAATAGAGGGCCTTTTCAATCGCTGTTGTCCAGTAGGGAAACGAGTCAAGGATTAGGGATCATAATGTATTTTCCACCTTGTAAAGAAGATAATGGAGCATGTTTCTCAACTAGGTTTCAGTCGGGTACTGTGCTGTGGGCTAGTAATAGCACTAGTCAATATGAATCCTTACGACAGTGGCAGTCTGTCCGGTAGACTAACATGTGTTGGGTCATATTGGGTAATTCACTAGCCAGGATCTGTCAATGCAGTGTTTTGATGTGTCATCCTGCCACAGAATATCCGATGACCCCTTGTTGACCAACACTGCCTGTCCAGATGATTGCATCATAGGCCTAGGAGATGACGTCTGTCTGTAGGCTACAACAGATGCCACTTCATACGAGACTAAAGTGTGTGTATGAGCCTATAGCCCGATACAGCCCGATACAGCCCGATACAGTACAGTCTATAGCCCGATACAGTACAGTCTATAGCCCGATACAGGACAGTCTATAGCCCGATACAGCCCGATACAGCCCGATACAGTACAGTCTATAGCCCGATACAGTACAGTCTATAGCCCGATACAGTACAGTCTATAGCCCGATACAGGACAGTCTATAGCCCGATACAGTACAGTCTATAGGCCGATACAGGACAGTCTATAGCCCGATACAGGACAGTCTATAGCCCGATACAGTACAGTCTATAGCCCGATACAGGACAGTCTATAGCCCGATACAGGACAGTCTATAGCCCGATACAGTACAGTCTATAGCCCGATACAGGACAGTCTATAGCCCAATACAGCCCGATACAGGACAGTCTATAGCCCGATACAGTACAGTCTATAGCCCGATACAGTACAGTCTATAGCCCGATACGGGACAGTCTATAGCCCGATACAGGACAGTCTATAGCCCGATACAGGACAGCCCGATACAGGACAGTCTATAGCCCGATACAGGACAGTCTATAGCCCGATACAGGACAGTCTATAGCCCAATACAGCCCGATACAGGACAGTCTATAGCCCGATACAGTACAGTCTATAGCCCGATACAGTACAGTCTATAGCCCGATACAGGACAGTCTATAGCCCGATACAGGACAGTCTATAGCCCGATACAGGACAGCCCGATACAGGACAGTCTATAGCCCGATACAGGACAGTCTATAGCCCGATACAGGACAGTCTATAGCCCGATACAGTACAGTAGCCTTTCGTCAGTCATGTTTCAATCAACTACCCTCTGCTACACTGTGGCCCACTTAGCTACCCATGTTAGCCATATGTTCAACATTAAGTCGTTTAAACGAATTGTGTACACAGCAATTACGGTAATTAAGTTGTCCCTAATTACTGCGCATTACTTTTGACAGCGGTCGCTAACATCGCTCTCACGTTCTCACCGGTGAGATACTGAACACAGCTAAGGTCGACATCCTCCTGGGACCAGAGCAACAAACTGCCAATGTCATTGTAAAAAAGTATCTATACACACCACCCACTCACCTTTGAACAGATAGTCATATTCGTCTTCTCTGCTCGTCATCTCTTTAAAACAGCAGTGTCTAACCTAAAGCAGATGAATAAGGTTGTCAAGTGTGTCTCTGTTGAATGTCGAAAGAAACTTCTTGACCGTTTATCTCACGAAGGAGAGCCGTTTCCTCCGGACGAACCACCGAGTGAGCTACCACGATAAAGTGACGCTAATTTCGCACGTAAACACGACAACACCTGTCAAACCCGACCCCTTATGTCCTAATGTGTTACGCAGACTATCGTCCTTGCCTTCGGGCAGAGAAATGTCACATATAACCAACTATCTTCCGAAAAGTTTCGTCTCCTCTTTCCTTCCTACCACTTGTCATTTGCCATTTCCGAAACACGACGTAACGTCGAATTGTCTAAGCCCCGCCTTTTACTCAATTGCCACTGGTCAATGGACGACGGACACCTGTCACTTGGCTTCGGCGTGATTGGTCTACTCTGTTGTCACTCATGATTTCTCTCTGTTTATCCTTGCTCATCGCTACTTGAGTGACGTCGTCAGTCCCCCAAGCCTCTGCAGGTATGCCAGGTTGATGCAGGCTCACTAGTCAGCTATAATATATAACATTTTATATGAAAACACCTGCTAGCATGCTAATTTCACACGTAATTCGCTCCTGAATCGTTGGTGGCCCTGCCAGGATTTGGCAGCTGCCAGAGCCTCAGGTTCGTCGAGATCTGGAGGTGGTATCATAATGACCTCATTATCTGTTGCACGTGAAAAACGTACCGTAGTAAAGCACCACACACCGATGACTGATTTAATCTCATGGCAGCCTATATAAGATAAGCTTGTCAATGGCTGATCATGTCACATGATGTGTGTGATGCTAACTAATCATGTCTAAAATCTTAGCTAAGTAAACAAAACACAAATATTCCATCTCTTTTGTCAATCAGTCATAGTTTATTGCACGCCTGTACAGGTAAAATGTCATAAAACTACATAAAATCTACAGGTAGCCTAAAGTGCAGTAGGAGTAGGCCTATAATATGATGGTGTATAATGATTGATACCAATGTCGTCCAATGGGACGTCCAGGATACATTCAGCCATGTACAAGTAGAAATGGTAGGCCCTATCATGGCATTTTAGTGTAGAAAATATTCATTTATTGTGATAAATTTAAAAAAATACATTTATTTTGCAACAGGAATTAATATTTTTTTTTTAAACCGTATCATTCACACAAACAACTCTAGATTCATTCAACAAGAGTACAACATTCACAACAGTGACATCATAATAATCTTTGTTTTGGCACCACAGTTATTTCCAAGCCTGTCTTCTATCCCTTATAAGGTCACCAAAAAGAGGAATATACATTGACGAACAATCATTTGAAGCGCATTTCTCCCTCATAGCAAAGTTAAATTATGACTCCACAGCATCATGTTCCCGTTTCCATACTGTTACTTAAGACATTGTGTGTGTGTTTTTTCTTCCATTGGCCCACATTCAGACCATTAGTGAATTCTTGGACAAAATTGACCCTGCCACATCCATGCACATTTCATAAACTTTGCCAGTACAAATATCACTCTGTCTGCCACAGTGGATCAGTGTATGAAACTGAGTAACATTAGTCACAGAGTGGCATCTTTAAACATCCTAGCAAGCCCCTTAGGCTTAGTAAAGGAGGGTGGGAGAGTGGCCTGTACCACCTCAGATCACAGTGAAGGGGGTCGGCGGGGATTAAGTAGCTCCATACTACTCCACTGTCACCCCTCCCGGGCCCCCCTCCCCATGGTTTGTCCCATCAGATGTTCTTACAGCAGGGCTTCTTATCTTGCGGGTCATCTGCAGCTCTTTGGACGGGGTTGGACAGAGTCACAGCACTAATGGACCCCCGGGTCACCTCCTTACTGCTCACCTTCTTGTGGATCTCTGACGGGGGAAGCAGAGAGGTGGAACACACCTGCTGGTGAGGCAAAGCCACTGGAACAGGTGCAGCACTGTAGCAGCAGACAACTGACACAACTGGTTTCACAACCGTAGTGTGTGTGTGTGTGTGTGTGTGTGTGTGTGTGTGTGTGTGTGGTACAACTTTGGTTTGGCAAGACCTTCTTCTTATTACATTGCTTGTGTTGCAGCAGCAGCTTCTATGCACTCATTTCAGTCAGAATATTTGCAATATTGTATCTTTCTTTTTGATGTTTGAGGTTGCTTGATTTCTCATTTCAAGGCAATTGTATTAGTTTATTTGTTTAGCACGTTTCCATCCGTTTTCAAAGTGCTTCACGTATAGCATTTTTAAAAATACAGAAAAAGGAGGATAGTAAGAAAATAAAAATGACAAGAATAGATACATATATAGAGAAAATAAATAGATAAACATTTAACAATATAATAAGACAGAATAAAAAAAGATATATAGATAAAAGTGTTCTTTGGATTATTTCAAGATCAAAAGGGGTCGAACTGTGGTTACTAGTAATTGGATGTTATAGAGTGGTTAGTACATTTCCTTCTGATCCCATAACCAGATTTGCTACAGGTAGAAAAAAAACATCCATAAAACAGTGGTAAATACATCAAATCAATTACCTGTAAGGACGTTATTGAAGGCCGCCTCAACATTAGTGGATTCCAAGGCTGAGGTCTCGATGTACAGCAGTCCTTTTTTGTCTGCATAGAGTAAGAAAGATATCATTTAGCTTTGTCATATCTGCCCTGACATACTGCTACAAGTTTGGACAAGTTAATGCTATTTCCCATTGGCTGCTACTAAATGTTGTTGTGCAAATTCACAAGAACTTACAGGATGCTATCAGTATTTGGAAGATATATGTTGATCATTTTCCATAGAAAATGTAGTAATCTACTATCAAATCATAATTCTTAAGCGTGTTGATGTGTACGGTGTATTGCATTACAGTCTTGCTATCAACTTATTTAACTTTTTACACAGTACGAGATACTTAGGGTGCCTACTGTCAACTGTAAACTGTCAACTGTCAACTGCTGTGGACTACAGTTGGAAATTGGCCATGTAGGCTAAAGCTGCTCCATTTACTGCACAGTTAATTAATGGGGAATGTCCACGAAAATGATAAACTAATAAACGAAACTAAACTTATGCAGCCAAAGTCTTTGGTCAGAGTACCTGCGAAGTCCTTGGCCTCCTCGTGGGGCACGGAGCGCTCCGCCTGCAGGTCAGTTTTGTTGCCCACCAGCATCACTACGATGTGTGGGTCGGCGTGATCGTAGAGCTCCTTCAGCCAGCGCTCCACACTCTCATAGGTCAGGTGCTTGGTGATGTCATAGACCAGTAGTGCCCCGACGGCACCTCTGTAGTAACTAAAGGGTTAAACAGACAAGAGCAAAAGAGAGAGAGAGAGAGAGAGAGAGAGAGAGAGAGAGAGAGGAGGTCAAAATATAGAGAAGGTCAAAATGTAGAGGAATCAAAAGATAATGCACACTTTAAAAAAATAAAAAAATGTATTATTATTTACTTTGAAAAGGTTACGGACCACACACAAAACATTTACTGAGTAGAATTCGACATTGTGCATCGGCATCATAATCATTGTATATGGGTTTCTCTGTAGGGTGATAGACTTTTAAAAAGTGAAAAGGGAAATTTCAAGTGAAAGTAATTAGCATAAGGGAATTGTTTTGTGAAGTAATTATTCAAAGCCAGCCAGCCTGACAGAAAATAACTAATACTGTGGTAGTATACCCATAACCTCAGATTTTCCATGTACCGGTAGTAAAATTGAATGGACATGTTTTTATGGTTTTAAAACATGTTGCCATGTCATTAATCCATCCAGTTTCATTACAAAAGAACAAATCAGGATTTTTTTTTTAAGACTGAAAATAGAGATGTTGGAGTTGGGATGTCTCCAGCCAATTGGTTTTTAGTCTAAAATGTGCCAGTTGGAAATAGACTGGAACAATGAACCTACTGGTTGTCCCTCCAGGCCATGTGGGGGGAAACAATGCCTGTCCACATGTGTGTTTTAGCCAATAGTAATACCACCCAGTGTGTATGTGAGTGTGTGTGTGTGTGTGTGTGTGTGTGTGTGTACTGTGTAGTGTGCATGCATGTATGCATGTGTGTGTGTGTGTGTGTGTGTGCATTCGTGCTTTCAGGTGTGTGCATGTGTGTGTGTGTGTGTGTATATACGCACGCTGAGGTGATGGCCCGGTACCGTTCCAGCCCGGCCGTGTCCCAGATCTGGGCCTTGATGGTGAGTCCGTTCTGCTGCACCGTGCGCGTGCTGAACTCCACCCCGATGGTGGTCCGGCTGTCGTGGTTGAACTCGTTCTTGGTGAAGCGGGACAGCAGGTTGCTCTTGCCCACCCCAGACTCTCCGATCAGAACCACTGGAGAGGAGGAGAGATGGGATTGATCCACCAGCACCATCAGCCTAAACACTTTGAGTCTTTGATACCGTTCCTCATTCTCACATCCATGCATTACAACGAGCATGTCCTCCATTCCACCCCCACCAGCCAACCCCTGTAGTGTGGTGTAGTCGTCTACAATATTACACAGTACAGTACTGTGTAGTGGAGTCTAGTAACCACTGCTCGTGTTTGACCAGATGCTAGTTGTTTTCTATGAAGACTAGGTATTGTCATCCTCCCCAAGTCAATATGAATGGTTGCTATAGCTATCCATTAGGAAGGGGTCGGGTGTGGTCAATACTAGGCTTGTCTAGTATCACTTTCCTTCTGTTCACCAGCCGATAAGATGTTGTTGTTGTTGTACAGGTGTAGAGTAGTATCAAGTATAAAGACTTCAGGGTGACTTCAGGGCACAAAACATATAGAATTACAGTGATGAGAGCAATGAGTTTTACTTGCAATGACTGGATGTAAAGTTGATTCCCTTACTTATTGTATGTCTCTTTGGATAAAAGCTGACCGAAATGTGAACGTACATGCAATGGTGTATTACACAGACGATGACGTCTTAAATAAGTTATGTTAAGTGTGGCTCATTTGCTGATAACGCCTCAGACAAGTCTCAACGTGAAGGATGAAGACAAAAAGCCAGTGTTCACCTCATCAATAACAGTATGACCAATGGCCGCTCCCTGCTCTAGCTGTGTGTGTGTGTATCACTCTTAGGTGAGTCCCCCGTTAGTCTAGGTGTGTGCCCAGTTTAGGTGTGTGCCTCGTCCATTTCACCATTCATCTCAACATACACCCTTTAGTCTTTAGTTGGCCGTTGCCACAGTTAATTATTCCCATTGCATCATTAGGGCCTCTCACAATGGTACTCCATGTTGAGAAACGGCGCCACACCCGTGTTGATAGATACTGATACTTTAATTCTGTTTTTTAAGTGAGGAATGCCCAGACGTGGCATAATGTTTTATAGAAACTATAGAAGTGACGTGGAAATTAAGGACTAAGGTGTATGGTGTATAATGTCTTGTAATGTGTAGAGAGGTTGAGAAAGAGATGAGGAAATAGGTTGCTGGGATACAAAGAGAACCAGAGAGTGTAGTAGGATCTACTGGAAGACAATTGGGGAACTAACATTCCCTAATATTCAGGTAAACCTCTCTGGGGGAAAAAACCAAGCAAATGAACTTGTTTCCTCAAATGAAACTGTCCTTCAAAAGGGGAAGACACCCAACAATCAAGCAGTACAGGTTACACTGCTACTTCCCTCTCTAGTCGACAGAGCACTTAGTCTACCATGTACAAATAGAAGAGGGACATGGAACAATGATAAGAGACCCCCTCCCCTGCAACTCAGTGTTTGCATTTCAAGTGTGAGCAGCTGACTCCGAAAAAACAGCCTTGGCCTTCTTGATAGATACCGTAACTAAGACCACACAAGACACAGTGGCACCATGAGGTAACACTAGAACACTGCCGGATTAAAGACTAGTTTCTGCTTAACTCTCAACCTTGAGCAACAAAGTGGACCATGATAGTCATCTAGAGTAGCTTACCAGTAGGGAAAGTCTTAACAGTATGAAGAAAACCGGTCGAGACAAAACTATGACAGGTTACACAAGATTCAGCTTGGCAAACAGTCGAAAGAGGGTAGTAGACAAAGAATAGAGGCTCATGACAAATGAATCACTTAATACTCAATTTGTTCGCTTCACAGCAAACAGCATTCTTGGTTTACTACAGTGCAAATGAGGACATTCAAATAGTACACTGTGGTCCTCTGTGGCTCAGTTGGTAGAGCATGGTGCTAACAACGCTTAGGTTGTGGGTTCGATTCCTGCTGGGACCATATATACTGACTAAAGTATGCACTCACTGCACTGCAATATAAGTTGCTTTGGATAAAGGTGTCAGGCTAAATGGCATATACATACATATACAGTAAGGCACAGGCAACTTTGATACTACGGTAGGTCATAAAGATGAATATTCGAACGCATCAGTAGCGTTCAGTCTTCTGGTCTCTGAATCCATTAAGTTTAACTTTAACTTGAGGTGGAAAATGGGCATCGGCAAGGGAAGAATGTTTATGAGTTGTGCTGCTTTGGTTTGTTTTGGGTAATTGTTCACTCCACTGGCAGATCATTGTTCTGCTTTCGTTTTTTATTAGGTGAGATGAAAATGCGGCCATCTCCCCTTCTCCTCCCATACTCAGTAACCTCTTAAGTAAACAATATCACTGGTTTCCATGGCAAAGAGGGACAAGAGGCCTTAAAGCAGTCTAATGGCCGGGTTTGTATGACCTGCAGTTAAGTTAAGGGAAACATACCCCTCATATGTCAAAAGGTTTTGAGATTAGCTTTAGTTTGTTTACTTTATGACCTTGAGCAGTGTGCCCTGACAACTCCCCTACCGATCATGTGTTTATCCAAAGACAGATCAGGAAGAAGAATAAGCAGGAACATATTTTATGATTTTATGATTTTAGTTAATTGGAATGGTTCTTTACAACTATATATGCTAGTCTACTGTGTGTATGATATAACAAGCTTATGACTAGGTAAACCTCAGTACAAAATGTTTGCATGTGGATCACTGAAAACACACTATTTGATTTAATCAGCCATCTCCTGGTCCAAGCCACTGGCCTTTCTTGTTCCCCTATCGTCAAATCACTTCTTTTTTTTAATCACCCTGCCATACTGACTCCCTTCTGCCTTACCCTCTCTTTCACCCATGCTGAGGACCCCGTGGCATATCTGAATCAGGACAGTAGGTCATGCAGTGTAACTCATCCACGTGCTTCACTAGGGTGAGGGTAGAATGAATGGAATGACTGATAGAATCAAATATTCCGGAATGTTCTTTAGCATGGAATGATATTGATATGGCTCAGTGTAACTCAGAGGTTACACCCCTACATTTTTGTTGAACACAATAACAGTTAACCAAATAACAGTTTAATGCAGTGGCGGTGAATGCGTTCAAGTAAATAGCAATAAGGAAATAGCTATTTCCTTTAAAACCAGTAACTTTGACCATAACATTACAGATATCCATAGAAAAGCTCTGGATATCTCTCTCAGACCAACCTGTGTGCTGTTGTTGAAATAACTGACCAAAAACAACTATAAATATTAGCAGTTAGGTAGTCATTTTCATGATTTGAAACAGCACATAATCTACACTATTGAAGTTGTTTTTCTCTAATATCAATACAGGTGAGATTGACCTGGCTGCTGCCTATGTATTAGTAGATATCTTACTAACAATCTTGAATGTTGACACACATAGTTAGTGCTGGCACATCCTACCTTAGGTATACAGACACCCCAGACAGAAGTCAACAGACTACTATGAACAACACACTTGCTCACACTCACACCTGAGTAATTGTACCAGTCTTAACATCTTCCTACAGCTACATAGTAATTGGACATGATATACACGATTCAGACATTAAAAAAGAACAAGAACTCACCTTTAAAGACAAAGTTGTAGGCCTCGTCTGACCCCATGCTGTGCCCCCTCAGTGCCACCACACAATGTCCAGCCTTGTCTCAAAGTCCAGCTCCAGGAGGAATGTGTAAGATGACACTGTCTCACAAGCCACTCTACCAAATCTTTAGACTCAGGGATAACAAAGGAGCTATAAAAATACTTTTTGACAAGCTAATTCCAATCGCTACTCCCTCTCTCTATCTGTTTAATAGAAGGTTGGCTTGTTTGTACAAGGAACTAGGCTTGCTGTGTGTAGACAAGTAGTTCCGTTGTGGTGAGCAATGGGGGGTGGTAGGGGCGTGCCTTGGTGTAAGTCCTGGGCAGGTTGAACAGGTAGGACTACCACAGGTGCGGCCATATGGGAAGTACTGATGTGTGCCACCTGCTGGACCATTTCGATTACTGCCTGCAGGGGAAATGGAGGATATCCCTGACCCCTTTCAAGGAGAGCCAATGGCTGTGTCTGCCTACCTTTCACAAACCAGTAACCAATGGAAACAGTGAAGAGGGTATATTCCAGTATCCACACTAGTATACCACCTATAATTAAGCTTTGTCTTGCCCATGCATTCTAAGCTGTATGCCAACGAGTGTGAACATTGACACGTCAATTTCATCCAGATGATTGGTTTAATAGTTCAAAGGGGTTTCACGTTTGTTTCAATACACTCCAGCAACATGGCAGTCCTAGGGTAACAAACAAATACACTAAACTCTATACACTTCCATAAAACTCTGTTATAATACAGACGTCATCCATGTGTCCCTTATTACCATGCATGAAGATTCAATATTCTGTTGCGGGAGACCAGTCAGATGAAGTTAATGTACCTGTGTTTTCAGCAGTTGTGTGGAGACCTCTTAGCTGACACAAAGTTCATTGTTGATTTACAGACATCATGGAGGCATTCCAAAACTCCTGCACATATTATCAGATCTTTACAATGCCTGGATAGGGGTTTAACATCTTGGTCAAACACATCAGCATGACATAACGATCCTATGATCCGTCCAGGAGCAGTGTAAGTGGAGCGGACCCTTGTGTGAGCGTTTGGCTTTTGGTTTGGGTCTATATGTCACACAAGGCCAAATAATTAATAAGCCAGGCATGATGTTAGTAACACGATCCAAGATGAATATAAATATAGCAATCAGAGCACAGATACTCAGTTCATACACACACTGTGATGTGATGAACAGGTGAAGCATTCACATATTACACCCCAAGAGTCCATTTAGAAGCTTTTGCTGGATCATCCAGCACTTTATTTGTTGGAGGACCAAGGCGAAGGCGGTGCTCCAACCAAAGACGTCCCCTATGATGCGGCCACTTGAGTTAAAGGTTCCTCCAGGTACAGCACCAGGGCTTCAGCCTAGACATTGAAAATGCACAGAAGAAATACGCTTAGAGTAGCAGACATAGGCCAGATTTATGTAGCCATGGTCCATTTCGCTTATTCGTGCGTTACAGTCGATTTGTGTTTGTAAAAAAAAAAAAAACATCTAACCATTTATATATTTATATCACTATATATATATATATATATATATGTTACGGTACATGTGGGAATACGGTACATGTGGGAAAACTAGGGTTAGGGGTAGGTGCTAGGGTGTTAGGGGTAGGGTTATGGTTATGGTTAGACATGTCAGCATGTACCACGTTTCATACTGCCATGTCCCCGGAAATGCAGACATAAACCGTCGTTTTCCCACATGTACCGTAATATATATATATATATATATATATATATATATAGTGATATTTCTCTGAAACCAATTACATCAGTGTTGGTAATTAGTGCTTTTATGTTTTTTGTTCTTACCTTGGCTTTAAGCATTCCGAAGCCCACTGTCTCCTTAGCATACATGCACAAGAGAAGGTTCGCCACACGTGTGATGGCCACTCTACCCTCCTGGTAAGACAGGTAATGAGAAATAAGTAAAAAAATAAAAAAAATAATATATATATATATATTGATATCAAATCCTGTATTGATCTGATCACTAGACTCATCATCAATAAGACAACATTGTACACATGGGGGGGGGGGGGGGGGGGGACCTCCTGTCTACGGACATCAGCAATAAAATCTAACAGTTAAAACTTTAATCACAGACTGCATGACACAAGTGAGGGTGCATACTGGGAAGACCAATGAGCCAATCGATGACTCCTAGTAGATCTGATCTGAAATTGATCCAAAGTGTGATGATGAATTGCTTACCATACAATCCATCAGTATGAATTTTAGTTTGTCTTCGTTGAATGCTTGATGTCCGTTCTTGTCGTAGGCTGACCAGATGTTGCTGGCGATGGCAGCTGTCACCCGGGCGTCCGTGTCCCCATAACCCGAGTAGGCCAGGAGAGACCCTTCATTGTTTAATAATCTGAGGAAGGGAGAAAATGCAATATTGACGAAAGAAAGTATGTACAGCATGGCTATATAACTCTAGTTCATTGACATGGCCTTGGCATCATGGGCAGCTATGTTGTTGTGACACATTGGACCGTTTAGACAAGACAAGGTTCAAGCCTAATTCTAGACTAAAAAGCATCTTCAATAGTTTTTTTTTTTACATCGAAAGCGTAATTTAGTCCAAGACTAGTCTTAAGCCTCGTCTGTGAAACCGGTCCATTCATTTATGATTTGGTTTATGTTATTTAGGGGAATGTAAACGTGCTGTACATCTCTAAACAACTTTAGCTGACCCACATGCACAATAGTTTGTCAACTTCTAGCCAGGCTGTAAGAGGTCACCCTCACGTGCCAAGCAGCTGCCACTGGCTGCGTTCGTAAGTTCGCTCTGGAATCTGATCAACACTCATGGAACGCCTCTTTTCCAATCAAATTACTTGGTCCCTTTAAGTTTTTTTTGTGGAAACATTAGCTTCCATGTGCTCATATCTGATTTCTTTTAGATTTACTCTAGTGGTGGTCACATGCAGAATTACAAGATTGCAAAAAATTAAAAATTAAAAATAAAAGTATGAATGTAGGTCACCTATTTTGGATTCAAAACGGCGAATTTCGCCGAAAGGTGAGTGATTATCATGCCTGAATTTCTGACGTTGACCCCACTGTGCTCTCCGGCGCTCTCAGAGCGAATTTACGAACGGTGCGTTTGAGCTGGGAGTTGAGCGAGTTAGCTTCTCGTTTGCTAGCTAGCTAGCTAATAAGATAATAATAATATTACTCACAATGTGCTCTGGACTCCGCCTGTGTTCGCCTGGCTGAGAACCTGCGTCAACGCTTTCGGCCGCAACATGACTGCAACGAGCGATGGATTAAAGTCAATCGATTAATCCGGAAATTAAAAATGATTTGCAATATTATGTTCTGGAATCATCCAGTTCGCTTCTTCAACCACACCACAATAGAAGTCAGCTGTTTATACTAACTACTTCCGGAAATAAACCGTGATGCATTCTGGGATTAGCCGTGTTGACGCGTGACGCTGTGACTGTCACGTGTCTTAATGCTCCTACTGAAACCTGTTAAACAGGCCCACTACATTTCAGTAGGCGTTTACAGTATGCACGGTTAGAACGATCTCCCATGTACGCAATTGACCGAAATTGAGTATGTATGGTGCCAGGATGTCATTCTAGATGTAAAATTCACTGCACATAGTAAGGTCTTTCTGATTTAGTCCCAATAGTCAAATGACACACATTTGCTGACGACACCCAGCTCTACCTTCACACTGAACCCCTCGTCTCCTGCCTCTGTGAAATCAAAGAATGGATGACCACCTATTTTCTCAAACTCAACAGCAATAAAACAGAACTCATGATTCTGGCGCCCAAGACCCTCTTTCACAAGATCAGCAACCTCTCGTTGGAGGTCAGGAACCTGGGGGCCTTGCTGGACCACCAACCCTTTCCTTTGAACCCTACAACTCAGTTACCAAGTCTGCCTTCTTCCGTCTCAAAATCATCTTCTGTCTCCGCCCTTCCCTCTCTGATACTTCTGCTGAAACCTTAACACATGCTTTTGTCACCTCCTTCCACCTGGGTTATTGTAACAGAGACCTTCTTGGTGTTTCCAGCAAGGCCCTGAATTGGTTACAAATATGCCCAAAACTCAGCTGCCAGGATCCTTTACCTGCACTAAACCCTAGCAGCACCACCACCCCCAGTGACCCCCACCCTGCTTTACTGGCTCCCCATAAAATACAGAATCTCTTTCAAGGTCCTCCTTCTCACCTTTAATGCACTCCATGGCCTGGCTCTTGCCTACCTAGCTGACCTACTCTACCCCTACACCCCTGCATGTGGTCTCCGATCTTCTGACACTGACCTCTTCGTCATACACCGCACTAGGCGACGCACACTTGGCTACCAAACAGTTTCTTTTTCTGCACCCAAGCTGTGGAACACCCTTCCACCAGTCACCCGATGCACTGACACTTTCAATGCATTCAAGACCAGACTCAAGACCCATCTGTTCAGACTCGCCTTCCTACAGCATGGCATGGGTCCTGACTAACACTATTCCACTTAGTTGCCTGAGCTCTTCTTTTTTGTTTATTTTTTTATATCTTGACTATGATTTTATCTTTTTGTATTTTTTTGGGTAGTATCCTCAAGTCTGAGAAAGGTGTTTTTAAATTAAACGTATTATTATTATTATTAACTAAATGTCTCATTGCAAAACATTCTGATCTTGCATACTGAAAAGCTTACTAAATACATCGCAGTACGAGCGTTCGGACATGGCCCCAGTGTGGTCCAGAAAGGCTGAAGTGTCTACACGATTATGTCTCAGCATTGCCTATAAGACTAAGACCATGATTATCTACAATGTGTTTGTGCAGGGCTAGAATATAGGCCTGCAAACACTGCATCCCGAAATGACAAGGAGTTGGAAGAGAACCGGTGATTCTCTCCCTTGAATGAATTACCACCACACTTGGATCATGTTTTTTGAAAGGTATTATTAGAATAGATAGCAGAGTGGATGGATTCCAAGAAAAAAAAAAGCAGAGCTGAACAGATTTTCATTAACTGTAGGTACTGCAACTAATGCATGGGTTTAACAGAAACATAACTTATATGCCATTAGTACACTGAACATTGCTATAGATTTCACAAATGATTTAATATATTGCTGAACTCAATACATGTTATTCATAGGCACTACACCACTGCTTGAATGTATGAAAATACACAACAATAATGATAATGTAAAAGGGGCCTGCTTCTCATCAGTATCATTCACCAGCTTAAAAACATTTTTTATTGATGTCTCGTCACATTCCAACCCACATTCAGAGCCTCAACCACAGAATCACGTACACTCAATATAGCATCGACTACAGTGCTGACTGGACACCTTGCTTGAACGTCCCATGCTGAAACCCATCCCTATCCCAAACAAGCTGAGGGGGTTGTAAAGCAAACATCTGAGGCAGCGGTGCAATAGTGTTCAAACATGGATTCCAGCAGCCTTGTGCACTTTTCTATCAGTTTTTTTTTTAAAGAACACGTCAAATGTTGAGATATTTTCAAAGCAGAGAGCGAGTTGAAGGAAAGAGTGGTACGGAGAGAGAGAGAGAGAGGAGTAACTTCTATAGCTCTTGCAATAAATACTAGTCGATCAGGCATGATTAAGGATAGATAGAGAGAAATTAAGTCAAAACAAGCATGACAGAAAGAAGAAGAGTGAGGGCTTCCTCTGACCTATGATTTCCACCACTCATTTATTTTCAAATTTCAACTTTGTTACGACCTAAAACACAATCCATTATGATGGGTTAAATTCAGTAACCTCATGCAGGTCTGGCAAAATGAGAAGTCATTTCAGAAAGAATCGACCGTTTTTCAGCAGAGGAGGCGGTGTTAGTGGTGGCGTCATTTCACAGCGATGTCGTCATTCCACAGCGCTGCCTGGCATGGGACCGTTCCGTCTGCCCCCCCCACACCTCCTACCCCCCTCCCCTCAAAACCCTGCTCCATACTCACCCCCGGTTTTTACCTTTCCTATGATTCACAGATCAGCCAAAGAGATGAATAGTAATTTGAATTCCATTGAGTCTATTCTGAGGGGCTCGTCAGGCTGAGTGACGAGGGACTGTGTTCATTTGTAATCTCCCATTCCAGCCCCCACACCCACCCAATCTTGCTCGCTCTACCCCCAACTTCTTTCTCCCCCTGCCCCAGACACCCACCCCCTCCAGACCCCCCCTCCCCCCCCCACCCCTCAGTAATCTCAGGGGGCTAAGGGAGTTAGGAGGGCTGGGAGCCCAGCAGTCTCTCGATGGCGGCGTTGATGTCTCCCCCCGTAGCGATGAGCGCCTGCAGGTTGGCCTCGCGGTTGATGAAGCCCATGGCGCTGAGCTGTTCCAGCTGCTGCTGAAACCGCACTTCTGGGGTCTGGGTCTGCAAGAGGATGGACGGACGGAGAGCAGCCATAGTCAAGTTCATGGCGGATACTGATGTTTGTTATTTATTTATTTTGTGTTGTTTGTTTCAGTGTTAAGAATGGAAAATTAGGTTGATTTATTTATTTTGTGTTGTTTCACAAACACTCTTATTTTAATTTTAAATCATGTTCAAAATAAAGATCCATTCATTAATTTCCACCACTGCAGGTCAAGGGTCCTACAAAAGATGGTAATCTAAACTATCGACATAAATAACTTGGGCAGACTGATTTGCTCAATTTGCATTAGGCCACCTACCGTTGCTCCTCCTACTCCTACTCCTCCTACTCCTCCTCCTATTCCCCCTCCTCCTCCTCCAGCAAACATCTGTAACATTTGCTGCATGAGCTGCTGCTGCTGCTGTTGGGAGGCGTTGGTGGCAGCAGTGGGATTTGAGCCTGGTGCCGTGGGAGGGGGGTTCTCTGGTGCTACGCCGCCCCCTGTGGTTGGAGGAGGAATCACCGGGATACCACCGGGAGCCAAGCTAAGAGGACACACATTTTAAAAATGTCAGTGGCTTAAGATACCGGCTTAAGACATGGACAGGCTAGATGTGACACCCGTCTAGCATGTATGTGATAGGTTGGATAACAGCAGAGTGTAAGGGCACCTAGGCATGAGTCCGGGGGCTTCCGTTTGTAGGGTCTGCAGGCCCTGCTGGATCTGCATGAGCGCCTGCATGGCCCGGGGGTTGGTCATCACGGATAGCGATTCTGGATTCTGCATCTGTATGATAACCACCAGATTTGTCAATCCAAAATATGTGCAACAGAGCCATGGAAGCCAAAGAGTAGTGCAAGCACACACACACACACTCACACACTCACACTCACACTCTCACACTCTCACACTCTCACACTCTCACACTCTCACACTCTCACACTCTCACACTCTCACACTCTCACACACTCACACACTGACACACTGCAAGTCAACAATCTGACCTGTTGGAGAAAGACTGGTAGTTGATGCCTCATCTGCTCCTGTAACTGGGGGTTTCCGGCAAAGAGGGGGTTGTTCATCAATGCCTGAGGGGATACGCAATGATTAAGCTTCTCAGGGGACAATACACATTCATCAGCAGAGCCCATGCTTTTCCTACTGAAAGAACACTCCAGGAGATTTCTTCCCTAAACCCAGCTCTTAAGTGAAAAAGAAAAAAAGAAGAAAGTGAAAAAGTAGTGCAGACCTGTGAAGCGAGGTCTGGGTTCTGTGACAGCGACTGCATCATGGTGCGCATGTAGGGCGCAGACAGCATGTTCTGCATCAGCTGGGGGTTCTCTGAGATCTGCTGCATCAGACTCTGCATGCCTGGGCTACTGAACATACCTGAACAGAGGTTAAAAGGTGAGGATCAAGTGAAATGCAGAGCCAAGTTAGGGTTTCATTCATTCAACCGACCATGGCGCATGACGAAGTATGTGTACGGGACATGAGTTTATTTTATTTTTTATTATAATGTTTTTACTACTCAACTTTCTACTATTCAATTGTCGCTTTATTTTGTTGTTGTTTGTGTTCTGAGCTGCTGTAACGTCTGAATTTCCCCTCTGGAAGCAATGAAGTACCCATCTATCTATCTATCTATCCATCCATCCATCTATGATACGCAAGATTTGCAGATAGGCCAAAGTTGATAGTGTTGCGTCTGGGGGAGATGCTCGTACCATTGCCCAGGGCAGAGGCATTGATGCCCAAGGGGTTGGAGATGCTGGGCGCAGTCCCCCCAGTGGAGGTGGATGTCGAGGAGGTGCCTGTCCCCCTGCTCTCAGGCGGGGTCGTTCCAGTGGGTCCCCAGGGGTTTGGTAAAGGCTCCCTGTTTTCTGTTCTGGAGGGCTGCACCCCAGAGTTCTCCAAGTTACCCCCCAAGGCGGAGAAAGGGTTGTTTCCAAACTACGGCAGGGAGGAAAAAAGCAGAAATGGATTCAGTGAAAAAACTACAAACTTGGTTTAAGGCAATACTATGTTGTCTACATCCCATATTCTTCTATGAGACTGTCAACTAAGAGAACATTAAAAACACAGAGAACGGTGCGTAAGTGGCGTAGCACTAGGCCCTGGTTCGATTCCAGCCATCGACCTATCCTGCATGTCATCCCTCCTCTACTGTCTCTATGCCAAGAAAGCAGAAATGCCCTAAAAGTATATACAGGGTTCCTACAAGTTTCAACAAGTCAAATGTAAGACCTTTTTTAGACCTCTTTGGATATAATTTTAGACCTATTCGCGACACCATATGATAGCTTTTTGTCATCCTCGAGGTGATGAAATTAGGGATTTCACTGCCATATAGACAAAAAAGGAAGCGAATTGGCATTTTTTGGGTTCCAGCTTGATTAATTTCCACGTAAATAGATGTGGTCGGACTGATTTCCTTGCAGGATCTAATTTTTAAGACCTAGCACCTCATTTTTAGGCCGAATAACATTTGAGACTTTTTTACGCCTTATAAATTGGATTGCTGGATTTTAGACTTTACGGATTTTTAAGACCAGCGCGGGAACCCTGTCTACGGTCTCTATTCCAATAAAGCAGAAATGCCCTAAAAACATATTTTTTAAAAACCCAACAACAAACACAAAGGAATAATAGCTACCTGCTCCCTAGCGGCACTAAACATCGGCTCCTGGATGTCTGTGTACATTCTCCGGAGGGCGTTGTACCCCCCCGGGATGCTCTCCAGGTTGCTAAGCGCCCGGTCCTGGTTACGCATCATCTCTTGCATCATCGCTGGGTTCCGTGCCAGCTCCATGGTCTGTTTGAGGGAGGCGGGAGGAGAGTCATGAATACATATGTGCATAATCCCCAAGACAGAGTGCATTCGCTGTTAGATTAACCCTCGTTTTACAGTACAACGTTTTATTTCCACTTAATTGTACCAAGAAAAAAAAGCATTGTTTATGCTGACCACTGAAAACCTTGTTTGTGTCTAATTAAAAGTACACAAGGTTATTTGACAGTGTTTCCAATAAAGACCAGTATGCATGGTCCTCAAGAGGCAGGACGACCTCCTAGCGCAAGACCCATCAGAGCCTTAAATCGGGGTAGTGGTGGCCTGGTAGATAGTGAGTTGGACTCAGGGTTCCCACACCTTCTCAACACGGCATAGTTTGAGACAGATCTAGATGAGAATTTATATAATAGGAACTATCCACTCAGACAACAATTAAAAAGAGAGGCTTGAATGTGTGAACACTAGAAGGTCTCTTGTCTTCTCTACCACAGCACAGCAAAACAATATATTGTGAAATACGTGTAAAGTTAAGCAATACAGAGACTTATTTACTAGTTGACGAGCTAAGTAAAACATTTTTGAAAATAGATCTTTTTTTGGAGAGAGAGAGGGGGGGGAATTGAAGCACTTTCAATGACCCATGTCTATTTTCAAAAAAATTAAGGCCTTGATTTTCTTTTCTCAAATTCACACTTTCAAGGATTTCAAGGACCCGTGGGAACCCTGCGGACTGGTGAGCAGCTGGCGATCACCACTAGTGTGCCCTTGACTAAGGCACTTAGCCCTATTTTACACCAGGGAGACTGTCCCGGTAATCTCTAATTGTAAGTCTCTTTGGATAAAAGCGTCTGCTGAAGGGTAAAAAAAAAAAAGACAAAATAAATCGAACCTGTCTCATGAGCTCAGGGTTGTTGAGCATGTGTGAGATCTCGGGGTTGCGTTCCATCAGCTGCTGCATCTGGGGGTTGGTCACGATCATCTGCCTCATCAGGTCTGGGTTGGACATCATGTTCTGCACCAGCGGGTTGTCCATGATCTGAGACAGCATCTCCGGGTTGGACATCAGCTGCCTCTGCATCTGCTGCTGCATCTCCATGAAGTTAGCTGAGCCCATGCCCAAGCCCGACAGACTGGACAGGTCCCCGAACCCGCCTGTGCAGAATGGAGGGAGAATGTTTATCAGGGGTGCAAACTGGCGATGGCCCAAAAGGGTGACTTTTTTTGCCTGAAAACGAAGAATATTATCAATGCTTGGCTAACCTTAGAGGAGATTTTTTGGGACGGGGGTGGGGGGGATAGCGCTAGCACTAATGGTGCTAAATGGATATCGCTAGCACTAACGATGGTCTGACAATGACGCGTGTGTAAGTAGCGGCAGCCCTGACCTTAACACCTGCATAATTACATCGAAAAACAGATCTACACGATTCCCATAGATGACCTATTTTCAGGTAAAAACAGCTAATTTAGCAGAAAGGTGACACGTTTGCACCCCTGGTTTATGAGTCAAATGTGGATTTTGAGAAGCTGAAAAAAAACAACAACACTAAGATGGTTAAAAACCAAAGCAATTTCAGCCTCTGGTCCACATCCACCACCACTACTAGCTGTGTGGACATTTCTTGGCAACTGTGGCTGCCTGGTGGATTGCAGACATCTCTCTGCTGTGTTGATATCGAGGGCAGGGGCCACTCACTTAGTAAGTTGGCTGGCTGTGTGGGGGCTGGAGCGGGCCCAGTGTTGCCTGGTGTTGTGTTGGCAGTGGATGATGGGCTGGGGTTGGCGCTGCTGTTGGCCTGGGGTGTTGCAGTGCTGGAGCCCGAGGCTGAGGAGGAGGTGCTACTACCTGCAGCCCTTAAGAAACACAACACCACACTCATAACCAAATGCATCTCATCAGTAACTCTCAGGGTTCGACAGTAACGCTTCTTTACTTGCCTGGAGCAAGTATCCGGGATCGAGCAGCGTCATCTGGCTCGCGCAAACAAACCCGGCGAATGTTTTACTTGCTCCGGGCAAGTAAAAAAGTGTTACTGTCGAACCCTGAACTCTGTATCTCTGTAATCTCTGGCCTAGTGGTTGGACAGTGAGTTGGACTGTTGATCAGAAGGTCATGAGTTCACAAATCCTACCTGGGAACACCAACACTAGTGTGCCCTTGAGTAAGACACTTGGCCCCTAAATTACAATCCAGGGAGACTGTCCAAGTCATCTCTAATTGTAAGTCACATTGGATAGAAGTGTCTGCTAAATGATAACAATGTAAATGAAACTCCTCTCCTTAAAGAACAGAATATCGCCGTTCACAGGGAAAGTCAGCGAAAACACAGTCAGATGAACGACAACAAAAAATCTTACTTCGGAGCAGTCTTGATAACCAGATGGACAGTAAGTCCATCCTTGATCCCATGCTGGTTCAGAGTATCCCCGTCCTTGAGGATTTTCCCAGCAAAAATCAGCACCAACTGGTCCTGCTTGGCCTTGAATCTCTTGGATATCTCTTCTTTGAACTGTACGAAACCAGACAGAATGACAGGGGCAATTGGGGGGGGAGGAGGAGGATATTGGAGGGGAAGACAAAACCATATACTTGATAGCTATAACATTATACCCAGAGTCATAACAATTGAGTCTTGGTAGATGAGTCATGCACCTTTACACACCATACCCCGCCCCCCTCATCCCCACGAACCATCATCTCTCTCTCTCTCTCTCTCTCTCTCTCTCTCTCTCTCTCTCTCTCTCTCTCTCTCTCTCTCTCTCTCTCTCTGTCTCTCTTTCTGTCTGTCTCTGTCTCTCTTTCTTTCTGTCTCTCTCTCTCTCTCTCTCTCTCTCTCTCTCTGTCTCTCTGTCTCTCTCTCTGAAATGAAGGCTAGCAGTGAAACTTGGACACGATGCCTAACTATGCCCTTATAGTCTAAGTCAAAGCCCAAACTCGCCCTTCACGTTGCCATGGTAACAGTCCATGATTAAGACCGTAGATAGCTGGAGATCCACTCATCGGTTTCCCGGCTAGCTGTCTGCAATGCTAGTCCCGGATACGGGGTCCCGTTCGTCACTACGCTCTGGGAAATCTGATCAGCACTCATGGAACGCCTCTCGTCCAATCAGATGACTCGGTCCCGTAATCACGTTGAAGCCAGTGTGCGCTCCGGCGCTCTCGGAGCGACTTTACGAACGCAGCCACCACGGTGATGTGGCTAACCCCCCAGTTAGCTTCTGACAGTCATAGCCTAGCTAGCCTAGGTACGTAACAGTCTGTCACTTCAAACAACGTGCGAGAACATTAACAATGTAAATTGTTTAATTAACAACAATTAAAGCTGACAATATTCCCAGTTGTCGTAATCTAGCGGGACTAGCGAGCTAAACTAAGGCGGCGTTAGCAGACTGGCAGCCCTGGTTCATGCTTGTTGTAGCGCCACCAGCATGACTTGACAAATCTGGTCCAAAAAATCGCTCTCATACCTGTGCGACGGAAGAATCCTCCGAGATGGCGATCTCCTCTTTGTCCTTCGGGGTTTTCACGGTGACCACGATCATGGTCCCGTCCGCGGGGTCATCTTTAACCACGTCTGAGTCCACCACCGTGGGGTCTGTGCCGCTGTTCTCCGCCATCTTTACTACTTCCACACAGCTTCACTACATCATCGAGCTGACAAGATTGAGCTCGAGCTGAGATGAAAGCGTTTTTTTTTTTACCTGAGGCACATTTCTCACATTGTTGCGCACCCAGTGGTGTGGGGGTGTCATTGCATTTGACCCACACACAAAAAAAAAGAGGGACCATCCACTATCAAAACCACATCTAATCCTTTTATCAGAATTAGTAGGCTTTGTCAGATGAGACAACTTAAAAAAAAAAAATTTGCGATTAACACTGCGATGCTGGCTATTTTTTATTTTTTTTAAGGTAATACAGATATTTGGTCAGCCGAGAAGGTCGTCGGCTGCAACCTGCCATCTGTCCTGGACCTGTTGCACTCACCAGTAAGAGAGCAGGAAAGATCATCGCTGATCCCTCCCACCCCGGTCACCACCTCTTCCAAAGTCCCCCAATCCGGAAAAAGGTCCCAGTCTTTCGAGACCAAAACCTCACGCCACCTGAACAGTTTCTTCCCCATGGCAGTAGGCCTCACAGTCAAGGCCCCTGCCTCTCTTTGCCTCTGGGACTTCCACTGCCCCCCACCCCCCTCCTGTCACACGCACACACACACACACACACGCACGCACGCACGCACGCACGCACACACACACACACACACACACACACACACACACGCACACACACACACACACACACACACACACACACACACACACACACACACACACACACACACACACAATGTAATCTATATGTTAGTTTTACATACTCGTAATTTACAGCCTACATAATTATTGTTCTACTGCCCCTTTCTGTCATTGTCTTTTTAAACTATTTCTGCTTATATAGTACTGTTTATTACATTGTTGTTGTTTTTTACTATATTGTTGTTTGTATCTTTATGTCTTATGCACCAACCACACCAAGTCAATTTCCTGTATATGCGAATATACTTGGTAATAAAAATAATTCTGATTCTGTAATACAGATATAAGTTATAAAGTTAACAACAACAACTAAAGTATGTATTATTACCATGATGATCAGTGTTCGATCACATAAAGGTAAGCAATAACAAATGGGGAAATCTGTCGTCTGCAATCTAAGAGACAGAACAAAACGACTGTGAGATTCTTCTCTCAATGACATCCTTAACTTCTCTCACCTTGGGGACTGCAGCTAATCAACAGCAAATACATAGTGCATAACCTTATCTATGTCAAATACAGAAAACAAACAATGGGTGAACACTATCAAGACCACATCTATGGGGCAATTGTGGTGCAGGAGGTAGAGCCGTCGTCTAATGATCACAAGGTTGGCAGATTGGTGGTTCGACCCCCGGCTGGCCACATGTCGAAGGGCAAGACACTGAACCCCAAATTGCTCCGAATGAGCCGGCCTTGCATGGTAGCTTGCTGCCATTGGTGTGTGAATGTGTGGGTGAATGAGAGGCCATTGTAAAGCGCTTTGGAATAAGGTGCTATATAAGTCAGTCTATTTACCATTTTATAATCTATCCTTTATCAAAATACTAGGCTTCGTCAGATGAGAATTTGGTGGAGAAAACTAGGTACGTTGTGCTAAAAAAACTTCGGGACACATCTGTGGGTGACTATCGAACTAACATTCTGTTGTCAGATATCTATGAAATGCTGGAAATGATTTTGAATAGTATAGTACTTCACCACAATTGCGTCTCTCACCTTGGGCACTGCAGGTAATGAACAGCAAATACACAGTATCTGACCTTAGGAAGTTCAAATATAGAGAACAAACAATAGGTGAACACTATCAAGACCACTCAGATCCTTTATCAGAATAGTAGGGTATATATTAGATGAGACTAAAAACCTTTGGGACACAACTTGGGACACAACTGTGTGTGAGTATGGAACTAACACTCTCTTGTCAGATATCTAAGAAATCTTGGAAATGAGTTTGAATAATATTGAGAAACATAATTGTTTTACCTATTCATTTTCAACCACAGAACCAGAGCTTTAAATTCATGTGATGAATCTGAGCATAATGTGATTAATGATAAAAACCCTTTGACAGGTTTCTGTGTTCAGTACAAGACCATGAAGACCATGAAGGCATTTCTTTTTCACAATATCTTAAGTATTTTCATGTAAGTATTTTCATGTAGCATAGACTTCTTCTTCTTATGATGACTGATGGATAGATGATTCACTTACTTAGACAAATGTATTTGTTGTAAATCGCTTTGGATAAAGGTGTCTGCTAAAGTCTGAAATGTAAATATAAGTACAGTGTGGATGCAGATCAAATTAGTCCTAAATCCAGGGGGGTATTCTATCAACCTCACTAAAGGAAAGTCTAGGCTTATTTTGATAAATCTCAAGAGATTTATTTTTAAAAATCTGGGCTTGTTTTGATAAATCTCACGAGACTCAAAAATAAGCCTGGATTTTCCTTTAGCGACTTTGATGGAATACCCCCCAAGTCCTACAGGAATACAGTGTCCGGATGTTTTTTCTAGTATTCAGTATGGTGTACTGTAGTATAATACTTTTAAAATGGTTTCACTTTTAGAGTGTTATGCTATGGAAATGACCCCTACTTCAATGACGAATCAAAACTCCAACTCCCACAAACCTACATCATTGACTGGATGAACGGCCTTGACGACACCAAGCCTCTCTCTGACATCACCATCCCTGGCACCCATGACACCATGTCTCTCTATGGAGGCTGGGCTGCAGAATGCCAAGCCTGGTCTTTGAGTGACCAACTGAAGGCTGGAATACGCTCCCTGGATCTCAGACTCTTTGAATTAGAAGGCAAGCTGTATGCCATGCACTGGGTTGTCTTCCAAGACACCACTCTCACTGAGATTCTTGCCACGGTCAGGGCTTTTCTGTCAGAGTACAAAAGTGAGACGGTTCTCATTAGGGTGAAACCTGTTCTGATTCATAAAGCAGAAGTTCAGGGGTTGGTTGAGAAACTGATTAAGGGTGCCACGGATGTTTGGGTGAGTTCTGAAATACCAACTATTGGTGAGGTGAGAGGAAAGATTGTGTTTGTACAGGAAAACAGCTTTAAGCTTGGCGTCCCTCTCATGGAAACTGACACCAAGGGTGACTATGTGGTTACTGACGTTGACAATAAGGAGAGCAAAATTGCTAAATGCTTGTCAGAGGCTATTACAGATGTTGGAGGGAATAGCATTATTTTGAGCTACTCCAGTGGCACCGGTATTGGAACACTGAGAGGGATGTTTCTGACTCCCAAAAGGGTGGCTGAAAAGGTAAACCCCTGGCTCAATCAGCACCTGAGACAGTACACCACTGACCACCCCAATTCAAATGTGTGTTTTGGTGTGATAGCCATGGACTTTCCAGGTCTCGACCTCATTCAAACAGTCATTAGCTTCAATTCATTTACTGATAGCTGGTATAATTACTGAGTTAAACGTTGTTTGTTCATAAGCATGCATTCCTTGTTGGTGTCTTCAGATTGAATTCTAGATGGCCGACGTGATTGGTTTATGCTTGCCTTAAATAAAAACAAATGCGATAATTGGACTTGCTTTGTCTTGACTTTGTTTATATTGACATAATGAGAGGAATGCATGCAACAAAACCTAATGATGATTACATGTTTGAATGGTTTTTTCTTGGGCTCTCAAACAAAAGCACAGATCTGGAAAATAGACTAAGTTAGTCATTTACAGAATATCAGGAAGTGGTGGGGATCAAAGAATGATGAAATAGTTAAGTCACCCAATCCCACTGAAGAGGAGGAGGAGACACTACTACTACTGCACAACTTAGAACAGAAACTGCGCAACAAGCAGAGAGTCCACAGCTTTAACTAAACCAGCCATACAGGACCTAGGCTATATATCCTTATCCTACACATCCTTATAGCCTCAGGGCTGGAGCAGGTGAGCTCTTCTTCTACACAGTCTGTAGTGTCGTAATTATGGCTTGAATGAACTCTGAAGATAATAAAGAAAAACATGTTTGTTGAAGAAATCAGTGGTAAATGTGTTGACATACAGAACTGGAGGCTAACCATAATACTGTAGATTACATAATGACATATACATATACATCTGTACATTACATACTGTACATAAGCTACCTGATAGGATGTGTTTTTCATTGTACATAGGTAAACTCTAGACACTATGTATAAACTCATCAGTAAGCATAATCAAGCTGTAATATCTAAGTTGTTGACAATCCAGCCAACCTCTGTCTCATGCCATGCACCTCAGCATGTAACTTGTGGAGAGACTGGGTCAATAGGTCAGTATATTTAGGACCAGCCAACCAGCCGACTAGACTCGGGTGACTTGGTTGCCATGACGACCAACCCCTTATGGGATGGAGGGGAGTCGAACGTACATCTCACTTTATGGTCAACAACAAGTTTGACAGGAGAATAATGATTTGATGTACAGCTGATCCCTGTGTCAGCAGGAAGCTAGAATATAAGAGTCACTGTAAAATGTCATCTTGTGTGCGTTCTCTGTCTGCATGTGACGGAGCACATCCAGCGCTGTGAATAAACTTTATCTTAACTGTCTACCTTGAGCAATCTTTAATTAATTACATGGGATCAACCAATCTTGGCCACCGCCCATCATCAGGGAACCATCCAATAACACTACCTTAACTGTACATATATAGCTCATAACTGTATATACCCCTAAACTACCGTACATGCCATACTGTACCTATCACTATCATGTTATATCATGTTCTTATATCACTATTTGCACTTCTGGTTAGATGCTAAACTGCATTTCATTCTACATGAACAGGCTTTAAAAGTGCTGGATAAAAAAAAACAAGAGCTACCATCACTGCAGTATACTCACTAAACACAATCTTTTGAGTTGGGACAACCTTATTACATTTTCTGATGCATGTCTTGTTTTCAAAGTTTTTCATGGACTGGCCCCACCTTCACTTAGTGAGTTTATCAAACAAAATACTCAAAGTAACAGGCACACTAGATCTGTCTCGAGAGGTGATTGTGTTATTCCATAATAGGACAAGCTCCTTTAGCCAGTCTGCATTTTCAGTGAAAGCGGCACACTTCTGGAATGATTTGCCATTACATATACGCAATAGTAAAACGTACAACACGTTCAAGCACAATTAGACTGGCTTATTGCTAATCAGTTGTGTGAGCACTTTGTTCGGCTGCGCTCAGGCAGGCGGTTCAGGACCATGTTCGCACGGACAAACAGACTGAAGCTCAGCTTCTACCCTAGGGCCATTCAGGCCCTGAACACAGCAAAGACCTAGGTTCTAGGCCCTGGACAATCTAGACAATTTGATGGCAGCTACTAGATTGTAAACATAAGTGCAATATTGAAATACAACTGTGAACATTCTAAACCTGCTAACTGCGACACTTTAATAAATGTGCAACAAAATACTATGTGCAATATGACAACCCTTGTGTACTACAGTATAGTAGTATAGTATTGTAGATAGTGTACATAGCCTTTATTTATTTGTCAACCAGCTCTTTTCCCTCTTTTATTTTACCCTTGGCTCTCTTGTTTTTAGTCATTTTTCCAAGCACCAGGGGAGCCCCCCCTCCTAAATTTCGTTGTATGGTACCTGTACTGTATTAATGACAATAAAGACCATTCATTCATTCATTCACTAATTACAGTACAATGTTATTCTCAATGTTCTATGTAAATCCTGGTACTGTTTAATACTTGTTCCTTTTACTCTGCATTTGTCATATATATGCCCTGTATCTCTTAGATTTAGATGTAGTTCATTGTTGTGATGTATGTCTTACATGATTTTACTGAAAAATAATATTGTATATAATGTCTAGTAGGCCTAGTTAGTTAATGAGAGCCTATTGTTATACTGCTCTGATAAATTTGCTTGTATACAATGTTTAAATGTTATTATTTAGAGAACGGCTTATGACATGAATGAATGAATGAATGAATGAATGAATGAATGGTCTTTATTGTCATTGATATAGTACAGGTACCATACAACGAAATTTGGGAGGGGGGGCTCCCCTGGTGCTAGGAAAAAAAAAACTAAAAACAAGAAGGGAAAAGAGCTGGTTTACATAAATAAAGGCTATGTACACTATCCACTATACTATACTATACAAATAAAACACTGTGCTGTACTCTATGCTATGCTATACATATCCTAACATTTCCTATCTCTGAACCTTATGTACCCGAGGGTTGTCATATTGCACATAGTGTTATTGCACATTCATTTAAAGTGTCGCAGTTTGCAGGTTTGAAATGTTCACAGTTGTGTTTCAGTATTGCACTTAGATTACAATCTAGTAGCTGCCATCAAATTGTCTAGATTGTCCAGGGCCTAGAACCTAGGTCTTTGCTGTGTTCAGGGCCTGAATGGCCCTGGGGTAGAAGCTGAGCTTCAGTCTATTTGTCCTTGCGGCATGGTCCTGAACCGCCTGCCCGAGGGCAGCCGAACAAAGTGTTCGTACCCAGGGTGGGATGGGTCTCTGGAGATCTTGGAGGCCTTCCTGAGGCAGCGTGTGTTGTACAGCTCTTCCATGTGGCCACAGGGACAACAGTTGAAAAGTAGCCATTTGGCTAACACTGACTCATTTACCAACTGGTTTATTAATGTGTACTGTCCCTGGTCAATAAATAAATAAAAATAAATAAATAAATAAATACAGTCTTTGTGTACCACAGTTCAATTTACACAACTAGCTTGTTTATGTATTTGTTTGATACAAGTATGTACGCGGAGTAGGTGTATTCTAATTGATTTAAGTCTTATAGTCTTCCCTTCTTCTTCGTTTATTGCAGTTGGCTAAGAATGTATATTAATGTATATTACAAGAGATGCTACATGGCTAAAATTGCTCAACGCACTGTATATATATTTACAGATGATGATGACAGACTCAGTGCACTTCGCACATTTCATACTCTGTAGTCTGTCAAATATAGCTTGTTCATTGGTTACTGGGCAGTTAGATGTGGTGGGCCGTTGGTGTGGCACCAATTAGATATCATAAGCGAGCATACCAGCAACAAGACTTTTGTTTTGTAGACTGTTGGACATCTTCATTGCTTGCTTCTAACGAACTAACTACTGTAGCTTTAGTAGACAACTCTAGGACAAACATGAACAAAATAATACATGAGGGAGGAGCTTTCAGGCTCAATAAAATGCTGTCTTCTGTGTTTCAAGGAAGATCCGATTCCAATCACATTGGGTCTTTTATTTGCGTCTCCGACCTCAGAATGCCAATATACTGTAGGGATAACAGGTGTTGTGTCGGAAATATGTCACCTGTGAAAAGAGGCTAATAAAGCATCAGTTTGTCGAAAGAACATGTCTGTCAAGTATTCAGAAATACAAACAATTTTACTATATTGTTGTTTGTATTTTTATGTCTTGTGTACCAACCACACCAAGTCAATTTCCTGTATATGCGAATATACTTGGTAATAAAACGAATTCTGATTCTGTAATACAGATATACGTTATAAAGTTGTTAACAACAACAACAACAACAACAACAACAACAACAACAACTAAAGTATGTATTATTACCTGATGATCAGTGTTCGATCACATAAAGGTAAGCAACAACAAATGGGGAAATCTGTCGTCTGCAATCTAAGAGACAGAACAAAACGACTGTGTTATGAGATTCTTCTCACAATGACATCCTGAACTTCTCTCACCTTGGGGACTGCAGCTAATCAACAGCAAATACATAGTGCATATAGTTTGTCAAATACAGAGAACAAACAATGGGTGAACACTATCAAGACCACATCTATGGGGTAGAGCCAGCATCTAATGATCGCAAGGTTGGCAGATTGGTGGTTCGAGCCCCGGCTGGTCATATTTTGAACTGTCCTTGGGCAAGACACTGAACCCCAAATTGCTCCCAATGAGCGGGCCGGCGCCTTGCATGGTAGCTTGCCGCCATTGGTGTGTGAATGTGTGTGTGAACGAGAGGCCATTGTAAAGCGCTTTGGAATAAGGTGCTATATATAAGTCAGTTCATTTCCCATTTTATAATCTATCCGAATAGGAGGCTTTGTCAGATTACCACTGCAGGTAATCAACAGCAAATACACAGTGTCTGACCTTAGGAAGTTCAAATATAGAGAACAAACAATAGGTGAACACTATCAAGACCACTCAGATCCTTTATCAGAATAGTAGGGTATATATTAGATGAGAACTTGGTGGAGAAGACTAAAGACCTTTGGGACACAATTTGGGACACAACTGTGTGTGAGTATCGAACTAACACTCTCTTGTAAGATATCTAAGAAATGTTGGAAATTAGTTTGAATAATATTGACAGAATAAACACATTGAGAAACATAATTGTTTTACCTATTCATTTTCAACCACAGAACCAGAGCTTTAAATTCATGTGATGAATCTGAGCATAATGTGATTAATGATAAAAACCCTTTGACAGGTTTCTGTGTTCAGTACAAGACCATGAAGACCATGAAGGCATTTCTTTTTCACAATATCTTAAGTATTTTCATGTAAGTATTTTCATGTAGCATAGACTTCTTTTTCTTATGATGACTGATGGATAGATGATTCACTTACTTAGACAAATGTATTTGTTGTAAATCGCTTTGGATAAAGGTGTCTGCTAAAATCAAAAATCTAAATATAAGTACAGTGTGGATGGAGATCAAATTAGTCCTAAATCCAGGGGGGTATTCTATCAACCTCGCTAAAGGAAAGTCTAGGCTTATTTTGATAAATCTCATGAGATTTATAAAAAAATCAGCCTGGATTTTCCTTTAGCGACTTTGATGGAATACCCCCCAGGTCCTACAGGAATACAGTGTCCGGATGTTTTTTCTAGTATTCAATGAGAGTTTGAGAGCTCATAAACTTGGTTGGTCCACAAATGGCAAAACAAGCTGATTTACATTATTGATAAGATGACATAGATTAGGGAACCAATATTATGAAAACATACAATACACAGTTCCAAAACATAATGTGATACATGTGATGGTTTACTGTAGTATAATACTTTTAAAATGGTTCACTTTTAGAGTGTTATGCTGTGGAAATGACCTCTACTTCAATGACGAAGCAAAACTCCAACTCCCACAAACCCACATCATTGACTGGATGAAGGGCCTTGACGACAGCAAGTCCCTCTCTGACATCACCATCCTTCGCACCCGTCACTGGTGCCCGTCTCTCTTTGGAGGCCCGGGGGACTCATGCCATTCCTTTGCTGTGAGTGACCAACTGAAGGCTGGAATACGCTCCCTGGATCTCAGACTCTTTGCATTAAAAGGCAAGCTGTATGCCATGCACAGGGTTGTCTACCAAGACACCACTTTCAGTGAGATTCTTGCCACGGTCAGGGCTTTTCTGTCAGAATACAAAAGTGAGACGGTTCTCATTAGGGTGAAACCTGTTCTGATTCATAAAGCAGAAGTTCAGGGGTTGGTTGAGAAACTGATTAAGGGTGCCACGGATGTTTGGGTGAGTTCTCAAATACCAACTATTGGTGAGGTGAGAGGAAAGATTGTGTTTGTACAGGAAAACAGCTTTAAGCTTGGCGTCCCTCTCGTGGAAACTGACACCAAGGGTGACTATGAGCAGGGCCGGCCCTAGAAATGTTGTGGCTCTGAGCGAGATTTTAATGTGCCCCCCCCCCCCCCACACACACACACACACACACACACACACACACACACACACACACACACACACACACACACACACACACACACACACACACACACACACACACACACACACACGTTTTGTGGAGGTGTTGGAGTTTTCGATTGATGGGCTTTTTCAAGGTTTAATCGACAAGGGGGGGCATAAAAATAAATTGGCATCAATCCACACACAATACCCCATAATGACAAAGTGAAAGCAAGTTTTTAGAAATTTCTGCAAATTTATTAAAATTGAAACACAGAAATACTTCATGTGCATAACATTTTCTAAAAATAGTGACAAAAATGTCATCAACAAATCACTCAATTGTCAACAAATCACTCAACAAATCACTCAGTTGAATTGAGTCTTGATGCAAGGATAATAGTTAATGGTTAATAATAATAGTTAATAGGTAATATGCTGCTCTTGCTGTATTTTTAAATAATGTATGTAAAGCACTTTGAATTGCCCCTGTTGAATGAAATGTGCTATACAAATAAACGTGCCTTGCCTAGCCTTGCCTTATGTAATTTTGGAATCAATATCTTATATTAGGATGTCACTACCAACTCAGCAAATTGTATACTTTTCTCTTGATCCTGACAAACTCCTCAGTCCCTGCCAGTGACAAATATACCCATAAATCGATACAGCTACCACTATTATTCACACAGAGATGGTGCAGAAACTGGGAGCATGCATCCCTTTTTGGTGTCTTCAGATTGAATTCTAGATGGCCGACGTGATTGGTTTATGCTTGCCTTAAATAAAAACAAATACTATAATTGGACTTGCTTTGTCTTGACTTTGTTTATATTGACATAATGAGAGGAATGCATGCAACAAAACCTAATGATGATTTACATGTTTGAATGTTTTTTCTTGGGCTCTCAAACAAAAGCACAGATCTGGAAAATAGACTAAGTTAGTCATTTACAGAATATCAGGAAGTGGTGGGGATCAAAGAATTATGAAATAGTTAAGTCACCCAATCCCACTGAAGAGGAGGAGGAGACACTACTACTACTGCACAACAAGCAGAGAGTCCACAGCTTTAACTAAACCAGCCATACAGGACCTAGGCTATATATCCTTATCCTACACATCCTTATAGCCTCAGGGCTGGAGCAGGTGAGCTCTTCTTCTACACAGTCTGTAGTGTCGTAATTATGGCTTGAATGAACTCTGAAGATAATAAAGAAAAACATGTTTGTTGAAGTGGTAAATGTGTTAACATACAGTACAGAACTGGAGGCTAACCATATACTGTATATGGTTATATAGCGCAGGAAAAGCGCTATAAAAAAAAGATTATTATTATTATACGCTACCTTAACTGTACATAGCTCATAACTGTATATACTTCTAAACTACCGTACATGCCATACTGTACCTATGTATCATTGTCATGTTCTTATATCACTATTTGCACTTCTGGTTAGATGCTAAACTCCATTTCATTGTCTAGTACTCAGCAATGACAGTAAAGTTGAATTTAATTGATGTGATTATTCTGTGAAATATATAGAGTATTGAAATGTATGAAGTAGGGAAAAGTACTGAATTCATTTAATGCATCAGTTCAACACAACCTCTCAATAGTGAACATTTACTGTCATTTCCCAGAAGAGTAATCATTTACAGTAATTTCCCAGAAGACTGTACCTACATCCTGCTCTGGTGTGTTTGTTCACTGTAATTTATGATACAGACTTACCCTATGGTTATCAGTGAGGCAAGACAGAGATAACCACAAAACAAACCAGGAAGAGCACAGAAACAAAATTGTGGATTGAATAATTTAAATGTTGTTTAGATGTAGATATCTGCATGAAACCATGACCATAACTACTGCTATCAGTGCTCTTTTTAAGAATATTTTGAAATGTAATTGCTGTGTCAATTGTTCCCTGTGCCTGTTTGTTAACTCTGTGTTCTATGTGCTCATGTTATCTGTTGCTTGTTGCTTGTTGTTTCTGTGTTTTCTGTGTTTTCTTTTTTTGTGACAGGGTTTGATTAATAGGTCCCCATCTCGGCAATAGCCTAGGTGCACAAGATGTCGTCGTTTGACTTCCGGCGTGCGACTACTTGCATAATAACTTCCGGTCTGGTTTGTTGTTACAGAAAGAGATGGCTTTTTACACTCGCTGTTTACAGGATCTCCCGAAAATCACGGCCGATGGCGTACATCGAATCGTTAGCGCTTCCTCGGTAGCCCATTCTAGCAAAAAAAGAAAAGGGATTCAAGATGTATATTTTGAGCTACCTCCACAACTATGAGGGTGAGTAACGGCATCATTAGCTAATGTTATTATGTCGCCCCCCCCCCCCTCCCCCCCGCCTAAATCTACTGGTGTTTTTGTACCCCCCCCCCCCCACCATGACCACACACTGTACATACTTGTTGTTTTGTCCCCCCGCCCGAACTACCCATTGTACATATTATATGTCTGTCCCCCTGCCCGAACTACCCACTGTACATACTTTGTGTTTTGTCCCCCGCCCCCACCTGTGGTGTATGTCCCCACCTGTCCTACCCGCTGTACATACCTTATGTTTTGTTGTATTGTTCTTCCCATGTTGGATGTATGTTTATCTTGTAGATAGTACTAGTTATTTGTCTGTATTATCTTGTAGATAGTACTAGTTTTTTGTCTGTCTTACATGTAACGATTAATTGAGTATCAAGGACCCCAATTGAAATAAGCCAGTGGCTTTCTTGGGTTTTTATCCTGTTAGTTGACCTTGTATGTAATATGTACTTTCATGTACCTACTTCTGCAAATCTTCTAATAAAGTTTTCAATCAATCAATCAATCAAAAAAGCTAGAATACTAGCTAGCTAGCACTAACGTTAGCTTTTTAGCTGGCTGTGTTGCAACGGGAGCGTACCTATGTTCCCCGGGTCCTATGTTCCCCGGGTTCTATGTTCCCCGGTTCCCCGCTTCCGAAAAAGGGTTCTATGTTCCCCGTTTTTTATTTTTTATTTTTTTATTTTTATTATTTAAAAAACAACATACACAAATACATAATCATACTGTGTTTTTTTTATTTTTATTTTTTTATTTAAAAAATAACATACACAAATACACAAATACATACACAAATACATAATCATATGTATCAATGTCAATCATATGTATCAATGTCAATATCAATGTCCTGAGGTTGATACACTAATGTATGCTGACGACACTGTACTATTTGTACATGGTCAGACCAAGACGGAGGTAGCTGCTGTACTTACCAAATCTATGGCTCAGGTGACTACATGGTTGAACCACTGTCGTCTCCAACTTAATGTTTCCAAGACGGTCAGCATGTTTTTTTACCAAAACAAACCGTTCTGCTGAAGAAGCATATGTCATTATCTCAGGGGAACAACTACAAGTTGTGAACGAGTTCAAATATCTTGGGGTGCTGTTAGATTCCAACCTCACTTTTAAGGCACATATCAAAAAGGTCTGTAAAATTGTCAAGTTCAATCTGTCCAACTTCCGCTTTATAAGGGACTACATGTCAACAGAGGCAGCTACCATGTATGTCCACGCCATGATCTTCACACACATCAACTACTGCATAACAAGCTGGTCACAAGCAAATCCCACAAGCTGCAAAGCACTCGAGTCACTATACAAACAAACAATCAAAACACTAGACAAGACACTAGCCAAGACACTTTCACCACTGCACAATACTGAAGAAACACAACATTCTAAGCTGGGACAATCTGAAAACCTACACAAACCTCTGCCTTGTCTATAAAACTATCCACAATTTAGCCCCACCACCACTTAACACCTTCATCTCACGACCAGGAAGTACAGTACGCACCACAAGGGGTGTCACCAGAGGGGACTGCACCATCCCATTTAGGAGGAGTGCCTTTAGTCAGTCTGCCTGGTCAGTTAGAGGGGCACGTGAATGGAACCTGATTCCAGGGCACCTTAAAGAATTAGGCACCTTTAAATCATTTAGAAAGCACCTAAAACAGTGGATGATCAACACACACACCTGCCAACATTGAAATGTCCTGTCCTATACCTGTATGTCATGTGTACCGCCTGTCTGTGTACCGCCTAACATGTCTTACCTGTACAGTCTGTGTGCTTGTTTTTAGTCTGCTTACCGTGCGTATATGTTGCTTGCTTTTAGTCTGCTTACCGAATATGTACCCTCCCTTTAACCGCCTATGATTAATGTATGCTCTTTTAACCCTCTGCTTATATGTACCCTCATTTTAACCGCCTATGATTAATGTATGTTCTTTTAACCCCCTATGTTATGCCCTTAAGCTAAATGCTTGTCGTGTCTACTTTTTTGTGCCTAGGTCTAGCTATATTTTATCTTTTAAATGTACTTTTTTCCTCCAGGGAGCCGTATACAACATCATGGCATAGGGACTGCGGATGAAAACTAGCTTTCGGGCTAACTCTGGCGTATTTACAATTTATTTTTGTTTTATTAATATGCACTGTCCCTTGAATAAATAAATGAATCTGAATCTGAAATCTGAAATTTAAAAAACAACATACACAAATACATAATCATATGTATCAATATACATAATATATATTATGTAATAATCAATGTCATAGTATTGTCTCAGCATTTTATATAACTCCCTAGATAGATCATTTTCGAGATGGAATTGAAAATCTTATATTCCTAAAAGAACACCAGTGATATATATATATATACACATTATTAAATATTTTTTCTATATTTTTGTCAAACGGAATCAAATAAATACAGTAGAGATATCAATCCAAAATATAGGCTTTTATTGCAACCAACCCAAAAAAATAGACTATGTTTGTGCATACATAATAACAATAATAACAATAACAATATTTAGGCCAATAACAATAACAATAACATAATAATAACAATTACAATAATAATAATAACAATAACAAAATTAGGCCAATAACAATAATAATAACAACAACATAGGCCAAAGTGCTATCAAAATACATGTGGAAAAATTAAAAAATCTAAAAGATCTAGCCCATACGGACGCTACGGCCTACGGCTGACAGCCCTCCAGTACGAAGCCAGATCTCTGAGGCCCTGCATATACTGTCCTTTCAGCCTCAGTAGACGGGCCTCAAGCAGCACAGAGACACACTAAATATCAGAGTGCAACATTGTCCCCTGAAACATACAAGTATATTATATCAATGTGTTTCTATGCAGTATCAATAGCATCTAATTTAGATTTTTTATTTTAGTTGTTTATCTAAAGAAAATAATATTTTAAAATAATGAATTATCTAAAATAATAAATTAAAAACAATCTAAATGATATGCTATTATCAATAGCATACCCCTTTTATAATTAGCATACTGAATTTCATTCTCAGATTTGATATAAAGACTATCAGAGCTGGGTCATTTGTGGAGACAACCCCAACCCAACCCAACTCAACCCAACCCTACTTGGTGAAGACAGGAACCACAGGCCACCGGTGAAAATCACAGGCATATGGGCTACCATGTCAGGTAAAATAGTCTTACTGAAAGACCTTGTATAAAAAATATTGATGGGAATCTATAGCCTACCTTAATACTTGATGTCTTTTATTTTCAGAGAATCCACAGCTCCTGTTTGAAGGGACCGTGTTCCTGCCACTCCACAGAGAAGATCTCCTGACAGGCTGTGAAGAGTACAAGGAGGGAGCAAAGCTTCTCTTCCCACCCTCAGCCATCACTGACACCCTTCTGTTCCTACATCATAAATGTTTTTGGGAACCACGCCAACTTGTTGGGATAGGTATGAATTCAACTGCCACCAATGGGCAATACTGTGAAATTGTTGATAAAAGAGTAGTCCACAACATCAGGAACACATGCTACCTGAAGAATAGGTTTCTCCACTCTCATATGGAGTAACTCTCCCATGTCACACTGTGATGGTGGTCATTGTAGTCTGTCTGGGATGGAGGATGTCAGTGTAGTCTCTTTCAGAAGGACAGTTTAGTCTCTCTGTGGTGGAGGGGAATCTTGGGGGAGTTGTTACACAACACATTCTTGTTTATTTATTTATTTGTATTTTAAATAATTAGAGCAACCTGGTCTCACACGGCAGACGTCAGAATTCGACGTTTATGGACAAACGTCAAATTCTGACGTGAGATCGCATCCAAACGTCGAATTCCGACGTGACATTTGCATCCAAACGTCGAATTCCGACGTGACATTGGGGTATCTCGTTCTGATAGCGCAGGGGTGCACCTGTTATGTGCGCCTGTCGGGCTTCTCTTGGGATTATTCCATTTTGAATTGCACTTGCATTAATTAGTTAGGCCACATTTAGGGTTAGGGTTAGGGTTAGGGTTAGGGTTAAGGTTAGGGTTAGGGTTAGGGTTAAGGTTAGGGTTAGGGTTAGGGTTAAGGTTAGGGTTAGGGTTAGGGTTAAGGTTAGGGTTAGGGTTAGGGTTAGTGTAACCAGGGAGTAGCTAAAAGGACTGTAGAATTTAGGAAGGGCTGGTTATCTAACTAACTCTGAGCTAAATAGGCAGTGTAGGAGGATAGAGGTAGGGGGCGCCAGCAAACCTTTAGACTAGCATTACCATCGTTAGCATTAGCATTGGAATTAGCATTAGCATTAGCATTGGAATTAGCATTAGCCTTAGCATACAAACAACTAAACACACGGTAACGGTATCCCATATGAACAAACACATTTATTTACACAACTGATGTATACATCCCAAAATATACTCCCTCCCCGCCGGCCACACACACACTCACTCACTCATAGTATCTGGCCTGAACAGGCTTAGAGTCCCGGACTGTGGTGCGCGTTGAGGCCTGGTTGGATGGCATGTGCGTCGAGGAAGGTAGCAGACAAAAGGGGGGGGGGTGACGTAGCAACGCGAAGGGAAAGGGGCTTCTTCGTGGTCCACGACGAGGTGAAGGGCTCAGGTCCGGTGGTCCACGTCGGTCGCAATCCACTCGTGGAGGCGACGACTCTGTCCAGCTTGATCTTGTCCGTCAGGTCCAACGTTCGCAGCCGGCTGCTGGCAAGGCTGGCTAACGGGAACACAGCTAAATGGGCTATCACAGTTGTAAACTCGATAATCACTAAACGGGTCTTCAGCTTCAGCACGGTGTGCGTGTTACTGACTCCGCCATCTTAGATCGACTTCGTGTTCTCTCTGCTTATTCTCACTCTCGTTGCTCTCATCACTCGGATTCTCATCACACTGACTCACAGAGCACTTCCGTCCCTATATATACACCACCGAACCTAGCATCCGGGTCACGGACACACCCCGGATATACCACGTCATTAAACATATACATAAACATTACAATAACAATACATACACCTTCATAAACGTACAGGAATAGTATAGAAAATAATAAAGTAAATAACAGGGGCAAAATAGGGCTGGTTTGGGGAAACTAAACTGGCTCTAAACTGTGGGCCTTCACAACAGCCGCCCCATGAAACCCTCGGTTTCAGTTAACTAGGGAAGGCACACTGGCTAGGCTGCTCTAGCAGCGTGAGGTAGGAGGTGATAGTGTCCTTCGTAATTTGAGGGAGCTCAATCAGGCGTGCCACAGGTCGGGTGTAAGTGCGACCACCAACGTCCACGATGGCCGTCCGCACCCTTCCATCCGGACCCGGCAGGACCTTGGTCACTCTGCCTGTCTGCCAGGCGGCGCGTGGAAGGGACTGGTCGATCACCAGTACCACGGCACCTTCGGACAAGTTGTCTCTCTCCCTCAGCAGAGTCTTCTGCTTCTCCTCCTTCTCCAGGGCGCGGATGTGCTCCTCGAAGCAGATCAGAGCGTCTTCCTTGTCCATGTTCTGCAGCTCCTCGTACTCAGCGAAGGTGGGGTTGTCCAGCAGGTACTGCTGGGCCTCGGACCAGGTGGTGCGGTAGGTGACGTTGGCCATGTTGTCCAGAATGTTCTTCAGCGCCTCCCAGTTCCTCTTCCTGAGCTGCTTGGCTTGTTCCTTCTCCTTCTTAGCCTTGTAGGCCTTAAACGCTTGCTTCTTCTCACTCAGCTTGGGCAGGGCGCTGTAGCGTGGGTCGTTGATGATCATTCTCATGGCTTGCTCCCATGACGCGTTGGATGAAACACCCTTCTCCTTCAGAAGCTCTTTGAAGGCCTGCTTGGCCTCCTCTTTTGGGTTCCACTTGTACGTTTTCTTCGCCAACTCCGGCCTTTCCTCCTTGGAGGCGTCTACAATACTGGCTGAGACTTCCATGGCTGACGTGTACTCGACGGAGTTGACGGGTGCGTCAATGCTGACCTCGGCCACGTGAGGGTGCATGGCCACCTGCAGGTGTTCCTCGGCAACAGCTGTTGCCGCCATGGCCTCCATGTCCATCATGGTCGCCATGGTAGCAGCAGGATCAACCTGAAGAGTGGGGACGGGGGCGGTGCCAGGAGCTGCAGCTTCTACCGTCCCATTCTCCTCTGCTTTGATCATCGCTTCAAGATCTTCCAGCTCTTTGGGCTTGGTCCACCGGGACTCCTTAGTCTGGGAGTTGTAGTAGTAAGGCTTTCCCGTGTCAGACTTGTACTCCTTCCACGGGCACTTAGACAACATTTGCTCAGCAGGAGATTTCAGGTCGTCTGGTTTCTCCCCTGAGGACTGTTTAGTCTCTGTGTTGTAGAAGTAGGTCTTCCCATCCAGAGACTTATGCTCTGTCCACAGAGACTTCTTCTTTGGTTGGTCATCCTGTGGTGAACCATTTGTGGTACTAACTGTTCCAGGTGCACTGGCAGCAATAGATTCCACTCCAGGCGGTCCGGTTGGTTGGTTTGCTTCTTCGGTTCGGACATGGAGGGATGACGTAGCTCTCCCGTCTCTATCTCTCCCCTCGGTAGCGCCTTGGAGGGCCCACCCAAGCGCAGTCTTAACAGCCATCGGGCAGCCTCGTGGTCCTCTCAGCGGAGGACGGAGCGACACGATCAGTTCAGCGTTGTCCGAGCCGATGAGAAGGGTTGGCTCCGCTCCTTCTATCGGATGTAGGTCTACTCGCCGTAGGTGGGAATATCTTGCGCGTAATCTCTCCAGGGGGTAGTCGTAGCGGGAGAGCGCTAGCTGGTCTGCGGTGAAGACATTCCGAAGCCGATATCTGTCCGACGGCCGCCCCGCCGGGGAGATAGAGAAGTTGATTCTCGCCCCGGTGACCTCTTTAAGGTCGCGACGTATCGTGCGCAGAGTCAGCTTCTCCACAGTCCCTTGGAGCCCCAACTGGCGCACTGCCCCCTGGAGAAGGATGGTCCGTTCCGACCCGTCGTCTAGAACGGCGTACGTGTCGTACACAGCGTTGTTGTGGTGAAGTCGGACCTTCACCACCTTCAGTAGGACCTTGGAGCCGCTGCTCCGGGCTGGGTCTAGGTAGTAGACAGGTGTTGCCTCTTCCGGTGCGCTACCGGACCTAGAGCTTCTGGTGCCCTCCGTGGACCTGGCGAGGGAGACCTCGTGTAGGATGTTGAGGTGGACCTCCTCACAGCGGTTGCACTTTCTCCTCAAGGTGCAGTTCTTAGCCAGATGGTCGCGCCCACAGTTCCAGCACCTCTTGTTCTCCTCGAGCCACCTCTGCTTGGCCTCGGTACTCAGGTTGTTGAAGTCACTGCACTCATTGAACCAGTGCTCGCTGGTGCAGTACGGACATGGCGGTGGACCTCTCCGTCCCTTTTGATGGGGTTGAGAGGAATCCTTTCCCTCAGGTCGGGCTTTCCTCTCTCTCCGAGGCTCCTCCTCCGTGTGCAGCACTCCTACTGGGCGTCCTCTGTTCGAGCTCGGCCCGTCCCAGCGGTCTCCCTTCTCCCTCTCCTTCTTCGGCTCAGCGTAACCCATGGCGTCTACGTTGGTGTCATGCACTTCCTCCAGTAGGAACTCCGCGAAGGCAGCCATGCTCAGACCCAACTTCCCGGGGTTACGAACGCGCTGCTGTCGCCGGAACCTCTCCTGCCGGAAGCGTGGGATCTTGCGGAGCAGCCACTCTACGTTGGAGGTGCTGTTGATCTCGCTGGCGCCAGCTGGGCCCTGCGTCTTCAGCATTCCAACCAAGGTGTGCACGCGGAGCGCGAAGTCATCCAGCGCCCGGTCATCCTTGATGGGGGCCTGCTGTTCGAGGGCTTGCAGTTCAGCAAGGGCGTGGTTCCAGGGACGACCGTAGCGGGCATCCAAGTCGGCGAGCGCTCTGGTGTAAGGTGTCGGTGCGGAGGCATGGGCCAGAACCATGTTGTGGGCTCTGGGGTTCCTCACATGCTGAAGGAGAATCGCATATTTGTAGGACTCTGAGCAGGAGTCGTCCAAGAGCGTGTCTAGGCAGATGCGTAGTTCCACATACTGGCTCCTGTCCTCGTCCTTGAAGAAGGGGAACTTGGGTCCCTCCACCTGGGGAAACATCCTGTAGTGGATGATCGGGGCTGGAGTGACGGTCTGGGTGTCCGGCCTGCATGCATTTTGGTGCACTGGAGGACCTAGGGGTGTGCTACGCTCTTGGGGGATGGCTCCCCTCCCGGGCAGCGACGCTGGCTCCCTCTGGGCCGCGTAGCGGTCGGGTCCCTGGTCCTCTTCCTTCCAGGTGGTCAGCTGGGCCTGTAGTTGGACAGTCATGGCGGGGGTCATGGAGCCATCGGCGGGGGGTTCAGGAGATGGCACTCGAGAGGGCCGTGCGGAGGATGCTCTGGAGCTACGGGCCGACGGAGCTCTGCTGATGCACACGTCGCGCATGGTCTGCAGCATTTCCTCCATCTTCTCCGCGTGCAGTTGCTCTCTCTCCATCTTCTCCGCGTACAGTTGCTCTCTCGCCATCTGCCTCTCCGCCGCGCGTTCCGCCCCCTCCATCTGGAGGCGCTCGCGCTCGAACTGGATGCGTTCCCTCTCTAACGCCTCCTGGCGCTGTCTCTCCGCCGCACGTTCCGCTCCGTTCATCTGGAGGCGTTCACGTTCTAGCGCCTCCTGGCGCTGCCTCTCCGCCGCGCGTTCCGCTCCATCCATCTGGAGGCGTTCGCGTTCTAGCGCCTCCTGGCGCTGGAGGCGTTCACGCTCGAACTGGAGGCGTTCCCGCTCGAACGCCATCTCGGCCTGTTGGCGCATATATTCTGACAGCGCGGCACTACTCCCTCTGGAGTGTATGCTATCCGCCCCAGAGGCAGAACTGCCCACGGAAACCCTGGACCGGGAGGAAGCCACTGAACGGCAGGAACTAGGTCTCGAGCGCGCCGTACTGGGAGGCAGATCGTTAAGGCTGAGGCCCTCCCTCTTCCGCCCGCAGGCGCTGTCGGACCGGGCCTCTCCTTCCTGCTCTTCCGTTTCTACGGCAAAACCCTGCTGTTCTGCCATCTCATCCTCAGGCTGGTGCTCTTTGATGGCTGTCTCGGTGCTAGCCACCCGCGCGCCGGCGGACACCTCGGCCTCTCCGACCACTGTATCCCGTGGAGTGCGCTCCTCGCTACCACTCAGTGAGCTTTCGAGCTCAAGCTCATACTCCTGTAACCTCGGAGGCAACCGCGGGACTCTCTGTGGTCGTGGCTCTGGCTCAGGGGGCGGAGAAGGGGGGGTAACTGTCTGGTCTGGTTGGCTGCGCTCAGCCATGCTATCACTACACTACCTATCCGGCTCGAAGGACCAATTGTAACCAGGGAGTAGCTAAAAGGACTGTAGAATTTAGGAAGGGCTGGTTATCTAACTAACTCTGAGCTAAATAGGCAGTGTAGGAGGATAGAGGTAGGGGGCGCCAGCAAACCTTTAGACTAGCATTACCATCGTTAGCATTAGCATTGGAATTAGCATTAGCATTAGCATTGGAATTAGCATTAGCCTTAGCATACAAACAACTAAACACACGGTAACGGTATCCCATATGAACAAACACATTTATTTACACAACTGATGTATACATCCCAAAATATACTCCCTCCCCGCCGGCCACACACACACTCACTCACTCATAGTATCTGGCCTGAACAGGCTTAGAGTCCCGGACTGTGGTGCGCGTTGAGGCCTGGTTGGATGGCATGTGCGTCGAGGAAGGTAGCAGACAAAAGGGGGGGGGGTGACGTAGCAACGCGAAGGGAAAGGGGCTTCTTCGTGGTCCACGACGAGGTGAAGGGCTCAGGTCCGGTGGTCCACGTCGGTCGCAATCCACTCGTGGAGGCGACGACTCTGTCCAGCTTGATCTTGTCCGTCAGGTCCAACGTTCGCAGCCGGCTGCTGGCAAGGCTGGCTAACGGGAACACAGCTAAACGGGCTATCACAGTTGTAAACTCGATAATCACTAAACGGGTCTTCAGCTTCAGCACGGTGTGCGTGTTACTGACTCCGCCATCTTAGATCGACTTCGTGTTCTCTCTGCTTATTCTCACTCTCGTTGCTCTCATCACTCGGATTCTCATCACACTGACTCACAGAGCACTTCCGTCCCTATATATACACCACCGAACCTAGCATCCGGGTCACGGACACACCCCGGATATACCACGTCATTAAACATATACATAAACATTACAATAACAATACATACACCTTCATAAACGTACAGGAATAGTATAGAAAATAATAAAGTAAATAACAGGGGCAAAATAGGGCTGGTTTGGGGAAACTAAACTGGCTCTAAACTGTGGGCCTTCACAACAGTTAGGGTTAGGGTAACCATAGGGTTTCCAATTCAAAATGGAATAATCCCGAGAGAAGCCCCGACAGGCGCACCCCTGCGCTATCAGAACGAGCTACCCCAATGTGACGTCGGAATTCGACGTTTGGATGCAAATGTCACGTCGGAATTCGACGTTTGGATGCAATCTCACATCAGAATTCAACGGTTGTCCATAAACGTCGAATTCTGCCGTCTGCCGTGTGAGACCAGGCTGATTAGAGTTAGTAGATTTGTGACAGCCCCCCAGTGTGTCTGAATTGGAGTCCTAGTATACTGTACTTCCAAATGGTTTAGCATGGGGGGTCAGCTTCAGTACTAGATTTGGGCCGAGGTCCAATAGTGTCCTACCTACAAAAGGTTTTGTACATATAATCATTTTCTTCATATAATAATGTTGTACACATAATAATGTTGTTCCTATGTATAATAGTTCCTGCAATTTCCTGTAAATGTCTATCAATTAAAAATCCACAGTATGATTATGTATTTGTGTATGTTGTTTTAAAAAAACAAAACAAAACAAAAACACAGTATGATTATGTATTTGTGTATGTTGTTTTTTAAATAATAATAAAAAAATAAAATAAAAAAAAACTCTCACGGAAGCGGGGAACATAGAACCCTTTTTCGGAAGCGGGGAACATAGAACCCTTTTTTTATTTTATTTTAAGAAATCGGGGTACATAGGACCCGGGGAACATAGGGATGACCCCGTTGCAACTACCTTGCTACTTTGTACTAGCCAGCTACATTCAAAACACAATATCAGTAACGTCCTTCTTGATTAACATTAACGTTATTATCTGTCTCTTTTTCAGTATCAAACAAAGATACAAATACAGGAGAGGTCAGCGTCAGGGCGAGCTGCTATAGGTCCATGAGGAAGCATGAGAAACCGCACAATTTGAGAGTAGGGGGATGCACAGTTATCTAGCTTTTACAGTATAGCTAGCTAGCTAGCTCTAGTTCTCAATCATGTTCTGGGGAGTCAATGTTGCCAGAGTTTGGATGTTAGGCAAAACACCAGTGAGTGATTTGAAATGAACGTTAGGTGCAGCATGTTTGGCTTGGCATCCCCAGAAAATGGTTAGAGAATTTCTGTTCTATTTCAGATGTTCCACTCACCTAACTGTATCTGTTGCTATTCACAATATTCATACTTCCTTTAAATGAATCAGTTGAGACAGTTTCCAGAACCAAAGATGTAAAAGATCCAGTGCAGAGTTCTGTACTGCTGAAATGTTACTTCAGATTTAGAGTTTTCCTTGAACCCATGTAAGGTCTGTCTCAACTTATTCTTCTTTTTAAATCATAAATCAGTAAATGAAGACTGACAATTCTACTACCATTTAATAAAGTATGAACACATTTTTAATGTCACCTCTTTCCTTACTATTGCAGGTTATATTGAAGGACTCATTGTTACGGTCAGATAGGGAACCCAAGCGCAGACACAGACAGAGACAGGTTAAAGTAAAATAAAGTATGATTTATTTTAGGGAGTAGGCAGATAATGGTCGTAGGGCAAGCGGGGGGTCAGGCAGGGGGCGTAGTCAGCAGGCAGGCAGGGGGTTTAGGCAGGAGGGGTTGTCGGCAGGCAGGCAGGGGGGTTAGGCAGGAGGGGTAGTCGGCAGGCAGGCAGGGGCTTAGGCAGGAAGAGTAGTCGTTAGGCAGGCAGGGGTCAGGCCGGTAGGGCAGGCAGGCAAGAGGGCAGGTAGGACAGGCAGGCAGGAGGGCAGGTAGGGCAGGCAGGCAAGAGGGCAGGTAGGGCAGGCAGGCAGGAGTCCGGTAGGGGCACTGGGGGGTAAAGGCAAAACAGGGGTAAGTAGGAGGCAGGTACAGGCAGGGTAGTAAATAGGTAGGGGAGCTGGAAGCGTATCTTTACGGTAAGCTGAAGCTACGATCTGGCAGAGACGTGAAGGCTGGAACGGGTCTTTATGCAGGGCTAACGATGAGGTAATAGTGAACAGCCGGACAAAACGCACACCTGAAGCCACTCCTGCCAATTAGAGGGGGGGGGGAGAGAGAGAGAGAGAGAGAGAGAGAGAGAGAGAGAGAGAGAGAGAGAGAGAGAGAGAGAGAGAGAGAGAGAGAGAGAGAGAGAGAGAGAGAGAGAGAGAGAGAGAGGGAAAGAGAGAGAGAGGCACTGCCCACTACCTAGAGGTAGAGGGCGTGACACTCATGCCCTGTGGAGCTCATTCATACACAGTGCTCCTGTGTCGCTGGTACAAACAACATTATGTAACCACACCGTTGCTCTGTTGTATCAGTCTGCACATTACTCGCAGCTGAAGACTCCAGTGGTCCCGCCTGTCCTGAGCTGCACAGAGAGCGAGCAGCGTTGGCGCAAGCCAAGAACAATGGTAAGTAGTTTGGGGGGGAAAACATATGAAGGCCTACATAAGCACACAGAGCCTGAGCTTGATGCTTTTCCCTCTCCAGACAGGAAATGGCACTCTCCAGCTCTGACTGTTTGAGGGTGGCATCAGATAGCTCCAGCTTCAGTTGCTCTAACTGTGGAGAAATGGAGCCATTTATGGTTAAAGACAAATCCACCGAAGGTAAATCAATTAATGTTAGTCAACCCTAAATGTTCTATTAAGGTGTGGCACAAACACCCCAGAATCAGCACTCAGTGTATTGAATTGCATGGAAAAAATAGGGTGGGGGCCACAGAACTACTGGGGGTTGAAGAGTTCATAATCAATTCATGAATTATCTATAACAGTATAATAGTTAAATGCTTCACCTCTATGACCCCCATGTTTTCTCCTTTCTCTTCAGTCTGAGCTTTACTCAGCTCATCCTCCATAGACGAGATCTTACTCTGAAGGATCTGAATATTCTCAGTCAAGCACTCCTGAGGGAGAGGAAGAGATGCCAAGTTAGATGGAAATACAAATACACTACATGGCTGATATTATGGGTGTGAAACAGGTGTGAATCAACCCTTAGATTTACATAAGGGTATACTGGTATGTCTTGAGGACCATCTTAGATTTACAATGGCAACTCAAAGAGGCACAAGTTACAGTGGGGTGCAAAAATGTGGGCGCCCCTGGTTTAAATGTCTGTTACAATTATTCTCCAAGTGAAAGCAAACCTGAACACTAAATGCTACAAAGTTAAACATGACACCTTTCTGCAAATTTTAATGCAAATGTTAAAGTTTCTTTTTTTTAAATGATAAAAAAGTTTGGGAAATAAACAGATCCTGTATGACATCAGATACAATGTAATATGATGAAGGTTAATATCTGTTTGATATGGGACAAAGAGATGACATCTAGTTAGTTGTAAACAAACACCTTCTGAGCGGTGGCATGTTGGAGCTCCATCTGTAGGTGGCCGTGTTGAGCACTACACTCCTCCTGAGCCTGCACCTGGGCCTCGGTCAGCCTCTCCACCTCAGCCTCCGTTCTGGCCAGCTGCGTGCACACTGTATGCATCTGTCAGAGATAGACAAACACAGAGATCAGAGGCACGGTGTAACAACACTGAACACTCAGATACAGAAATCTGTAAGGTCGCCACCAGTGAACGAGGTGTCTTTTATACCCGTACAATTACAATCATCCTACTTTTTAGTCATTTTGATTGAGAATGATGACGTCACGACATTGTGTTCTATCTAGAAGACACTCAGTTGACATTTGAAAGACGGATCTTTTTTTTAGCTCGCTGGCTTGTCAGCCACCTAAGGAGGCTACTTCGATTTTGGCTTGTAAAGTTAGCTGTAATTGATGTTTTTGAGTGACTAAAAGTTGCGACGTTAGGCTAATCATAAGTTGATCGGTGTTCCACACGTCTGGTGTGAATGTATTGTTGCCTTGTCTGGTTTACGCTAGCTAGCTTTCATCAAGGAACATTCGACCGTTGTTGAATCAACTGCCGTTAACATCAACCCTCCGGTTTACAACTCGTCTCTTTCAGGTAGAAGGATGTGTTCTGAATAGTACACGTAACTAGTATCAACTGTTCATTGTTCATCATCTGATTGCAATTAATCTAGTGGCTTGTCTTCCCTGTCTGTCGTTTATTTAGACAGCAAGTGAGCATAAAAGGACAGTCTCTGTGATCTGATCAGAATGAGACGGAGCCCAAGGAGACCACTGATCCTCAAGAGGAGGAAGCTGGCTTTCCAGCGAAATGATCCAGCAGCTCCCTCACAGGATGAGCCAGATGGACCAAAACGCAAAGAAGCATCCAAACCGTCAGGTGGCCAGCGCTTTCCCGATGGCATCCGCATGATGGACCACCCCACTATACCTGGCACGCAGGTGGTAGTCATCCCTAACACTGCAGACCTTCAGAGTGTTATTGCAGCACTCACTGCTAAAGGGAAGGAGTGTGGTCCTCAAGGACCCAACAAGTTTATCCTTCTGAGTGGAAGTGACAATCTAGAAGATGGTCCGGAGGAAGGAAGCACCTCTGGTAGGAGTAGCATGGCTCTTTTCAGACGGCCAGAGAAAGCATCCAAAACGGACTACCTTCTAGATCCTAAGTCTCTGACTACAATTAAACCATGTAAGTAAATGTAATTCATGTTATTTTATTTAATATTTTTGCTCAAAGAACCACCACATGTCATGAAAAACATCCATTGATGGAAGAGCTATTCACAAGGAACAGGTACAGGTTATTCTGCACAATCATTGTTTTTCAGTGAATAAGGACCTGGATTGCTATCCACTAGATGACAGCCTGACTAACATCCAGTGGCTTGGGAGGATGAGCACAGACGGCTTAGGGCCAGATGCTGCCAAGAAGGTTTCTGACCAGGAGAATCATGATCCATGCCCACAGATACACCAGGTTTGTGTTCTGTCTCTTGTCACTGGAGTGGGATTGTCACTAGGCATAGTACATAAACCCTGAACCTCAAGGAGGGTTTACTGATACATTGTTGTTGCAGTAGTCTAACATGTTCCTGTGTGTTCTCCTGACACATTTGTTTACCCAGTGTGTTTGTCACACCAGTTTTGCACTCAGGTGTGATAGTATACAAATAAAGCTCTAGGACAACTAAGACCATACAAACTTGATTCATTGTTTAACAGATTTGAGGCAAGCAAGCAAAGTCTATTGAGTGTACCAATATGAATAGAATGAATGTGAAAAGTATTCGAAATAGTATGCTACATGAAACAATTTATGAAGTTTGTATTGCCCAAGTGAAGTATCTAAACAAGCCAACCTATTTTTTTCCTTCCAAAGCCACAAAGTAAACAAATGGAAACCGAAAGTGTTATCAAAGACCCCATCTCAGAGAGGCCACCATACTCGTACATGGCAATAATCCAGTTTGCCATCAACAGTAAAAAGAACATGAGGATGACATTGAAAGAGATTTACACCTGGATTGAGGACCACTTCCCATATTTCAGAAATGTGGCCAAGCCGGGCTGGAAGGTAACCCATTTACTAAAACCATTTTGTCAGGTGTCCTATACAGACAATGTTGCGGTCAATTTCCTTTAAAATAGTGAAAATACCACCGCTCATCTATGATCAGACTTAGCTGAGGTGCTGGAACTGAAAAAAATAACAGCATCCGCACACTCAAACACTGTACAAATTTGTTTTGTTTATTGCAAGCTTTCTGTCATAGACCTTCCTCAGGCATAAAGTAGACAAGTGAATGCAGTGGTATAAAGGGTTCAAACAACATCACTTCATTTTAGCCAATGCACAACACCTGTGTCAAAAATGTCACCTAGTGGCTAGGCATCAAGGGAATTGTAGTCTTAGATTTAGTGGACTACAAAAACAAGTGTTCATGAGACAGGAAACATCTAAATCAAATATTTACAATATACATAGCAGGACAAAAAACTATAGAGAAATGCTACAAACATGCAGACGTCAGGCAGTAGCCATCATATAGCATAGAACATATAAATCTAAAGTAATTTATTCATAGCACGACACTCGTGTCAAAATCCAAATTTAGACCTAGGGGTTGTAGACTTCCTAGGGTATGGATCCAACTTTAAAAAGGAAACTTGCATTGCCATGAGATAACGATCTTATTTTGATTCCCTCTATGTCCCCCCCGCCAGAATTCTATTCGCCACAACCTCTCCCTGCATGGCATGTTCACCCGTGAGACGACCCAAGATGGCAAGATATCCTACTGGACCATCCCACCAGAAGCTAATCGATGCCTTACACTGGACCAGGTTTACAAGGTGAGCATGTTGAAAGAACCTGTTTATTCTTATGTCAAGTTTTAGCCACTGACCGTCACAACTCTCCAAACTCTTCAACAGACCACACTTGGTTATATCTGTGCGTATCACTGTCTTGTTTGCGTTGTTGATAATAATGTATCTTTGCCACTGTCACATCTTTCTTGGTTCCCTGCCCACCAGACTGGTATCGACCCATCTTCCTCAACCTTCCCTCATACCATGCAGGTCTCAGACCAACACGTAAGATTGTTTTTACCTTTCTTTTCCTCTGAAGCAGTCAGCCAGGGAGGACAGGACAGGACAGGACAGGGAAGGCAGAGAGGACATGCTTTTCCATCTGGTCTTGATTAGCTCGAGTGGACATTTTATTGCAGGAGCAGATGATGCAGAGAGAGGCAGACACACACATGACTTTACTTCATTACCTCATAGAAACTGTAGTTATGTCAGCTATACCTTTTCCCCCAGGTCTAGCTTATTCTGTCTTCATGTGTTGCCTTTGAGAGGAGTAAAGGATTAAGGATCAATGTGTTGTATTATTATGAACATCTCAATTGTCTCTCAAGCGTGAGAAGAGAACGGTTCCTGAACTCAAGAGAACAACAGCTGCAAGTGCCCCTGGTGAGTGAGAGAAAGACTTGGGACTAAGTGGGGGGGAGCACAAGCAGCTTGTGAAGATTCTGAAATCTGGAAAGAGCTGGAAATGAAGGTGTAAATATTGTCTCATGAAGTTTTTTCCTCCCTCCTCCCCATGTTCAGGGAGGAAGATGAAGCCCCTTCTTCCTCGAACAGACTCATACCTGGTCCCCATCCAGCTCCCCATCACCCCCTCCCTCTACCTGTCCTCGGCTCCACAACTCTCTCTATCGGCCCCCCAGCTGAAACCTTGCTCTTCGGGTGGGACTAAGAAGGTCCGCATAGCTCCCAAGGTAAAGTCTTAATCACATTTGTTTGTTTTGAGAAATAATAATAATAATACATTGGACTCATATAGCGCTTTTCTAGACACTCAAAGACGTTTTACAAACTAAAAAGATTGAGTAGTAATAATAAAAAGAAACAAAAGAGAAATAAAAGAAAGTATAGGGGTCTAATTACGTTTTTGATTACTAATCTAAATCTAAGTGCAGGACAATCTACTCTGCAATTGTATACTGCAATTACACCTAGATTTCGGGCAGAGAAGCGGCGAACAAGCAACGCCAGCGTCTTCTCTCAACTGGCATTTTTTGAAAAGTGAAATAATTCGTTTTGAAAAATCACCGAACAAATTCTTTCCTCCATATGCAGGTGAAGGACGAGCAGGTGTGTGTTTCCCTGTGCATGCAGACCCCCGGGGCCGTCCCACCCACCGCCAAGAGAGAAGTCAGCAGCTCACGCCGCAAGCAGCGCCTCGTCCTGCCCACCAACGAAGAGCCCGTGCTCCTCTTCCCCGACAGCACCTTCTTCGACTCTGACTTTGCTTCCGACGGGTCGGCCTTCCAGAACACACGTGACACTGAGCTGGACCCCCGACCTGGCCCCGACAGCCCCGGCAGGGAGTACTCCTTCAAGACCCCTATCAAAAGCAGCCATCCGGCCTCTTCCACCCCCAGCAAGCCCCCCACGTTGTTGCCAGAGCCGTGGAGGGAGACCCCGCTGGGCAAGGAGAGCCGCGGCGTGCTGGACTTCAGCCCCATCCGCACCCCGGGCCCCAGCTTCACCTCGCAGCTCCACGACTACACCCCCTTCAGTTTCAGCAGCACGCCCTTCAAAGACCTGCCCCTCTTCAACTCCCCCAGCGAGCTGCTCACCTCCTCCGGGCTCTCCGCCGGCGCCGCCAACTACCCCCCGGGCGGGGGACGTCTGCCGGGCTGTTCCCGAGAGCTCCAGGTCGGGGGCCCCTCCTTAGCCAACCTCTCCCCCACAGAGGGCCTGGTCCTGGACACCATGAACGACAGCCTGAGCAAGATCCTAGTGGACATCTCTGGCTTAGAGGACGACGAACTGGGCATTGGCAACATCAGTTGGTCCCAATTGTTTTCTGGAGTAAGCCTTGCCTTGCTCTGAGCTTACCCTCCTCTCCCAAGTTCTTTCACCTGGGGAAAACATAGGCCAGAGTCTGAATACCAAGCTCCTCACATATCGTCTTCCAATCTACATGTGGGATTTCTTTCTGAATTTCAGTTTCAAGTTTTCGTCTTTGTCACTAACTCCGTCACTGCCGCTTTCTCTTATGCTGTCTCGTGTAGGTAGTTTCTTTCCACAAGCTACCAATATTTTGACTATTATAATTCACTGCCTCCCACCATAGTCTTGAAGGAACTGCTAGAAAAGTAGATAAGTATTGTATTTGCGTTCATAGCCTATGTATGTTTGATTTGCACATTTGTAATATATTTAGCTGTATTTAAATGGATACATTAACTGATGAACCAGCGACACACTACCATGCTAGATTTGAAGTCCTTATGCCTCTGCTGCATACCTACAGGAGTTGCCATTTGATCACCTTGTAACCTGTACACCACGAACAAGTGGAGAGGATGTGGTCAAATGAGGAACAAAAACGACGTTGTCTACGCCCCCAATGAGGCTCAGTGTTTGCGGTCATATCAGTACATAAAAACAAGCATGTTTGATTGATCAGTAAGTCAACACCTATTTCAATGCACTTTTCCAAGAGACGTTCTAGATATGACACTTCACATCAAAGTACTTTGTGAACTTATCATCAATGAAATAATTATAATTAATTAATAATAATAATTATAATTAATTAATAATAACTTAATATAATCAATTAAATCAATCAATAATCAATAAATTTGAGCAGTAGAGTGATCAGCTATGTATGTAAAAGCATGGTGTAGGGGTGATGCGTTTTCTTCTGATGTATCGTACTGTGTAGAAAGTAATCTATCGGAATAAAAATCTTTGAACAATTTTTGTCTAGATTAGAGGAATACTCATTTTGACCAGAACAGTTAACGATTGCAGTACCTTCATATGAGAGAGCAGGAGCTGAGGAATCGTTTGTTCATGACCAACCCAAAGTGATATGTAGCTTTGTTTCATTCTTAATTCTGTCCGGTTGCTTGCGATTGTATGCAGCAAGTTATCTGTTTGCTGATGTGTTGAATATCGTGCCATGGCCATGGGATTGCTGGTGTTCGCAATGTGATAACATACCTCAACTGTTTACATCATTCCATCAGTGGTGTCATGTTACGGTTTGAATTTATTTTTCGATAACATTTGGGGTCTACAACTTTTCAAGAAAAGTGCCTTTTTATTTTTTGGGGGTGTTGGGTCGCTGCTCCTTACAATACATACGTTGTTGGGGTTTTGTGTCAATATTTGTAATGGTCTTCCTCCACTTTGACTACCCACCCAGTCTCCTCATAATCATCTTAATGATTAACTGACACAAGCATTCACACCACATACTTGCAATAACATTCTGGTCAGAATTTATCCAAAGACCAGATGGCACTACTGCAGAGATGGGAATAGTTGGTCTTAGTACAACACCTATTTGGGATGTTTTAGCAAAGCACATCAGTTTTGTAAATCTTTTGTATCTGTAATTTGAATAAAGGGGTAAGAAATCAGTTTCTCTTGTTTTATTTATGTAAAAAAAAGGGAAAAAAAGAAAGAACTATGAACACCTAACAGAATACATCTAACATCACTAATTTTCATTTTTGATTGAATAAAGAAGAGTTCATTGATTATTTAGTCAGAATGACATGGCGGTATAAACCAGCTATATGAATCTACAGGGTCTTCAGTATGTCTGGACCTCCTGCTGAGCCACCTCAAGCAGGATCTGGAGCTTCTCACTGCAGGAGTCTAGAGAGAGAGAGAGACTGTTAGGGCTTTCACACCGGCGAAGAACCGTTCCGGTTCACGTTCGCAAACCAAGTCTGGAACCGGCCGGTGCGTTCAGCCCAAATCTCCCTAGGCACTTAGGCAAAGATAATAATTATACATTTATTTATATAGCAGCTATCAATACAGTGTTACAAAGTGCATTACAAATGCGCAGATAAAACATGCAAATAAAAACAAAAATATACTGTAAGTAGGAAAAACAGTAAAACACAACACATTAAAAACAAGCTAGTCGATAAAAAGATCTGAGAGGATTGGATAGGTGAAAATAATATTACCATATCTCCACCCTTAACCGATAGGGGTGATGGAGTTCTTGCCACAATCCTTACATTTGGTTCATAATCTCAGGTCTCTACAGGACCCTATAGGGGTATGGGGTATATAGGGTTTATTTAGAATTCAGGTTTGGTGTGTCATGACAATGTTGAATATTGGCTCATGACAGCCACAATTACAACACACACAACCTCACAGAGGTCAACTCATTTCGATGGCAAGTTAGCAATGCAATAGTATCCGTCACAGATGTGAAGTGAACACGGCTGTGTAGATGGGAGTCAGAGTCGTATAATGCGTATTACTATTAGCAGTTGAACGGACTGGCAGACATCCTGAAGAAGTCACACTCTCACCATTGTTCAATTCCTTCGCGATTGTAATGTGGCTGAAGAAACCACACCCTGACCATTCCTTTATAATAATAATAATAATAATAATAATAATAATAATAATAACTTTATTTGTATAGCGCTTTTCCTGCAAACACTGCAGCTCAAAGTGCTTTATTCATTATATAATCTTAATTGAATTATTTTGTTATTTATAGGCAATATTAAAAGGATGGGTTTTTATCATCTTAATTTAATTATTTAGTCATTTAAAGGCAATATTAAAAAGATGGGTTTTTAGTCTTGACTTGAACATATTTGCTGAGGTTGCATCCCTAATGTAAACTGGCAGTGCATTCCACAATTTGGGTGCATAAAATGAGAATGCAGCCTCACCAAATCTCTTCTTTTGTACATGTGGTACACAGAGAAAACCAGCGTCAGAAGACCTGAGAGCTCTATTGGGCTGATATGCTAGCAAAAGGTCTTTCAAAAGGTCTTTGCGATTGTAATGTGTCTCACACCTTATCCTTTGTTGTGAATGATATTTAAAGGAGAGGGGCAGCATTATTCTTGGAGTTTTGGGTTAGGCCCGTCACAGACACCATTCTCCTGTGTTGTCCTTGAAGCACGTATTGTGTGGTTAGGACTTAGTCATATGTTGCTTTGAAACTGTTACATTGGCTATTTTGTTGATATTATATATATTCTCATTTTCAGTTAAAACAACACAACATCATCGTGACCAGGTTATCACAGAGTTTACCACCAATGTCTGATGTTCACATGCATTGTTAAGGAGAGGTTGAGAGAGGTCATCAGCTACTGCTATAGGCAGGAACGTAAACTCCTCGCAAGCCGATTTATCTTAACGTGAGGGGGCGGTGAATTAGCATTTTGGGTATTCTTAATGGAATCTAGGATTCAATATGATCGATTGTCATACAGGGATGGGCAAGGCATTGTCAATCATTATTAACCATGGAATGTCTTTTGGAGTCAGATCTAACATTAACGTTAAGTTGGGTAAGCTGGTCATGTTGACCACTTGACGTAATCATTGGGAATAAATGGATGTCTTATGTTTGAACCGTCGTCTATTTTTCAGTGTTTTCATTTTGTTAAGTCGTGACGTGTTTCCGGGTCCAACGTTGGCTGAGGCGCTCTCTTCGAAATGCCTCAGTAATAATAATAATTCATTATATTTATATAGCGCTTTTCCGAGGCTCAAAGACGCTGACAATATGGAGAAAACGGGAAAGTGCTGTGTCCCTTGTTGTATGAATAGATCCGAGGCTAAAAAACGATTGAACCGTCATTCTACCGCTGTAGTACACTGGTACTATGGTGCAGGGAATTTGTGGTTTGGACCCGGAAATTGCTAAACGTCACGTTTGACGTCAGACTTAACAAGCGAATAGCAGCCAAGTGACTCACTGAAGGTGTGTCTCCATCGGGCTGGCAGGCGGGAGCGCGCCACGGTCAGGTAGTACACAGGGACCCCAGTCAGGGTGAGAGCACAGCTGCCCCCCGTGTTCCAGGGGTCCGAGTACAGAGACGTCCCCACAATGGCGAAGCACACCACTGTGAAGGTGACCGCGATGGCTGCCGGCACCTTGAGAGGAAAGGATAGATATGGTGATATTAGAATTATAAGGTTCTATCTCAATTTTTGTCAAAATTGAGTTTTTTACATAATCTGATCCATTAAAACAGTATTATTTTACTTTGAAAAACAGTACCGCTTGCTCACTTATATTTCAATGAAATAGGCAGGCTTGCTTTGATTTGATGCACTGTTAGTACTGTTTGCAGCATATTTACACTGTTAGCACTGTTAGCAGCATATTAGACACACATACATATATGGCCACATACACATCGACACAGTTTGTCACAGCACCTTTATTGAACAAGACATCGCAGATGACAGTAAGTATTTTGACTTGTGAATCAGTCGATACAGCCGCCATACCGTGACCTGACCAGCAGGTGGCATTATGGAGCTGCTGTATCGACTGCATCGATAGATCGACACTTTTTCCAATTTAATTTTAATAATAATTTAATTAATAATTTTGCCATTTAGCAGACGCTTTTAATCCAAAGCGATTTACAATTACGAATTACAGGGACATTCCCCCTGGAGTAACTGAGGGCTAAGTGCCTTACGCGGACCGTGACCCACCGTTCTGGCGCAACCTGGTGGGATGGACTTGACGTACTTCAACGTGCGATGCAGATGGCAGATGCAAAGCTCTACTCGTGTTGCTAGCGAAGTTTCCCACAGAAGTGGGGAAAAAAACGTCAGATCAGATATATAAACGGGTTATTTTGATAAACTGGACACATTTTGTGAATATATATGGTTACTTTCTCGCCTGAAAACATAAAAACTTCATAAAATGACATATTAACACTTGTAGAGCCAAATTACAGATTTTAGCCAATGGCGGCCAAAATTGAGGATTTAAAATCTGAGGCGAGAGCTCTGGGCAAGAAACGACTTCCGGTTTACTTCCGGCTGTTTTGACGGATCCAACGTAACGCAAAAAGCAGATTTTTTAATGACTGATTGCCGCACCCTGCCAGTCAAGAAACGCAATGCAGAGCAACGCAACTGCTCAACGCAACGGCCCCATTGAGATGAATGACTTCCGGTGCAACGCAATGGCCCTGTGTGCACGCAGCTTTACTCAAGGACACACTAGTAGTGGTGTGGTTTCAGGCGGGATTCGAACTCACAACCTTCCGATCACAAGTCCAACTCACTATCCACTAGACCACCACTACCCGACCCCATCATTTCCAACACAATTGTGTTCGTTTCCCCCATCACTAGTTGTAATGGGCTGAAGCGCTAAAAAGCTGCTATGTTAATTAGGACTTGATAGTCTTCAGGTGTGGGAGCCAGGCTGCATGTAGCCTTTATAAACCTCACAGACTCAGGGAAGGGATTCACTCTTGAGGAACAGAACTACAGAAGTCGTATCATGTGTATGCTGTGACGGTATTGCTGAGCTTTGCGCTCAATTTCTGGATCCTCACAGGTTTGTGTGTAATAATTAAACTTGATGGTTTTCCATGCTACATTTGGGTGAAATGGCACTTCTGTCTTGTTACTTAATCATTGACACATTTCCATTTTTATGTGAAGGCTATTATTTGATGAGATTGGTCAGGTGTGTGACAAGTCTATAGTGCTCTGTGAAATGTTTAAACATGTTGTTTTTTGTTTACCACGACTGTTCTTTTGTGCACGTGTCTCACCTGGGCTGAGTGTGCCATTCTCTTCTGTGCATAAGAAAATAGTCAGTCACTGAAATGATGTATTAAAGGTTAATGCTTTAATATTCTGCCCTCCTACCTACATGTGAAACAATGAAACAAAACAACCACCAATAAGATAAACAAAACAGGCATCTCCCACTACCGTAATAGACAATGGCAGGCATCTCCCACTACCGTAATAGACAATGGCAGGGCACAACAGAAGCAAACCAGTACTCACCGCCCTGCCAAGCAAAGAACTAAAGAAATAAAACGTACTTCTCAGGGAGAAAATACAAACCAAACCAAAGCAATCCCCAACAAAGTCAAAAGCAGTCCAACCAAACACAGGCAGACGTTTCCCCAGGCTGCAGTCTTTTGAAGGGCTTGGAGGTCATCAGCCTCAGGTGCGTCCCATTAGCCCAATCTGCAGGAGCGTCCCATTAGCCCAATCAGCAGGAGCAGCACATCCATGGCCCCGCCTCCTCAGGCACGGGACCTCAACAGAGCAAATTGGGCACGGGACGGGAGTAACAGTCAGGTACCGTGTAAGACTTCTTAAAGCCACACTCTGCATAACATTAAAAAAATGGGCCACCAACAAAAATGTAACAACAATACAGAAAATACATTTTCCACATATAAGACATATATGACCCGACATGATTGCAGTAAGTTTTTGAATATTAATTTAATCTATGTTGTAGTATGTATGTATGTAATTTATTTACAAAACCTCAGATGAGTAGAAAACATACACATCATCTGAATCCATTTGTATTTCATTATTTCAGGGTGTGTTCTCACTAGAACATTTGCTTCACTTGGAATCGGAGTTTAGGATAAAATTCACTTTGCTCTGCGTCTTTGGAGCTGTGAGAACGTGCATTCGAAGTTACTCCCTGAGCAAACAGCCGACGGATGCTCCGCTTGAAAAGGGTGGTGTCGCTCCGATTCGAAACGACGTCCATAGGAAAACAACAGCGCATGCGTGTTGATCTGGATAAGAGCGGGACGAACGGCAATTTTTAATTTTTCTGACCAATCAACTACCACGTCTGTTGCTTCGATTGCGTATGTTACTTCGTTTACACAGTGGTGTGCCGTCAGGGCCAGCAAGGCCTTCTCTGCTGGCCTAAACATCATCAGAATATACATTTAATTTTTATATTTTTTTTCTACAAATATGTATTAAATTATTCCCGTAGTCTATTCTCTTCATTTCATAGCTTTCCTCTTGGTTGCGCTGCTTCCAGACATTTGGAGGGCTGGCCTTTAGCTTTTATCCAATCAAATTCAGCCATAATGTGTTGCCAGGGTACCAAGAAATCTGCCCGCCTGCAGATTCAACAGTGGCGCGAGTACAGATTGTAATTTAAAGTGAGCGAGAAAAGACTGTGGCGTGCCGTGGTCAGTTCTCGAGTTGGCAGCAAATCCAAGCAAATCCGACGAAGGGGCCTTCTGGATGGCGGAGCACCTGATCAGCCCCTTCACGTCTTTTGATTGGATACAAACTATTGGGAGGCGGAGCTAACACACTGAAACTTGATCTCGCTAATTTGTGTAGATGGAAGGTGTTGTTCTACAAGCCGAACCCCGATGTTAGCGACGATATCCATGTAAAAGGACTTATTGGTGGAACTGATCAACTGTACAACAGAGTCATTGAAGTCTTCTTGAGGAAAGAAAGGAGGATGGATTTTGTGTTCAAATAATCAGTTGTTTTGGTGAGTACAAAGCATTTAATGTTTTCTGCAAGAGATGTAGACATACGGAGCGACCCTGGGGTCCATAGAGATATGTGTGTTGTGTTGCCTGGCTCAGTTGTGTGAGTAAGTGGGGCTTCAATGCGATCTTCTAACCACTTCCCGGGCTGCTACCATGGAAAACGACACACCCCCGTGACCGTATGAACACGAGGAAGATAACCATCCTTAAATGGAACCTCGAAACGGTTCTCCTATCGAGATCGACAGACCGCAACGTTCGGGAAATAACTGACGCTTTCGTTTTCATGCAATGAATTGAATACACCCAGACAAGGTGCCGCTATAATAACAATGGCAACGCCCGGTTATACTGCGTTTCTGTCTAAATGTATAGTTTCTAGAGCCATGGCGTCATAATGATGGTATTAAGAGGTGGAATAATTCAGGTAGGACATCACTGAAGGCCTAGGTGTGAAATGCACCGCCCGCCACTGCGTTTACATAAAGGGCTGTGAGAACGCAAATCAGAGAAATAATTTATGCAACAATGTTGCAAACTCATCCACTTGCTCCTGGTCATGATTCTGGCTTTCATGTGAGAACATGACCTCAGATTACGGTCTGTAGCTTTAAGCAGCGGGGTTGTCTCCCTCCAGCAGAGGCTTGTATTGCTCCTTGTCCTGGTTGATCTGAAACACAGGAGCATAGTTAGAGATTACTATTCGGTTGTTAAGTCTGACGTCACGCGTGACGTTTAGCAATTTCTGGGTCCAAATAAAAAAATCCAGCACCAGAGTACCAGTGTACTAAAGCGGTAGAATGACAGTTCAATCGTTTTTTAGACTCGGATCTATTCATACAACAAGGGACACAGCACTTTCCCGTTTTTTCCATATTGTCAGCGTCTTTGAGCCTTGGAAAAGCGCTATACAAATATAATGAATTATTATTATTACTGCGGCCTTTCAAAGAGTGCGCCTCAGACAATGTTGGACCCGGAAACACGTCACAACATAACAACCGAATAGACTTTGTTAAAGAGGAGGGTTATCTAAGGGGAAAAGAGGTTAAGAAAAGAGTTTGAAGAGAGTTTGAAAAGAAGGGGGTTGACAAACTTTTTAAGAATGTTTTGAAGATGTTGAGATTTATTTATTTTATTTTATTTGTTACTTGTATATAGGAAAGGAGACAGGGAAGCAGGAGAGAGGGAGAACCTAGGACCGAGGGAGGGCAGAACATGGAGGAATTGTCAGGTGTGTTATTGCTAAGCCACAACAAACATCAACAAATGTATTTAAATAAATAAATAATTGTTTTATTGCCATGCAACTTGTCTGTCAATTGTTGGGGTTCAGTGCAAGGACACCTCGACACGTGGTCAGCCAGGGTTTGAACTGCCGAGCTGCTGACCTTGCGATCATTAGACGCCGGCTCTACCTCCTGAGCCACAGCCTCCCCTGTACATACACTCTACAATACATACATTTGCTCTGTAATGGTTTTCTGTTCATACCTCTTCTCCCTCCTTTTGGTTCTTGTACAAAGCCTTGATGCTCAAGACAACAGAGCTGATGGTGACACACAGCTGGAGGACGGCAAGGACGATCAGCATGATGTCCAAGGCATTCAGCAACCCCTGAGGGAAATACATGTGTAATATTCATCAGGGGTGTCAGTGTCCACAACGGGATCATCACCTTGCAACAGAACGGTCGCCTGATATTGACCAGATGTCATTTAATGAATTTACCTCAATCACAACATGATACAGCCATATTTAATTATAAATCAAATAAAAATGTGTCACGTGCACAGGAAACAGGCTTTAAACAGTGCCCACACACGCACACGCACACGCACATGCACACACACACACACACACACGCACACACACAAACAAACAAACACACTCACCAGTGTAATAAGTTTGAGCTCCATGCATTTCTCCTGACTGGGTAACGGTGTTGGACTATCATGGTAGTCATGGTAGTAATCATCAGAGCATATCCCCCACAATTTATCATCTACTAGATCCAAACTGTACAGCACAATAGCAGTGATGGCCAGGGCAACTCCCACCAGGTTCACCAACACATTGATGCCCACCTAAAGCACAAGAGCACAGTCAGAGTGGAAGTCTCATTTAAAGCTGAATTTTACCCTGTAACAGTGGTTTTGTTATTAGTTCATAGTAGACACATTCACCCCCCCCCCAAAAAAAAAAATCATGTTTCAAAATGATGTCTGAGTCAAGATATCTCTCTTTAAATGCCCTGATCAGACGTGATGTTTCAAATCACCCATTTGAGTGAATTCCTACAACTCCCAAGATGCCCCTCTTCCTCCAACGCAAAGTCCTTCTGTTGAACAGTGCAAGAGCTAGCACAGGTTGCTCTCTGGGAATCACTGGCATCGTAGAGTAGGGTCAAAGTGCAAAAGGACTGGATTTTGACATCCTATAAGACTTTTCTACGAGGTAAACACAGAACTCACGTTTCAATAGACCCTAATAAAACCCTTACCCTAACCCTAGCTCTGCACAAGAAATACGCATGGATTTCAGTCAATTGAAATTCCCCTTTAACTAAACGTTATAATAAATGGTGTTCTGTGCCAGTGACACAGGGTTGCTAGAGAGGCATAGGGATGAAGGGAACATGCTCTGTGGCTCAGTTGGTAGAGCATGGAGCTAACATCGCTTGTGGGTTCAGGTTAAATGAAATATATAGATATAAATGTATGCACTCACTGCAACATAAGTCGCTTTGGATCAAATCGTCAGCTAATACCTCTTTATTCTGTAGATCTGAACCACTGAGTGCTATTGTGGTCTGACATAATTTAGTTATGAATAATCCAACTGAATCAGATCCATTTTGAGTTCTCCTCCTGTACTGTATAAGGAATGACAGTGAACAACTCACCACACAGGGACTGGGGAACTTCTCAGACAGGATACACATGATGCCAACGGCAACAAACTGGAGAGAAGGCAGGCAAATGTCAACAAGGGCAATTCATGTGTTGTCATTTATCTGCCACTTCACACATCAACTCAAGACCACTGTAGTGTTTTTTGCATCCCAAAATGTTAATGTACTGTAGGCAACACGTTAACGCTTCATAATAAATGTCATTTATACACCCTTTTATAAACCATTTCATATATAATGCACTCAACTCACTATTAACTAATTATTATTCCAACATGTTTAAACATGATTAAATGCTGAAATTATTAGTAACTACTAACTACATTCATAAACATTTACAGATTACTGTACAAATTAATTAAGAAAATCAAAGGACAATGCAACAATTCACCCTTAAAGGTTTATAAGCCATTTGTAGAGCAGGGTTAGATGATACATGAATGAATGAATGATGAATAAATAGATGATGAATGCATGATTACTCACCACAACACTAGAACAAAACAAAGCCCCAGACCACGACATGTGATCCCCTCTGAATTCTAGGATTGTCCCAAGGGCGATGTTGACCAATCCCACCATAATCTGTATAGTCTGTGAAGTAAGGAGAGGGGTATGACATTTGATTTATGTGCTATCTCTCTCTGCTCACCTCTAATGGCAACTGTGACTTTGTGGATACTATTTAATTGGGTGGTTGTTTGTGTATGTGTGTGTGTGTGTGTGTGTGTGTGTGTGTGCTCGTGCGTGCGGGCGTGCGTGCATTTGGGCGTGCATTGTTGATATTGTTTTATATTGTATTGTCGAGAGTTGCTTATGAAGTAAGAATTTCACTGCAACATCTGCAGCCTGATGTCATCTGTATAATATTTATGTGACAATAAAATTTACTTTCGCGTGTGTGTTTATGTGTGTGTGTGTGTGTTTGTGTGTGTGTGTGTGTGTGTGTGTGTGTGTGTGTGTTTTACCCACCCCCAGAAGTGACTGGGAACAGGCTTGGGGCCTCCTCAATCCCTGGGACACAGAGCATATTGGGCTGTAGCACAGTGTCCCGAGTATTTGACAGAGCGGTGGCCATTTGCTTCCTGGTTTAGAGGTCATGGTGAAGACGGTCATGCCCTCTGTCTTAGTCACGGTCACTGACATCCTGACCAGTCTCTATGGCAACACAGCTGTTGGGTAAAAACAGGGCACCATCATCAAAAACACAACTTAAAAACACAATTTATTTGGGTAACACTTTAGTATGGGGAACACATACTAGGCATGGCAATGCACTAACTTGTAACTTATAAATGTTTAAGAAGTAGCAATTGCACAGTTTGGGGGTATTGCTAGCCATTTATTAGGTCTGTATTCAGTGTTTTCGTATTCACACGGTACAAGACATGTAGTAGTTGGCCAGCTAGCTTCCCTATCCTGCCAACCTTTCTCCCAATAACATGATTGTGTGGGTGTGTGTTTTGGGTTGTCTTGAGGGGCTAGGTAGATAGCAAATAAGCTACAAAAGTGCCATCAGCAGTCAGGGCTGGAGAAAGATGTTTGGGTAGGCCAAGGAAAACATCTACAGTGGATGATGAAGAATGCTCACCATAATTAAGAAAAGATAAAAAAATGTCCCACAGATCAGGAACACTCTCAACAAGGTAGGCGCGAATGTGTCAGAGACTACCATCCGAGTATAGAGTATAGTAGAGTATAGTAGAGTATAGTAGAGTATAGTAGAGTATAGTATAGTAGAGTATAGAGTATAGTAGAGTATAGTAGAGTATAGTAGAGTATAGAGTATAGTAGAGTATAGTAGAGTATAGTAGAGTATAGTAGAGTATAGTAGAGTATAGTAGAGTATAGTAGAGTATAGTAGAGTATAGAGTATAGTAGAGTATAGTAGAGTATAGAGTATAGTAGAGTGTAGAGTATAGTAGAGTATAGTAGAGTATAGAGTATAGTAGAGTATAGTAGAGTATAGTAGAGTATAGTAGAGTATAGTAGAGTATAGTAGAGTATAGAGTATAGTAGAGTATAGTAGAGTATAGTAGAGTATAGAGTATAGTAGAGTATAGTATAGTATAGTATAGTAGAGTATAGTAGAGTATAGTAGAGTATAGAGTATAGTAGAGTATAGTAGAGTATAGAGTATAGTAGAGTATAGTAGAGTATAGTAGAGTATAGTAGAGTATAGTAGAGTATAGTAGAGTATAGTAGAGTATAGAGTATAGTAGAGTATAGTAGAGTATAGAGTATAGTAGAGTATAGAGTATAGTAGAGTATAGTAGAGTATAGTAGAGTATAGAGTATAGTAGAGTATAGTAGAGTATAGTAGAGTATAGTAGAGTATAGTAGAGTATAGAGTATAGTAGAGTATAGTAGAGTATAGTAGAGTATAGTAGAGTATAGTAGAGTATAGAGTATAGTAGAGTATAGTAGAGTATAGTAGAGTATAGTAGAGTATAGAGTATAGTAGAGTATAGTAGAGTATAGTAGAGTATAGTAGAGTATAGTAGAGTATAGTAGAGTATAACAGCACTGGGACTTTTAACTGCATCACTCTGCCGCACAGCAAGAAACCATGGAGCACATGTACTGTCTGATGTTAACTCATCGGAATCACACATGCCACCAAAGAGACTGTCAACTGACTCTTATTTCACTGGTTGCACAATAAATGGAAAAGTACAGATCAACTTTACTTTACATGACTACCTTTCTGTAGCCTATATTGCACACTGGCACATGTCTCCTGACATAGCTTCTTTTATACCGTACTTCTGCACATTAGATACTGTACATAAACTACCTCACTGTACATAACTGTAGGCTATATAGCCCATAACTAAACTATACTGATGTTAACAATACTAACTCTGCACATACTGTATATTACATAGTTACCTATCATTCACTACCATTCTTGTTCTATTCATATCATGCCCTTATATCACTATTTGCACTTCTGGTTGGATGCTAAACTACATTTTGTTGTATTGTAGGCCTACTTGTAGTCTGCGATGACAATAACATTGAATCTAATCTAATCTAAAACAGACTCTTATTTCACTGGTTGCACAATAAATGGAAAAGTACAGATAAATATATGTGACACAGAGTAGCTAGCCTCCAGTAACGTCTGTAGGCTACACAAAGTAGCAAGCTGTGCAGGAACATGTTTGTATTCATGTTTGTGCTTGGCAACAGTCCAGTCTAAATTCAAGAGGAAGTTCAGTTGCGGAACTATCTGTGTTGTCGGAGCCAAATACATAAAACAAATCATAAACAAATCATAAATCTGTTGTCGTTTATCAATGTTAACTAATAAATGGCGCTTGTAGGCCTACTGTTGTATAAAATAAATATCACACTCTCGGTCTTGCTGATATTCAGTATAACAGCACTCCCTCTCGTGTGATGTTGATAACTGATAACTACCAGAGCCTGCAGAGTTCAGATTGTATAGGTGGTCTCACCTGCCCCAGACTAACAGGGTGGATGGCTGAGGGTTGTATAGGTGGTCTCACCTGCCCCAGACTGATAGGGTGGATGGCTGAGGGTTGTTTACACAGAGTCGTCGTCGTCTTCTTTTCCCCCCTTTTTTCTTTCTTCTTCTTTTCTTTCTTCTTTTGACAGTGTCAGGGTCTGGCTCTGGGATTTCGATGGTTTATTGCGCAGTTTCTGTTCTTCCAGGGGGAGTGAAGTGGGTTGAGATGAGGAAACGTTCCCTGTAGACAGTTCCTGGTAGTCCCTCCTCCTCCTCCATTAACCCTCAGATACCTTTTCCTTGCATACAAATTAAGATTAGATCAGATTAGATTCACTGTATTGTCATTACATAGTAGCCTACAAGAAAATGCAACGAAATTATTGTGCGTCTAACCAGAAGTGCAACAAATAGCAATTATATTGCAGTGAGAAGTAGCAGTATTTACAGCAATACAGTAAAGTTGCAAATGGTAGTGTGATGTGCAATGTCATACAATGGTCACTGGGTGTATATGTGCAGTGGTATATATACATTGAGATTATATACAATGTGCAATTTTACAGGCTATGATACATATGACAAATATGTTGTATATAGTGAAGTATACAAAAAATACAGGCTGTGGGCTATGATACACAGGGATGGGCTATGTACAGCATGATCTACACAGAACACAACTGTAACTGTATTAAGCAGTGATTATTATTCTTCTTATTATTATTATTATAATTATTATTATGTGGCGTAAGGGTAGGTTAGGGGGATGAAGAGACAGAGAGGGATGGGTGGAGAGAGAGAATGGTGCATTGTGTACCTTGGGCCCCCGGTGCTATGGAGTTGAGCACCTGGAAGGAGGAGCTCACGTTGGTCGAGATCCCAAATAACTTTTTTCCCCCCATTTTTAATACATTTGCATTTCTAAAAATGTGTTTTCACTTTATCATTATGGGGTATTGTGTGTGGATTGATGGCAAAATGTACTATCACAACAACATGTGGAAAAGTGAAGGGGTCTGAATACATCCTCCACACAATACTTTCCAAAGCCACTGTATGTGTGATAAAGAATCAGTCTCAGTCTGTTTTAGCTTTTAAGCTAAAAAAAAGAAAAAAAGACTCTAAATGGAAACCTATGCAAAGCATGAAAGTGGAATTACTGTCCTTAACGGCTGATTTACACAACATTAACATACCTTCGCCAAAAATATATATATTTTCTCAGGACATTTACTCTGGCATCGGTGGGCATCGTATGAGCATATTGGTATGAGCATCAAAACTCGCTATTTTGACCGCATAGCCTATTCCACTCTTTTTCAGGATCAGAATTTCTGTGACTAGTGATTACCGCCATTTTCTGAGAAAACTTACACTGGAGCAAATACAATAATTGGCCACTAGACAGTGCTAAGTGTGTTTATTAGGAACTCTTTGTTCCAGACGGTAGTTTTGTGAAGTGATCGCATACTAAAACTTTACCAAGTGTGCTATAGCCTACCTGCTATAGCTAATGACACTGCAAGTCCAATTCGGGGGTTTATGATTACATTTTACATTTTGGGCATTTAGCAGACGCCTTATTCCAAAGCGACTTACAATCAATACATTTGACTAAGCAGTGAATCATCAATCCACCAGTCGTAGCAGGAAGAATAATCCAGCTCAGGCCTGGGGCCATTGGCAGTCTCAGTGATAGAAGGAAAAATCTTCTTCTAAACCTAGTGCTGGGGGGCAGTAGAAGTCTTATTAGGGAGGATGTTGTTGTTTGGAACTTGGAACTGACAAACGTATGCCCAGCTCCTTTACATTTACACTACCTAACCATCCATTGGTAAGTACTCTCTGCTCCTATACAACCTTCTCTCTTATGGTGATCAGTCAACTGAGATCAGTCAAGAGAGACCTGCTCTGATATTTCACGACATTGGTCATGGAGCATTACAAGCCCCAGCGGGAGATCGTCATCACCAGCAACCCTGCATGAAGACAGCACTGTGGCTGTGACTCAGGAGGTAGAGCTGGCGTCTAATGATCGCAAGGTCGGTAGTCCGATCCCCGGCTCCACGTGTTGAGGTGTCCTTGGGCAAGGCACTGAACCCCAAAATTGCTCCCCATGAGCGGGCCGGTGCCCTGCATGGTAGCTTGCTGCCATTAGTGTATGAATGTGTGTGTGTGTGAATGAGAGGCCGTTGTAAAGTGCTTCAAAATAAGGCGCAGGTGCAGTCCACTTACCATTTAACCCTGCATGAAGAGATCACTGCTGATATACAGTACTGTTATAACAGTCGATATAACAACTATATAAATGATGCTAACAGCATCTCCTGCTGCCTGTTTGTTTCATGTCTGTTTATATTTCTATTCCTTTAATAATGTTAATAATGTTAATAATCTTAATATTGTTAATAATGTTAATAATGTTAATAATGTTAAGGGGTTCAATTGAAAAGATTCAATTTAGAGCAAAAAGGTCAAGAACAAAACGAGGTTTAGGGATGAATTATACAGTAAATAACAGACACTGTGCTATAGATTATTATAGAATTATAGAATTCTTCTTAATCTTTAATTCTTCTTCTTTTATTCTTTTTTTTTGAGGACACTGTTTTGCAAAATGAAATAATGAAGGGTCCATCAATGTTACTTGTAAAAATACAGAACAAAACTAAGTTCCCAAACTCAAATGTACCTTAATTTGAACACTATTCCATAGCAAATTAAATGTATGAGAAATTTGATTTCAGATTTTACCATAAAATCGGCATCTATTCTATACGCTCACCATAGAAATACATTCAGCTTCACTGTAGCCTACTGTATGAAGGCAGAGCTCTGTGATGATGTCACCATATTATTAAACCTGGCCATCAGGTGGCAGTCATTGACCAACCGACTGCTCTTGGATTGACCTCCACCAGGGTCCACTGCCTCCACAGGTGATAGTATAGTTATAATAGTTATATAGTTAGTATAATATATTAGTAGTCTGGTTATAATACACGTGATGGACTATGTGTGCGTGTGTGTGTGTGTGTGTGTATGTATGTGTAGGTGTGTGTGTGTGTGTGTGTGTGTGTGTGTGTGTGTGTAGGTGTGTAGGTGTGTAGGTGTGTGTGTGTGTGTGTGTGTGTGTGTGTGTGTGTGTGTGTGTGTGTGTGTGTGTGTGTGTGAAAGAGAAGGAGGTTAAAATGTAAATGGTTGGTATGGTGTAGAAATGACAAGGAATAAGTTAACAGTTTAAAGTTCATGCTTGAATCAGTCTAGCCTACTGGAGTCATATGGGATTAACCTAATCCTGCACTTAACTCAGACAAATCATTGCTGGATTTAAAAACAACGGCCTCCAACATCCATTTGCTTACATTCAGACTGTCTCAACCATGGGTATTTTTCATTTTGAGAAGGTTCTTAAAAGTGTAATATGTTAGGCAGGTTGAAGGTTTGTTTAGAGTGCATAGCGGATTAGTAGGATTTCCTGAATTCTTCTCTCACACACCTAGCTCTTATGTGTGCGGGCGTTTAACTAGCCTGGTGCTGGATTTGTTTTGGCCAATGATTTTCATTCCTTACATTTAAACTGTGAAACATGTATATGGTCTTTTACAATAATTAATAATTTAATAATTTTGACATTTAGCCGACGCTTTTATCCAAAGCGACTTACAATTACGAATTACAGGGACATTCCCCCTGGAGTAACTGAGGGCTAAGTGCCTTACCCAAGGGCACACTAGTAGTGGTGTGGCTTCAGGCGGGATTTGAACTCACAACCTTCCGATCCCAAGTCCAACTCACTATCCACTAGACCACCACTACCCCTTACAACAAAATGTCTATAGAGTGAGTAAGTAAGTAAGTAAGTAAGTAAGTAAGTAAGTAAGTAAGTAAGTAAGTAAGTAAGTAAGTAAGTAAGTAAGTAAGTAAGTAAGTAAGTAAGTAAGTAAGTAAGTAAGTAAGTAAGTAAGTAAAGTAATTATTACCATATTCCTTGTTGTTTGTCTTCCTCTCCTCCTTTCTCTTCACCAATGGACAGAGCAGAGGCAGGGGGGTATTCCATCAACGTCGCTAAAGGGAAATCTAGGCTTATTTTGATAAGTTTCGCTAGACCTATCAGAAAGATAACCCTTTATTTTCCTTTAGCGACATTGATGGAATACCCCTCAGGACCCTATCTGCCTGTATGCTGGGAATGTAAACAATGTGTGAATTTACCAGAGGAGAGGAGGTTAAGACCTTGTGTTTTGCCCTGGCTTGTTACTGTCATTATGCTACAATGTGGATTGTATATAACGCAGGACGTAGTATATACAATCCATTATATATAATAATATATAATATAACATATAATATAACATATATAACATAGGACATAGTCACCATGGGCTCAGTGGAAAACACTCAACCGCCTCAGAAGGAGAACAGGACGACCCAGGGCCTCTCTGGTTAGACGGGCTACAAGACCGGCCCGACCCCCTGTGAATGTGGATGAGCAGACCACTGCCTTGTCTGCCCTCTACTACCCAACCCCTGCAGCTCAAAACACCTTGCAGTGTTCAACCAAAATGCAAAGGACTGTGTAAAGAAATGGTAAACGGAAGCAATTTACCATGAGAGGAAGGGGGTTGTGGACTAATTTGCCACTGGTACCGGAAAACCCTGTACAGTGGTAAATGAGTCCACAACCCCCCCCCCCTCGAATGGTAAATTGCTTTTCTACAACAGCCACCACATAATCTAAAAAATAAATACACAGTTATAAATTAATGTATTTACAATCATTAATCGTTTCAGAATATATATATATATATATCCTTCTGCCACAGAATATAGTCCCATAAACAAGATCAACGATTGCATTGTAGGTCTGCACAGGTGTTCTTAATCAGATTCAATCAATCAATCAACCTTATTCCAAGGGATTGGGACATAAAAAGAAAATCTGTTAAGCATGCTTACCATGGGCGAGCAGTCATAATCAGATTGATTGGGAGGCGCATTGATACTGGAAATGCAGCCTGAACTGTGGGTTGTTGGGATATTTACCACTGTTGCTAGCCAATCAGAATCCAGTATCTAAACATGCTGTTGTAGAATGTCAAATAACCACCACCAAATAAAAAGTTTGATCAGATTGACTGCTGGCTACGTCTCTGACTGCCTCACTGATCTCATACTGTTCATGTGTTCTGTAGTTGGATGTCTTTCAGGAGGTGCTGACACTTTCACCTGTTTTGTCAGTTTAGTATTTCTATTCACACAAATACATACATATGAACACACACGCACACACACACACACACGCACACGCACACGCACACGCACACACACACACACACGCACGCACGCACGCACGCACGCACGCACGCACGCACGCACGCACGCACACACACACACACACACACACACACACACACACACATACACACACACACGCACACACACACACACACACACACACACACACACACACACACACACATACACACACACACACACACACACACACACACACACACACACACACACACATTCCATCATGTTTGTTATAATCAGCCCAGTATTATAACTATATAACTATTGTAACTATCCACTATCCCCTGCTCCAGTGGAGGCTGGTGGAGGTAGAAATCGGAGGACAATTCCATGCATTGTAATGAGCCATTCTGCCTCCACCAGAGCCCTCCCTTATCTGTTCACATACTGTAGCAAGCACAGACATGCAGGCAATTAAATGATATCAGACAACTAACTAAGTGTGTGAACCAAACACACAGATGCACAGATGTCATTGAAAACGGTAGGTTTCGCATTTCATGGGACCAAATCAAATTTAGGATCTGGAATTGCCTGGCAAATGAAGGTACATACTATTCGAAAAAAACATGGGCACAATAAGTAGGATCAGTGTCTCTCACTATTTCTATTCAAGGACAACTGTAAATATGTCGGTTCTCAAGACAACTACTTGCTATCCGAGTCAGGAGTCAATCAAACTCTGGTAGCATGTTTATGTTTTATTGCCAGCAGAAACAGTACAATAAATGACTCACAGATATGGCTACAACCAGGATTTGGGAGTCCATGCCAACAATTCCTATTTTATTATTAACCACTTTGAGTTTTATAGCCAATTGTCACTTTTTTTTTGTTTCATATTAAGCTGGTGCAACCAACCAGAGTGCATACATCAGCTTACTGTAAAACAGGTGAGTTATAAAACTAAAGGTCGTTGAGGTAATTAAATAAGAATTGCTTATCACAAAGGTTCTCTTAGCAATATCAAAGATGCAAAGATTAACATCAAAGCCTAGACACCTCTTCAGTCGATAAAAACCCCTGCCAGAGCCAGAACATGAGGGAGCCATGAGTTGCACTTGCACAACCTGGGGCAATTTACTTCACACACCTCAAAATGAATCCACTTTGTCTGTAACAGGTGGAAAATCCCAAAACAATGATTTTACAAAGGCAGTCATAACCACAGGTGTACAAAAATGTTTTCCTCAGAGAGGAAGGACCAGTTCTGATGAGTTCTGATGAAGCTACAGCGTCAACATGTCTTGGCATGGACCCCCAGACCCTCACAAACTTCTACAGGTGCACCATAGAGAGTATGGAGGTATCCCCACCTGGTATGGCAGCTGCACCGCCCTCAACCACAAGCTCCCCTCTACATCCCCTCTACAGCCCCTCTACCCAGTACAGTTGTAGCATTATGTCTGCCAATAGCCCCTGGCCTGAGCATCGATTACATTTTCTTACTATGACTGATGGATAGATGTTTCACTAACTTAGTCAAATGTATTTGTTGTAAGTCGCTTTGGATAAAGGCGTCTGCTAAATGCCAGAAATGTAAATGTGAATGTAATGTAAGGCCCTACGGAGGGTGGTGAAAATGTCCCAGTTCATCCCGGGCCGTGAGCTCCCAGCCATACAGGACATTTACTCAGAGAGGTGCAAGAGGGAGGCTGGGAATATCATTAGGGACAGCAGCCACCCCAGCCACGCCCTGTCCTCTCTACTACCATCTGGGAAACGGTACCCGTGCATCCAGACCCACACCACCAGGTTTTACCCGCAGCCGCAGGCTATAAGACTGTTCAATTGACACCCCCCCCCTCCACCCCCACCCCAAGATGATGCTAAGGTAACGTGTTGTAGTGATGGTCTCACCGCAGAAGTCACTGTGTGTTAAAGCCACTGAAAGAAGCCCCAGGGTATCTTTTGGTCACGACACCAGTGCTTGCTTTGAAACAAGTTATAATATTCCATTGTGAGGAATGTCTTTTACACATAGTCTGATGGCAGTCCAAGATAAGCTTGTGGGGACTTGTAATGTTGGTGTATTGCTATGCAAGGTGGGAGCGAATCTGACAACAGCAATAACGTGTGCAAGTATGAGGACTTGACTGTCGATAGAAAGAATAGTATTCAGGTTAGAGATGACAGGGGTTTACCATTTTCATAGTTTTCTTTCACTGTCTATAGGGTATATAATGCCGTTTAAACTCCGAAGAGTTAATGATCCTCTATATTGTCCATGTTTTTCGACGGAAAAAACATGAAGCATGAACAAAAATGTCTAGTGTCCATCAAGAGAGATATGACTGCATGACTTACATTGAGCTGTTTCCTTTGGATATACGCCTGTCGTTTCCTCAAAAACCTTTAAAGTAACATTAAAGCAGAATTTTAAGTTAAGTCAATTCAATGTTTGTTATAGACTTGAATATGATAATGGTTTCCATATTAGTCAGTGAAATTCAGGCTGAAAATCAGTCTGAATAACCCTCCAGAAAACCCAAACGTTTGAAGCTTTTACAAGGAGGAGCACTGTCAAAGTGATTAGTCTGTGAATAAAGAATTGGAGAGTAGTGACTATGATTTAGTAAACATGTTCAACCGATGCAGGAGGAAGGGCTTGATGGTTATAGTAAACTTGTTAACTTGTATTGAGTCGTCTTTGAAGTCTCTCTCAATCTGAGTTAGCTGCATTCACATGAATGGACTGCGTTAGGTTCCTCATGGGGAAAACCCAATATGTTCCCTGCACAGGGTCTAAACGTTGCTGTATCCAGTCTCCTGAGCACATGATACATCTCAGAAAAACCTAAAATCCTAGTTGCTCTAAGCAGTGACACTGCGAGTCCCATGTGATGCTACCAGTGAATTGCTGGAGCCCACCATCTGATAAACATTTACGGTGACTTTCTTTTTTTTTAAGGACAAAATGAAGTTATTTCCATTGAGACAGAATTCTGAGAGATACAGAAGGTTATGTTGAGGTGGTAAATGGCAGCACAATGCATCCCTGCATGGCGTGCGCATCTTTTCGGTACCACGTGATGTTTTTCTGCGTTCCTGAGGTCACCTGATGGGCCGGGCTCAATGAAGGACTGTGTGGTCAAATCATATCTATGGTAGAGTCATTTTGGTCTGATTAAAAGCATCTCTCAGCCTATTCACCAGACTTGCTTTGTCATCCCCCTCCCCATCCCCCGCCAAAATCAGGAGCCATCCCATGCATGAGGAGAAACTTAGTGTTGGGCTAAAGAATTTAGACCAAACAATCTGATATTTACATGCAAATGCATCACTATTCTCTTATGATTGTTTGGAAAGATTTGAAAGCAATGAAAATGATGTAATTTTACAATATGGACAGGGAAAACAATGGGTATTCATAATAAGAATCCAACTGAATAGTAGTGTGCAATAGTAGTGTTCTTGACCAGTCTGTCTTCAAGACTAAATATTAGCAAAACAAGAAGAGTGATCATTGACATCTCTCTTGAACTTAACATGTCTCAGTATGTCTGAAAGCAGGCTTCAAGTGTTTAATCAACCATTTTCTATTTGCCACTTAGAATAAGAGGCTTTGAGGCAAACTCAATTAATCAATTAATTAATTAATAATAATTAAAATATATATATAATATAAGACTGAGTACTGAGTCAAGTCTGAGTGGAGACATTTTTCAACAATTTTGTCTAATAATTTAGAATAGATGGGAGAATGGGATCTAGAGGAAAAGGAGATGGTCCTTCAACGGAACCTTGAGGTGCTCCACTATCTCCGGCATACGCGCCATTTGCTCTGTTTCATGTGAGTTTGATGGCACATACCATAATTTCACCTATCATAATTTCTCATCAAAACTATAATTTATTACAGAGGAGAGGCACTGTAGGACACCATGACGTTCAGCTTCTCGTCCGTCGCTGGCACCTGAAAGCGACTCTTCCCTGTGGTGCAGTGGAAGTCCTTCTTGTTCTTAGCAAGAAAGCCAGAAGGCGAACTGAATATGCGGACAGACCAGCTCACCCAGTCATACTTTTTCTTCAAATTGTCCACAATGGTGTTAGCCAGCTGCTGGTTGTTCTGGTCAGAGTGGTCTGGCACTATTCTGAGAAAGAGAAATCTGGCACTATTCTGAATATCCTGCAAAATAATGATTAAAATATCAACTGTATTTGTAATTGTATGGAAGCAAGACAAACAACCAACCAGGTAAATGGACACATACAACATATTTTAATTATTTATTCATGGCAATTTTTGTAAATGTAAGGCACATTATAAATGTATTATAAATGTAAGGCACATTATTAGAGATGCTGTTATGAACGTATCATTATTAAAGTGAGAACTACAAAAAATACTTGGGAATAACAATTTGATCGCCATGTTGCATTTACGTTATCAAGACACAGAGACATATGTGATTCTGTAGAAATATAAGATCTAGGGAAGAATTACTTATTTGAAATCATGAGCAGTCTGCAATAAAACCATGCAGGTAAAAGGCTATGTGAATACAGACCCTGATAGTGATACAAAATATCATAACATGTATGCAAGGTCACCACTGACATTCTCATGACAAATGATGAAATTATGTTCTTTTGGTCACCTGTAAATTGGCTTGGGTTACTGACAATGCACCAGTGTGGAAAGCCATAGACATCAAACCACCACCTACTTATTTTTTTATGTTAAAAAAAGAAAAGAAAAAGAAGGCTAACCTAAAGTTGTGGTACAATCACATACAAAAGAAATAGAGGTACTGATGTGCCAGATTAATGGAATGTGTTTAACTGTGCAATATTCCTTCTTTGTAGGAATCCTCAAGTGGTGGGACTCTTCTGGGTAAGACAAACATTGATGACCGCAGGCCACAGTTTATGTTGCACAACAAGAGCATACTGTGTCTGTCTTAGGCAGTCACAAGTAAACATGTACTTCTGTCACCGTCACAAACATCAATAAACAAACCAAAGGAACAACAGAGAGGACAGGCAACATGTGCCAAATGTTACTACTTTGACTGAGTATGGTGAGTCGAGAGTACACACTGTAATGTGCATGTTTATTTGCTAAGAATGGATGAGAAACACGTGTTGCAATAATTAAGGGCTATCAAAGCTGAATGAACGCATAGTAGATTATCATATGCACTTGATGACAATTCATACATGTGTTGTCAGTAGAATATTAAGCCTCAAGGCTTCATTCATGATCAGTCTAGGACGGAATATTTAAATTCAAGAAGACATGAGTCATGACAACCACAAGTTTAGGGTAGTGTCTTTGGGTGAATGGTCAGTATTCCTGTAAAAAACACAATTAGATGAACTGCTTCAGATTGGGGAAAATATATATATATATATATATATTTATATTTCACATTGATAAAACTGTCTATGGTGTCATGTTACTTCTCACTTTTTACCGCTGAGGAACATACAAACACATCAAATCAAATCAAATCAAATTTGATTTGTATAGCGCATTTCTTACAAGATGCAACTCAATGCGCTTCACACAATGAAAATGTTCAGTCAATCAGTCAATCAATCAATCAATACTGACAGAGCCGCGAGCAGGCAAAAGTAAAAACCTGTACACTATGTAGCCAGGAAAAATTCCCTTGCAGCCCTCTACCAATAGAGCGACTACTAGCCAGTTTGCCTACCAGTACCCAGCGGTGGGCCCCCACACCCCCCCCCAGGGAGCCCCCGCCGCCCCATGCACCCAGCCCGCCCCACCACCAACACACCTGGCCCAGCCAAGCAAGCACAGACCCAAGGGGCCCCGCACAAGGACGGCCAAGCAGGTGCCCGGCGGCGGAACAGACCAGGCACACGGGGAAGCCGGGGGACATGGAATGGAATGGAATGGAATGGAATGGAATGGACTTTATTTGTCATTGTCCTCAAAGAGAGGAAAGTCTTGTCAATGTCAGCATCTGTGCAAAGAACGCATTAGACGGAATATAACCGTGGGACTTTAAGCTAACTCTTAGCTGCAAGAAAAGCTCAGGCGTAATGAACGCAGACATAGAAACTCTTGTTGTGTTCCCCCCAGTAGTGTAGCTCTTCGGCAAAGCTCCAGGCCCAGGCCAAGTCTTTGCAGGTCCTGACCGCGTGGACCACACATGACCCAGGCAGCTGCTTAAACAGGAGCTCAGCCAGCCCCGCTATGGTGGGTTTCTTCTGATCCTGGATCAGTTGCTGGATGCGGGCCTTGTCCAGAGGTTCCGGAGAGGCACTGTAGGACACCATGACGTTCAGCTTGTCGTCCGTCGCTGGCACCTGAAAGCGACTCTTCCCTGTGGTGCAGTGGAAGTCCTTCTTGTTCTTAGCAAACAGGCCAGAAGGCGAACTGAATATGCGGACAGACCAGCTCACCCAGTCATACTTTTTCTTCAAATTGTCCACAATGGTGTTAGCCAGCTGCTGGTTGTTCTGGTCAGAGTGGTCCCTTACCAGACGTCGGGAATCCAGTTCAGCCTGCTTGGGGAAGCTAGTGATGCATTCCTCGATGACAACGCTCATTTTCCCCTGTACTTCCTTCATCTTCTCACCCCAGTGTTGGAGTAGCTCCTCTTCATCATCACAGCCCTTCAGAGCGGTGTAGCCCATCAGAGAGATGAGGCCAATGCAGAAGAGCTTCTTCAGCCTTGCACAGAAGTCCTCCACTGCTCGTCGACTTTTCCCCTCATAGTTCAGAGTGATCTGCAGCACCGACTCTCCACCGAAGTTGTCTCCTGTCACGGCGCCATAGAGAGTATGCAGGTTCTTGTCGCCACCGGTTATGGCGAAATGCTCCAAGAACAGCTTCTTCTTGACCTCGCGAAACTTGGGTTCGGCATTAAGGATGTCCATGTACTTGCGGAACTGGTTGGTGACGTTCTCCTCCACCGAGAAGTAGGTAGCATCCGCTCCGCTCTTCCTAATCTGCTCATTGATGCGCTGGATCTCCTTTGAGACAACCCCCAGGCGTTCTCGAACCTTCTGGAACTGCTCCTTCATAAATGTTTCCTCATGGCTCTCCACATTGTCCAGGAACAACTTCAAGATTGGTGCAGCGATGGCGAAAACAGGGAAGAGGTCACCTGCGATGCTGGCCACCACCTCTGCTCCCTGTTCTAACACGTCCATCACAGCCTCGATCACGTCCTTCTTCTCTGCTACAAGCTTCTGTAGCTTGCCTGCCATTTTTGCTGATGGTGTTCAGATTCAGTGCAAAGACAATCTCTCAGTACAAAATCTAAAAAGAGAAAATATGGAGATGGTCAGAGATAATGTTAGAACTTACAGTAAGTGTTATTGGATATTAATTCAAAATCACATCACCAATCCCTCATCGCTTTAAGATCCTGAGTTAAAAGTAAAAGCTACATTGGAGAAAATGATCAACAGCCATACCAAAGGCCTACCTATCCAATGACAAAGTTACCGGTAGGCCCATACAGTTAAATTACCTGAAATTACCTAAATTACCTTCCTATATCTAATATCAGGAATGTGTTGGTAACTTACATAGTGCTGTTCCGGTATTGTTGGACTTCGGCCTGCTTCCGTGATCAAACCCTCAGATCTGCTGGCGTCACTGTGAGAGCAGATAAAGAAAGAGAGACACCTGACACCTGGCACCTGAAAGCGACTCTTCCCTGTGGTGCAGTGGAAGTCCTTTTTGTACTTAGCAAACAGGCCAGAAGGCGAACTGAATATGCGGACAGACCAGCTCACCCAGTCATACTTTTTCTTCAGCTTGTCCATGATGGTGTTAGCCAGCTGCTGGTTGTTCTGGTCAGAGTGGTCCCTTACCAGACGTCGGGAATCCAGTTCAGCCTGCTTGGGGAAGCTAGTGATGCATTCCTCGATGACATCGCTCATTTTCCCCTGTACTTCCTTCATCTTCTCACCCCAGTCTTGGAGTAGCTCCTCTTCATCATCACAGCCCTTCAGAGCGGTGTAGCCCATCAGAGCGATGAGGCCAATGCAGAAGAGCTTCTTCAGCCTTGCACAGAAGTCCTCCACTGCTTGTCGACTTTTCTCCTCATAGTTCAGAGTGATCTCCATACTGCTTACTATGACCTGCTTTAAAGTTTATATATTCACATATTGTTGCATATTCTTCAAATGCTTAGCTACGGTTTGACTGCATGAGCTTGGAGCCTCATCACAAAATTGGTTGTACCCTTCTACCACATACCATTTTCATCAAACATAGAGATTTGTTTTAAAAGAAATCAGAACTTACCCTTTAATAAGTGACTATAACATTCCATTAGCCTTTGCACTACTGCTGGTTGCACACAATGTGATCACTCTTTAACCTTTGCACTACTGATGTTTACAATACTACCGTTGCACATACTGCATATATGCACACTTTTATGCATCTGTATATTACATACTGTTCATAAGCTACCTTAACTGTACATAGCTCATAACTGTAAACTACCGTACTGTACCTATCACTATCATTGTCACGTTTTTATATCATGTTCCCATATCACTATTTGCACTTCATTGTCTAGCACTTGTACTCTGCAATGACAATAAAGTTGAATCTAATCTAATCTAATCTAATATTTCCAGAAATGATTAAGCTAAGTACAAGATATATCATTCTAAAAAGGTAATTAAAGCAGAATGTGAAAAGGGGAAAAAAAGAACACAACTTAGTAACATCTTGTCAGCACACCATTGAACTGCAAAAGTATCACAATAATTAACAGCATTTTGTGTCAAAACACTATTCCAGTAAGCAAATCAAAGCTTAGGAGGTTCTTAAGTAAATAATAATAAGCAACAGAAATCCTGTAGCATCTCTTTAATCATGGATTAGAACTAATGATATTTTTTTTTATCTGGCATAAAGCGATGACAATCTAGTTATTTGATGTCTCCTTTGACCTGCTCTTGAACTACTGTATGCCACAAGCAGACCCAAGTTCTGGTGTATAAAACAGGATTTTAAAAAATGTAATGTAAGCTCGCAACCAGACTGTTTATTCTTTCACTTGTTTGTGGGTGAGTATTTTTAATCCAGATATTTCCAAGAGGGGGATGTGAAAGTTCTGTGCTGAAGATAGAAAAGCCACAGCCACAAAATGATAGAGCATGGTGGGAGTTTTCAAACCGCCCAAACATTAGCCACTACTGTCACTCCCTTAAGCCTGCTGTATGTCACTTCATACGATTGCTTAACTAGGCTGCAAGTGAAATAAATTATATTTAAGTTTTTGTGCATACAAAGTCATACTTATTATTATTATTTTTGTGCATACAAAATCATACTTATTATTTATTTGAACTTAGACTTGATTATGATATAGAGTTGTAAAAACACAGCATTGCTGTTAAGTGATTGATAACCAAGCAAGTTTCTCCCTTCTGAAATGTTATGTATGAATCAATCGATTACGTGTAAACATCAGTATAATAATGAACACTATCAAGGGAACCTCTGTCACTCCATACCTCAGAAGTAGAAATCTGGCACTATTCTGAATATCCTGCAAAATAATGATTAAAATATCAACTGTATTTGTAATTGTATGGAAGCAAGACAAACAACCAACCAGGTAAATGGACACATACAACATATTTTAATTATTTATTCATGGCAATTTTTGTAAATGTAAGGCACATTATAAATGTATTATAAATGTAAGGCACATTATTAGAGATGCTGTTATGAACGTATCGTTATTAAAGTGAGAACTACAAAAAATACTTGGGAATAACAATTTGATCGCCATGTTGCGTTTACGTTATCAAGACACAGAGACATATGTGATTCTGTAGAAATATAAGATCTAGGGAAGAATTACTTATTTGAAATCATGAGCAGTCTGCAATAAAACGATGCAGGTAAAAGGCTATGTGAATACAGACCCTGATAGTGGCATAACATATAAAATATCATAACATGTATGCAAGGTCACCACTGACATTCTCATGACAAATGATGAAATGATGTTCTTTTGGTCACCTGTAAATTGGCTTGGGTTACTGACAATGCACCAGTGTGGAAAGCCATAGACATCAAACCACCACCTACTTATTTTTTTATGTTAAAAAAAGAAAAGAAAAAGAAGGCTAACCTAAAGTTGTGGTACAATCACATACAAAAGAAATAGAGGTACTGATGTGCCAGATTAATGGAATGTGCTTAACTATGCAATATTCCTTCTTTGTAGGAATCCTCAAGTGGTGGGACTCTTCTGGGTAAGACAAACATTGATGACCGCAGGCCACAGTTTATGTTGCACAACAAGAGCATACAAGTAAACATGTACTTCTGTCACCGTCACAAACATCAATAAACAAACCAAAGGAACAACAGAGAGGACAGGCAACATGTGCCAAATGTTACTACTTTGACTGAGTATGGTGTGTCGAGAGTACACACTGTAATGTGCATGTTTATTTGCTAAGAATGGATGAGAAACACGTGTTGCAATAATTAAGGACTATCAAAGCTGAATGAACGCATAGTAGATTATCATATGCACTTGATGACAATTCATACATGTGTTGTCAGTAGAATATTAAGCCTCAAGGCTTCATTCATGATCAGTCTAGGTGATGGAATATTTAAATTCAAGAAGACATGAGTCATGACAACCACAAGTTTAGGGTAGTGTCTTTGGGTGAATGGTCAGTATTCCTGTAAAAAACACAATTAGATGAACTGCTTCAGATTGGGGAAAATATATATACTGTATATATATTTATATTTATATTTCACATTGATAAAACTGGAATGGCAGATAAAACTGTCTATGGTGTCATGTTACTTCTCACTTTTTACCGCTGAGGAACATACAAACACATAAAGAGAGGAAAGTCTTGTCAATGTCAGCATCTGTGCAAAGAACGCATTAGACGGAATATAACCTTGGGACTTTAAGCTAACTCTTAGCTGCAAGAAAAGCTCAGGCGTAATGAACACAGACATAGAAGCTCTTGTTGTGTTCCCCCCAGTAGTGTAGCTCTTCGGCAAAGCTCCAGGCCCAGGCCAAGTCTTTGCAGGTCCTGACCGCGTGGACCACACATGACCCAGGCAGCTGCTCAAACAGGAGCTCAGCCAGCCCCGCTATGGTGGGTTTCTTCTGATCCTGGATCAGTTGCTGGATGCGGGCCTTGTCCAGAGGTTCCGGAGAGGCACTGTAGGACACCATGACGTTCAGCTTCTCGTCCGTCGCTGGCACCTGAAAGCGACTCTTCCCTGTGGTGCAGTGGAAGTCCTTCTTGTTCTTAGCAAGAAAGCCAGAAGGCGAACTGAATATGCGGACAGACCAGCTCACCCAGTCATACTTTTTCTTCAAATTGTCCACAATGGTGTTAGCCAGCTGCTGGTTGTTCTGGTCAGAGTGGTCCCTTACCAGACGTCGGGAATCCAGTTCAGCCTGCTTGGGGAAGCTAGTGATGCATTCCTCGATGACAACGCTCATTTTCCCCTGTACTTCCTTCATCTTCTCACCCCAGTGTTGGAGTAGCTCCTCTTCATCATCACAGCCCTTCAGAGCGGTGTAGCCCATCAGAGCGATGAGGCCAATGCAGAAGAGCTTCTTCAGCCTTGCACAGAAGTCCTCCACTGCTCGTCGACTTTTCTCCTCATAGTTCAGAGTGATCTCCAGCACCGACTCTCCACCGAAGTTGTCTCCTGTCACGGCGCTATAGAGAGTATGCAGGTTCTTGTCGCCACCGGTTTTGGCGAAATGCTCCAAGAACAGCTTCTTCTTGACCTCGCGAAACTTGGGTTTGGCATTAAGGATGTCCATGTACTTGCGGAACTGGTTGGTGACGTTCTCCTCCACCGAGAAGTAGGTAGCATCCGCTCCGCTCTTCTTAATCTGCTCATTGATGCGCTGGATCTCCTCTGAGACAACCTCCAGGCGTTCTCGAACCTTCTGGAACTGCTCCTTCATAAATGTTGCCTCTTTGCTCTCCACATTGTCCAGGAACAACTTCAAGATTGGTGCAGCGATGGCGAAAACAGGGAAGAGGTCACCTGCGATGCTGGCCACCACCTCTGCTCCCTGTTCAAACACGTCCATCACAGTCTCGACCACGTTCTTCTTCTCTGCTACAAGCTTCTGTAGCTGGCCTGCCATTTTTGCTGATGGTGTTCAGATTCAGTGCAAAGACAATCTCTCAGTACAAAATCTAAAAAGAGAAAATATGGAGATGGTCAGAGATAATGTTAGAACTTACAGTAAGTGTTATTGGATATTAATTCAAAATCACATCACCAATCCCTCATCGCTTTAAGATCCTGAGTTAAAAGTAAAAGCTACATTGGAGAAAATGATCAACAGCCATACCAAAGGCCTACCTATCCAATGACAAAGTTAGGCCCATACAGTTAAATTACCTTAAATTACCTTCCTATATCTAATATCAGGAATGTGTTGGTAACTTACATAGTGCTGTTCCGGTATTGTTGGACTTCGGCCTGCTTCCGTGATCAAACCCTCAGATCTGCTGGCATCACTGTGAGAGCAGATAAAGAAAGAGAGACAGAGAGAGAGAGAGAGAGAGAGAGAGAGAGAGAGAGAGAGAGAGAGAGAGAGAGAGAGAGAGAGAGAGAGAGAGAGAGAGAGAGAGAGAGAGAGAGAGCAGTGTGAATTTCAGCCCACAAGCAAAGCCTGCTGGGATTACAGCTGGACACACCCAGTGAGCAATGAGGCAAAAATGCAAAGGGTATTCAAGTCAGGGAAATACGGGTTTTGTTCTATGGAGATTTCTAAGGTGTATTTTAAGGCAATGTTTGAGAGGATTTTCGAACTGTTCATAATATCACCTCACCAAAGTTCCATATATGAGAAAAACTAATCAACAACATCAGATTTGAAATATAGAATACAGAAATAAAAGTTACAAAAAAAACATTACAGTGGTTTCAAACAATTGAACGGTGGTATTAGTTACAACCGCAGCGTATAAGTAACAGGTGCCCATTTGAAGAAATCTCATATGCCATCGGAATAATGTGACAAGGGCTAGCACAAGTTATGACTGGTAGAGGGCCTGGAGACCATTTTAGATTTAAGACTGTATACTGAAAGAGGAAGTTGTAGAACAGATCTAATAGCTGGGAGTGAAATTACTCCCACATCAGAGGAATGGGTTCTCATGAGCTAAGAAGTTATCAATATCTGATACTAATGCATCTATGTTCAATCCATTCTCCTTTGGCCCTTAAAAACCAGCACCGCTGTCTCTTTCTCAGCAAGTCCAGTCAATGCCACTGAAGGCGTAGGGAGTGATTAACAGTAGGAGGTTAGAACTGCTGGGCAAGGGTGCATTTTCCATCGCAACTCAGCAAGTAACCAAGGCAACGCTGACAATGGAAACTATTATGTCAGCTCCTTTTCCTTTCTGCTGAGATCTGTCCCAAAGGGTTTAGCACTGCAGAAGATCAGGGAGATAGCCTTCATTTCTCAACTTGATACCTCACCTACTACAGTTGTCAAAGCTTACACAGAATGTCTAAGGCCATTTAAACAGAGACTAGGCCTATCGGGACTGGAAAACAAAGCAAACAAATATTGCGTTATAAAAATAAAAATAAATATGAAGCAGCCTTAATGAATCTGGACATGGTTATATAATATGATACTACTCTATCAAGGGGAGCTACCATAGAAATGATTGACAAAATCTGCATTTGACAATGACATGACTCTGGTCTGCATTAGCAGCCATGTTCAATGAAGGCAAGAGAGATAGCATGCATTAGAAGAGTATCTCATTTGATTTGTCAATGCACACAGGCGTGCTAAAAATGAGCACTTTCAGATCATTCACTTAAGCCTTAACTCTGGTCTGAGTGTATGCGAAGGACCTCTACATAGACACTAACGCCTGTGGAGGCTGGTGGTGGGAGGGAAGGTAACACAACTGAAGTATTACCGGTATGTATGTAGGCCTAAATGTGATGGCTTCAAGTTTAAGGAGGTGGCCAAGACATCCTGACATAAGCCTTAACCATGCTAACACGCTATTGAACAAATTCGACATAGATTTCTGCTGCAAGATGAGATGTAAAATCATATTACTGTTAAGAGCCGTTTATGGCCTCTTAATGGGGAAAAGTATCGATTAGCTTGTTCAACGAGGGCTCTAATTGCTTCATTTCAGCATCTTGTTTAACTCCCTACAGTAAACACACACTTCGTGGGTTAATATATAGTCATATCTTCTTACAATGTGTCAACTAAGTTGCCATCTTTGTAGGCCTACATGAGAGATAACAGTATCCTCCAGAAACATGGTGCACTTCCTGGAAAGTCTGTTAATAACGCACCAACGCCCTTTACAGTTCGTGGCGTTAGAATTATAAGGTTCTATCTCCATTTTTGTCAAAATCGAGTTTTTTTGTACATAATCTGATCCATTAGGTATTTATGAATGCCTGTGTGGTGTTATTTTAAAAATGTTGACATTTTTGAGTTAGTAATTCATAAAATACAAAGGTTCCATCTCACAAAACATAATGGAATGTAAAAACTTTGACGCTCAATATCTCTGAACTGCCCTGAACAGAGATAGAACCTTATAATTCTAAACTCACGAGTTCACACTGTATCCACACAGTGTTTGCGCAATTGATGTATACATCACGTTATTCACATTTATAATCCATATTTCCAAAATGCATAGCCTACCGACAGAGTGAGTCTGAATAAAAGCATGGCCCAGAGCGAGTTACCAGACGGTAATGATGTTGACATACTCTAGGAAACTAGTGTCAACAACTGCGCAACAACTTTTGAACTCGAACTTGAAGGAGCTTACATAATGTATTAATGCGATCGTTCGTGATCTATTTGTTATTGTTACTTGACTCTAAAAACTCACCTTGCAATGCGCTTTATTTTGCGGAAGAACAGTTCCAGTCTGTTTTTCTCTTCCTATTGGGTCATGTGGTTCTCATATTCGGAGTGGAGACACACCCATTGTAGAAAGCTCCACTTGGTTGGTGGTTGGATCAGTTTAACAAAATAGGTCATATATCCCTGGACAACGTGGAAACGAGAGACCTACACCAGTTTGATCAATAACTCGATTGACAATATTTTTGGACAAAGAGGTATTTTTCCTGAATACAGTAAATAACATGTGCTAACATTTGCCTCTATTGCATGAGTTGCTTATTAATATAATAACAGACATAACCTTATTTACAGGCAATTGTGTCCTCCACCACTGTCAAGGTATGCTATGCACGTATGTATGTTACCTTCTGGAATTATTATGATTATTATGATTATTATTATATTATTAAGTGCATTTTTCCTCAGCATCAATAAATAGTTAGTGGATGATAACAGATATAGCAAAAGTAAGTGAAATTAAGTAAAAATGACCAATGAGGACAAAATCCTTTGTATTGTGATTTATTATGAATAAAGACAGCATACACATGACATGAAAAACTTATAAGTAGAATAACCCTTAAACCTTTATATCGATACTGAATACTGCATACTTCAATTGACTTTTGGAAAGCAGCCACTACAATTGATTATTAAAATGTTGTCTGAAGTATATGACAGAGATGATTGTACTGCTGGCTGGTATGTTGCTTTGCGAAATGCTGGAATGCAGAGGTAGGTACAATAAGAACAATATTTTCCATATTAAATATGAAAAATAACATAAATACACGTTTTGTCTGGTGGGAGGCAGAAGCAGGTTCTAACACTACTGCTGTATGTCACTGTTGTTGTTGCATGATATACAGCCGTGCAATCTATCCACACATGAAAAAGCTGACATTCAGAGCACAATAAATTCACATGCCGACACAGAAATAGTTTGTAGTCCAGAGCCATAACAAGAGAATAGATTAAACGTCCCCACAATAACAAGTTCCCAGTAGAATCAGCTATATGAGAGATTTCTATAATAATAAAAAAGCATCTCTGGAACCTCCATTGTACAGTTTAATAAAAGTCTACTCGGAATGAATGCACAGATATGCCTTTTTGTGTTTGCAAAAGTAGTACGAATCCACATGGAAGTTGTTGGTCTCCACCACTTCCTTAAAGGGGCTGACGGCATGAACAAGGCAGTTGGGGAAGCTCTTGCTTAAGGACAAAGCCACCTCCATCATATTTCCCTTCAGTTTGTGCCTCTCAATCTCCTCCAGGACCTGACTTTTATTTATTGGCTTAGGCTCAACACTGAAAGAGATCACCACTTTGATCTTGTTTGTGGTCAGCATGTCAAAGGAGTTAGATACTCCTCCACTGCCATGGTATCTCTTTCCAGCAAGCCAGTTGAAAAGGAAAAAGTTCTCCTTGTCATTGAAGGCCCTGATGGACCATTTCACCCAATCATACTTCTTAGCAAGAGAATCTAAAATCGATTTGATGAAGTCAGTGTCAACCTTGGCTGGTTCCACCTGAAGCTTCTGTTCCACGTCTTGCTTGGCTTGATCGGCGAAGTTCTGAGTGCACTCATCCACTGCAGCTTTCATGCGTGTCTCCACGTCTTCCATTCTGCCCTGCCACTTCTTCACAATCTCGTCCCCCACAACCCCTTCTTTGAGAGCGGCATGGCCTATGACAGCGATGATGCCCACTACAAATAGCTTCTTGAGCCTGGCACAGAAGTCCTCTACCGCCCGTCTGCTCCTCTGCTCTGTGGCAACTACTGTCTCCAGCATGGGGTCGCCTGAGGTATTCTCCCCGGTAACAGCGTTGTAGAGGGCGTCCACATTCAAGTCCCCTTCTGTGTTTTCAAAATGGGTGAGGAACTTCCCCATCTTCTTCTCTTTGAATGACGGCTTGGCATTGATAAAGTCCTGGAACTTCTCGTACTGGCTGATCATCTGGGCCTCACGGTCGAAGTTCTGCTTGTTCATGGAGGTCCTTTGCAGTTCCAGGGCGATTTTGTCAATGTCGTTCTGGATTCCCTCTAGCTTTTGGCTGACCAAACCGAACTGCTCCGTGAGGTAACGGGCCTCTTTCCCCTCTGGGTTGTTGAGGAGCTCGCCGGAGGCTATAAATATGGCTTCCAGGATGGGGTGGATCTGGCCAACAGTGGCTGCTAAGACCTCTGAGGCTTGACCCATGATCTCCACACCTTTCTCGATCTTGTCCCTGTTCTCTACGATCCAATCTGCCACACTGGTCATTTTTGAGGTGCAGAGGGATCCAAAGTTCCAAACTTGGTCTTCAGAGAGCCTCGGATTATGCCGATGCCTGAAAGAGAGGCAGAAACATAAAACCTCTGTAAAGTTGGTTGAAGTGAGGAATGTACAACGTTTTAAAGCATCAACATTGGTAATGTAGTGAGGGATGAGGTTTACTTGGAATTGTATGGTAGCATTGATATCACTTGATCATCATCAAGACACCAATGGACAGCATTCAACAAAGACACAACAGGCCTATGTCAAGTAGAGCAATCTACACTCAAAATGAAAATGAAAAGCAAGACTTGTTGGGCCATGCAGGAGTCTAGTTTCATGCCACACCCTTGGGAGTCTCAGTTTAACGACAGGACTCGATCACGGCTTTGGTAGCATTGACTCACTTCAAACCATGCATGAAAAATAAACATACTAAACGTTTAATGGCGATTCAAAGCAAACATCAAACGCAGAGAGTATGTGTACTCTCACATAACGACAAAGACAGTTGCGCAACATTGCAGTGCTGGCCTTTTAGACTGTAATTTACAGCCCTAACAATAGCCAAGCCTCAAAGCAAACACAGATGTTTAATACCTGGGAAATGGTCAACTGCTGTTGTTCACTATTCAGTTTTTGTGAACATACATGAATTCCAATGTAACATACCCAAGAGAGATGAGCTCACACAATATATCTCCTTCCCCTGAGCTCATATCTACTACAGAAAGAAGGCACACCCAGATTTGAGAAAAGGAAACCCTCACCACTGCACTTGTTCTAGAATGAAAAACAATTTTTTTTCTTGTCACACTTTAAATCATCATTTTGAAACCTAATTGAAACCAAATTGGGCTTTCAAAAATTAACATTGTTGTTTTTCTGTATAAAACAACAGAATGCAGATTCCTACAGTATGAACACCCATTGGGCTTACCAGTAATTGCTGCAGTGTCATGATCACTGGTGTCATTTTACAAGCTTTCCCAAGGACGATCACTGCTCTAATTAGACCCCACCGGTTTTAAAAACCCAACTTTGAAAGAAAACAATAGATAAACATACTGTAGAATTGGAATTTAGGATTCTATTATAGAATTAATTTGTGACTCATCACAAAACTGAACTTCAGACAATCTAATGCGCATAATTAGTGGAGGAGAAAATACTTACTGAGAAATTGTCCAGGTTTAGGCTCAGATATTTCAAATCTTCACTTCTGAGAAAGGTGTGCCAACAGTACAGTTATGAGGGGGGAAATTCCAAGCCCCAAAACATCTGGTCTGTTACCAACCAGAGGTAGACAAATATCACTCAACTTCTCTTACATCCGTTCAACATACTGTTTGAGTGCTGCATAAAAAACCTAATTGCTAACCATTTCTTTCCATTCCACTGAGAAAGAAACCAGCTTAAAGAGCACTTATGGAGACCACATCCTTCAGTTATGAGACAATAGAGCAAGACCACATCCGTTAACAATGCCATCCCAACATCTCAAATTGCACTTGAATTTCACCTGTTTGTCTATAGAGTCCTCAACATGTGAAGAGGAGATAAGGATCTCTTTCAGAACCAGTTTCTCACTCTCTCAAATATCAAAAAGCAAAAATCTCTACTCTAGTTCTCAAACAAGATCAGTTTGCCATTGGATAAACAACACACATCTGAGTAGTCAGAAGTTGATGCTATTGAAGATTGTTCAAACAACTCAGAGAAGAAAAAAAGAAAAAAACTCACCTTTAGTGGTATAAAGTGTACAGTGGGGACTAGTCCAGTTATCCAGCAGTCCAACTGTGCCTTTGAGCACCAGCCTCCTATGGTTGGGATGTATATATAGACTCCATCTCTCCCTTGTCACTCCCCCTTTGGAACTCCTCCATCCCCTCCGAGCATTCCACTGGAACCCACTCGGAGGGACGAGGGCCGGCACTGAGATAGAGAAACATCCTGTAAACACTCCCCATGCAAGGACACCACACACACCATTCCCACACAGGGTCTAGAGGGAAATGTGTGTGTGTGTGTGTGTGTGTGTGTGTCTGTGTGTGACAGACAGAGAGAGGGGGGGGGGGAAAAGAGAGAGAGTGAGAGAGAGAGAGAGAGAGAGAGAGAGAGAGAGAGAGAGAGAGAGAGAGAGAGAGAGAGAGAGAGAGAGAGAGAGAGGGGTTAAAGGGAAAGCCAAGAGACCCCTTGCCACACACACACAAACACACAAAACCCTGCTTGTTGTGTCTCCAGTGAGGTTGCTATGGTCACTGTTTCTTGCCCCTTTTAACAGTGTGCGTGCTTAAAAAGATAATTCACTCTCCAATATGGCCCCCGTGCTCTTTAAAGTTAGCAAGATTTGTTACCGATAAACAATTGCACTTCCTTAAAGCTACAACTCAAGATTATTTTGGGTACCACAGAAATAGCAACTATTAATTTACTTTGCCACGGACATTGATTGATGTCTGTCCATGGGGACCACCACCCGACAAACCATCAGAGAGAGTGAAAGAAGAATTTGATTACAAACTGTGTCCTGTTCATTTTGTATTTGTCCATTGTTCTGAAAGCAGTCCACTATAAAGTCTATTTACCTCTCGGAAGAGTAAATATTAGGCTGTTCTTAATCCTAAACAACCAGCTCAGTGCAGAGTGTAACCTATGTTGTTTGTAGTACAGTAACCCAACAAAGCTACTGTAGCAGCAGAACACTAAAAACAGAGTGTGATGACAAACCCTGTAATATGTCAAAGTACTGTATGGTGTTCAATTGAATTTTCTGTCTTTTTCTGCTATTGACAACTTAGTATATCTAACTAAAAACATAATTTGTTGTATTGAATAAAGTATATAATACCACTGCTCCATCCAATATAAAACGGTGTGACATTTGGAAGTGTCTTAACCTCAAGAACGTAAAGCTAGTATAGAGCATTGGAGTTACTACTTTGGTGTAACGAGGGGTGAAATATCCTCTAGAGCTGCAGTGCTTCCAGAGTCAGCCCGTCACAGGGCTGAACGGAGCAGTGAAAGGACCTCTGTGTCTCTGCATCCGCACCACAGCAGTCAATGCTCACTCACTGCCTTTGTGCTTCAGCTCAACCGAACGACTGTGACAAACACAGACTGATATGACTAATGGTTCCTGCTATTGAGTAGGGCGCACAGAGGAGGAGATAGAGGGAGAGGAGGAGGGAGGGGACGTCTGTAGCAAATTGATGAAGGTCAGCCGGTCTGAGGAGGAGCTGGCGAGGCCGACTGGTACCTCCCAGTGTTTTGTGGAGTCCTGTATCGTTCCTCTGTCAGATCTCGCACTATGCTACTTCGTTGCCCTCAGAAAGGGGCGAATGCGCTTCGCAAGGACTTGGGCGGTACTGACAGAGGCGGGTAACACTGAGCAAGATCAACATGTAGCTCAGCTGCAATGGCCTACTTCCTGTCTCCAGTGGTTATGCTAGATGTGTCCCACATCACATTGTTTGATGTTCCCTGTTCACCTCTATCACCTATGTCACTGAGTGTCAGGGTATGAAAATGTTTTTCTTAATTTCCCCATCACTCATTAACATACAGCTTGCTTTGTTTCAGAAGTAAAAACAACTCTGAGACCTAGAACTGAGATTCCATCCCACGCAGAAATGGCATCAATGGAAACTATGCAGTTTGAGGACAAAAACAAGGCCTTTATATTGTGAGGAGAGTTCAAGCCCACAAGGTGGAACAATTAGTAAAGTCATTAAGATAATGATAACCAGCTGTGCAAGGTGTGGCAGACAAGTCAGCGTCTTTTCAGGTTATGTTTTGTCTGGCTTTACTTAGCTAATAGCCACAACAACTAAACATTCCTGTTCAACAACCTTGATGTCTGTAAATGGAGGAAATAAACATTGTTTTTCTCACCATTTTATATCCGTATTGAGGAGACATTTGGTCTTACACTCTGACTTCCCTTTGAAGTCACCTTAATTAGTTGCAAGTATCAACTATTGTTCTTTGACATACATATTATTATTATTATTATTATTATTATTATTATTAGGTGGGCTTGCTTCTATGACCTTCTAACATACTGCCTATATAACCTTCTATCTATCTAAACCTTCAAATACCATACCAAATACATAATCTGTTATTTCACCTTTCACCAGTCACTACTCCTTCATTCAGTACTGTACAACCCATACCTGATACCTGTTCAGCTTTTTGTAACTCCAAAAACTCTCATCCGGGATAACCAACCAACTCTACCACTCTCAACCACTCAACCAACCAACTCTCTACCCACTCCACTGACTCCTGGCTCGTCCTATCTGTCTGTCTGTCATTCCACCATCCAACCAACCAACTAAACCATCGCTAACTTTCTACACTACCATAATAAATATCTGACTATCTTTCAACTACCCAGCAAATCCATGCATCTATCGAAACATCTTTAAACCTTTTTCACTACCAAAATAAGACTTTTCAAGCCCACAAAGTTTCTTCTGGAACACATTAGTGTGTAAACGGCTTTAGTCCATGGAATTAAATGTTCCACAAGATTTGTGTAGGTCCAGTATGGTGTCCTAATCCCTTATATAATATACATTACCACACAGATGAATATATCTGATTTGCATATAGCCTATTTGCAAATATTGGGGATTTTAGTTTTCTGTTAAGCAATAGTCCATGTCTGATAATTCAGCATCTGGAAAGATGTTATCCAAAAGGTTGTATTGTCCTTTCGTAGGTGTCGGGCTATGCTATTGACTACACTTGATGTTCTTGAGCTTGGCCTCTGGTGATAGTGTTTCCTTCTAGCCACAAGATGTCACTTCAGTTCACTGGAAAGCCCCCCAGTGGGTTATTTATGCCAGAACATACCACTTTGCTGCAGAGGGGGGCTACAACTGATGCAAGATTGTGTTTGAAGTAGACAATGTATTCTAAGAGATACTGGTCCAAACCCCACCCCCCTATTTCGGTAATTGGCATAGCCCTGAAATGGATGGTTTCTAATCAACTTGGAAGAGATGACAGAAAAGTGTGTGTACAATAGACTAACCTACGCTGCACATCATTGTCCTACCAGTAAAGGCTGGTGGAGGTAGAAATCAGAGAACAGGCTCATTGTAATGCATGGAATGGAATGAGGAATGCTATCAAACACAATTGTCCCATTCCGTGCATTTCAAAGAGCCCGTCCTCTCATTTCTACCTCCACCAGCCTCCCCTGTGGCCTACTAATGGGTTTGTAGACGTAGTTGTTAACTAAAAGGCTAAACCGTAAACTGGTCTTTGGCAAACAAATGACAATGCACATAGTCATACTGAACTGTGACTGTTAATTCAAAAGGAAACCTTCTTTTATTCCCTATAACATTGAGTCACTTGGAATGAGGGATTGGTGCTCAAATAGAAAATTGTTACTGTTGAAGAGAAGAGTCATCACGGATCTGAGGAACTCCCATGGGAAAACAAATGTGGGTTGGAGAGTGACAGTTCTCTGGAATGGAGTTGAGAAACTGAAATGAAAGTTTCTCAGGTGTGCGAGACGCTATGAAACATGGGTACCGCCAGAGGCATCTCGACACCAGACTCACCGTTGAGTCTCAGCCAGTAGGTGTATACCCAACATTTACCTGATTCATCAAATTATGGGAGTGCACCTAAACTGTAGTATTATTATGTAACATACATTTGTGGACTGGTATAAAAAGGCCACTGTTTTTAGCGTTATGGAGGCAAATCACAACATCAGGAGCAGGTTAAGAACAATAACAAACAGGCTGTCCAACAGTTCCTACCCATGGACCATCAGAACACTGAACAATAGACATAAGACATGTTCATAAATGTTTATCTTCAGGGGGAAAAGTGCAATAGAAATGTGCAATAACTCTATTCTAAGTGCTTATTTATACATTTATATATATTTTTACAGTATTATTATAGTATTATAACGCCACTGACCTCATGTCTTTTAGCTTGCTTTTATAGTTGTTTTTATTTTCTTACGATTGTTGTCTTTATTTGCACTTGACACCACTGACCTCATTGTCTCTTAGCTTGTTTTATAGCATTTTCGCTTTTTAATTGTCTAGTGTGTAATATTTGTGATATGTTATATGTGTATATGTTTGTGAATATGTGAATATGTTTTCTGTTTTTGCACCTTCAGAAGAACCACTACAATTTCATTGTATAGGCAACGGTACAACGACAATAAAGTATATTCTATCTATTCTATTCTAAGTGAGGTTAAGCTTTATACACACACACATTTTCCTTCCGGAATGTTTTAATATCAGTCTGAGATTGCAACACTGCCTGGGGTGCCAATTATTCGTCGAGGGAATTGTGCACATAATGACAACTTGTGAAATGAAATGAAAAAAAAAATATGTTTGGATTGCCCTTTAAAGTTTGGTTTCTGGTTTCAGTGGTGTCTACAATCCAAACTCCACCTTTGGGTTTAGTACAGCATGCCAGGGCTCTGTTCTTCTCTACAGATGTTTCCAGGTCAACCAGAACATGACATAATGATGACAGGAAGGAATGAGGACTAGGGTTTAGGCGATTCAACGTTACTTGTCTGATTTGAGGCAGCCGAGGGAGAAGGAACAGAATGAAGCCACTTCCTCTGGTGGAGGAGGGAGGTCTCACAGGAAATGAAATGATAGTGACATAAACTGCTGACCACTCCTTTTTAACTTCATAATTCACTGCACTGCCCTGCTAGATTGAGCAACAGTGTTGCAATACACCATATAAGGTGCATGACAAGGCTGTAAGTACATTTCATAGTGGGGCAAGACAAAATGGCAAGACAAAAAGGTAGAGTAGGATAGTCACAACAAATTGGTAGATATATATCTGTCACCAAATGCTTTATGCTACCAAATGTTGTGTGCAGTATAGTAATATTAACTGTATCACACAGATCACTTTCTTACACTTGGGTCTACAATCATCTTACTTATTTGAAATGGATACATGATGAGCAATGTCGCTATGGCAATCAACTATTTGATTATGATGCACTATGATCCATATTTAGCAAATAACATGTAAGATCCATTGCATCTTGTTGCTATGTGCAGCAGGCTAATCCAGTTACTGAACTTTGACCTCCCTGAGTCATGCAACACTGATTTGTATGCACACAGTTGCTTTGTTGGTGAGGGACACTAGTCTGTCTTCTTCACTACAGGGGCGACGCAAACCCATCCGTCACTCCCACAGGTCGATACAAACCCAGGCAAGATCAGGGGAAACAGATAAAGGTTTAGAGGCTGGGAGAGGGCATCTTATTGATTGTTTACAAATTCACCTGAAGTCCGTCCGTGCCCTTACAAAACCGAGCAGACCACCTTCAGACTTCATGAAAATTGGAAATTAAATTACTCCGACTGTCGACTCAACCGACTGAATCTGGTTTAGACATATTGCTTTACCCCTAATTTCAAGAATGGCCTCCTACTGTAAGTTTCAGCAAAGTGGCCCCTGCGTTTGACTAAAACGTAGGTCAGAATACATCACAAATCATATTCTGAAGTCTGTTTTTTATTGATTGAGTGGAGGACATCGCAATGAGGCAGCAATGCAAGAATCTTGCCTCATCAGTATTAGTGTGGGGTAGGTGGTCAGCTAAGCGGTCATGTGATATGTTCACATGCCTCATTGCTCCAATAGCATTGGCTGTGGCCCCCTGCAGTGGACCTCTGTCACCCACACACAGACCCACACAATGCCAGCCAAACAACTAAACCCATTCATTGAAAGACTGAACTGCCACACTGAGAAACAGAGAAACGACAGTAGGCAGAAGTGTCCGCTAAAACCTTTTAATAGTTATAAGTGTACTTGTGGTGACAAACCAGAACATGAACTTATGTTCGAGACAACTTTTCAGCATATAGGTTGCATGCATTGGTTCTGGTAACAACAGACAAGGTAAGTAATGAATCGAATTTGACTGAACTTTTATAGGGTGTAGTATCACTGTGTGAATGTAGGAATGAGTGGAAGTTATGTTGAGATGAGAGGAGAGAAAAGGAGAGAGAGAGAAAGAGAGAGAGAGAGAGAGAGAGAGGGAGAAAGAGAGAGAGAGAGAGAGAGAAAGAGAGAGAGAGAAAGAGAGAGAGAGAGAGAGAGAGAGAGAGAGAGAGAGAGAGAGAGAGGGAGAAAGAGAGAGAGAAAGAGAGAGAGACACGTTTTACAAAGCGGGGCCAGGGCTGAGATCAATATGCCGATTACAACTTTAATTCGCTAATGGTTTTGTGGACAAATAAGAGGGGGACTATTTATAGTCCTGCTAAAAGAACCTGGCAGACTGCTTTAAGAGCTGACGGACACTACTACTAGACTATTTCTCTAGCTTAGAAGTCAGAGAGGCTGGCCAGCAATCGGTAGGTTCGCTGGTTTAATCCCCACCCCAGGAGGGAGCCAGATCTAATTGTTTACACATACAATATTTATTATTTTGGTCTCTATTTATACATATTACATATAATAATAATAATAATAATAATAATAATAATAATAATAATAATAATACATTAGACTTACAGTATATAGCGCTTTTCTAGACACTGAAAGACGCATTACAAACTGAAAAGATCGAGCAGTAATAATAAAAAGTAACAAAAAATAAATAAAAGATAGTATAGGGGCCTAATTAAGGTAGTGCTGGGGACACATGGGAAGGGGAGGGGGAGAGGGTTAACTGGTGAAGGCAAGCTTGAAGATGTGGGTTTTGACAGTCTGTTTAAATGTTGGCAGGGTGTTGGCCTGTCTGATGTGGGTGGGGAGGGCGTTCCAGAGGGACGGGGCTACAGTTACATATGTAACTGTGCATTATACAATATACATACACTGTAGGCTATAATGTTCAACACACTGTAATACCTTTACTGCAATACCATGCATATCTTTTGTACTTATGCCACTATTTGTATCTGGTTAGATGCCAAACTGCATTCTGTTGTCTCAGCACTTGTACTCTGTGCAATGACAATAAAGTTGAATCTAATCTAATCTAATCTATTGTGAGCTTGCGACTGGAAGGTTGCTGGCATTATTAAATTATGATTATATAATGATTGGAGCACTTTGAGCTGCAACGTTTGCAGAAAAGTACTTTACAAATAAAAAGTTATTATTATTATTATTATTATTATCATCATATCTAAGGTGGCTACCACTGCTGGTGTGCCCTTGAGCAAGGCACTTAACCCCTAACTGCTCCAGGGGTGCCAAAGATGACTGACTTTGAGTGTGTGGTCTTGGAGGGGGTGTGTGCAGTGCATGGGTGTTTTATTTGTAGGGGGGGGGGTGCAGAAATGACCACATTCCAACAATTGATTCGAACTGATTACATGGCTAATAAAACAGTGTTTGTTTAAAGGTACACTGTCTAATTAGAGAGCCACAAGGATACAGTCATTATGATGTCATCGTTTAGATAGGGGCTCGGTTAGGATCCAAAACGATGACTTCCTGTGTGTCGTGATCCTAGCTCGATGGTGTGGAGCGTTTCTGATTTCCCCTCCTCCATTTCCTCTTTCTCACGCTTTCTCTCATGCTCTTTACAGTCTCCTGGGAAAAGACCTTAGCACCTCCTCTCCTCACAACACAGAGCCTCCTCCTCTCACAGTACATAGCTGCCTCTGACTGATAGTTAGTGGTAGTGTTGTCATGCAGTATGGGGGAGGAGGTGGGTAAAGGGGGAGTAAAGACAGGTTCTGGCTTTTATCTATCAGAGAGTGGGGAGGCTGAGAAAAAGAGAGAGAGTGTGGGAATGGGTGGGAGCTAAATTACACAGTTTTATCACACAAGATTATTTAAAAAAATAAAATGTGTATGTATGTATTGTTTTGTAAATGTTTTGTATGCTTTGGCAATACATACTTCAACAAAGCAACTGAATTGAATTGAGAGAGAGAGACAAAAAGAGGGAGAGAGAGAGAGAGAGAGAGAGAGAGAGAGAGAGAGAGAGAGAGAGAGAGAGAGAGACAGAGACACGTTTTACAAAGCGAGAGAGAGAGGGGTGGGAAAACAAATGGAGAGAGGGAAATATATATATATATAGAGAGAAAGAGAAACAGATGAATCTGCAGAAATACTTGTGTGCTGACGTCGTCTATGACTTGCTGTTATGAGAAGTCGGAGAAGTCTGACCGGGGGAGGGTTGTGCTACGGGGAGGAGGGAACCAAAACACCCAGCAAGGGGCCTTGAGGGCACCAGAGGAGACAGGAAGTGCTGAGAAACATCAGGGAATCTTCTAGATGGTTAACACACGTGTTTCGTGTCCACTGAACACACTTTCTGTCAGGCTCTTCACCCTAGATATGTTTTCCAGACATTCCATGTAGTATTCCACAAAGTCCCATATACTAATGCCTTCCGAATGCTCACAAGGCTACAGCCCTAAACTGGACAGGCAGATGCTCCAGCCAGGAGAGACCTTTTTAAAGATTCGATTCTGAGTGCTGGGCTGGACCTGCCGGCCGCTGTGTGTCACTGAACAAATGTTTTAATGCTTTTTATCAGATTAGCCCACTTAAAGAGCAGCGGGCTGGTCGATGGTCCACTCGGGCTGATGGGTAATAGCATTATCCTGGGCTGGGATTGGCAGAGACCTGTCGGCCAGAGCCATCCCGCCATTGATCGACCACCCCCCCCCCCCCCCCCCCCCTCCCCTCCAGGGCCACTCCGATGCTGGCCTCCATCAAATCTCTCATTTGTTTATGAAATATTGATATTGACTGCTATCTCTTCCTGGATACGGGGAGATCGGCCATGAAGGAGAGGAACATGTCTCCTTACAGGCTACAGATCTAGTAGATAGGGTGTGTTAGAGACTGGCTAAACCGTTTAAAAACATTAGGTCGAACATGCTGCTTTAATGGTTGGTTAATGCTCAGCAGCAGTTTGGAGCGGACATCTTGGTGGATCTTGCGACCTGTCTAGCCGAGGCTGATTGTAGCATGGTGGACATGTGTGTATGGACAAAATAGATCCCTATGTAGATGACAACTTCTCCTCTGTCTCATCTGTACGTATCTGGCATTTAGTGGCAGAGAGGAGATCAATACTCATTCAGCAATACTACATTCAGAGGTGCCAACAAGTGTCCATCAACTGCATGTGGTCCTTATTGGATTAAATGGTAATGGAAGTGACTGTAATAACCATTAAGGTGTCAAAGCAACCAGCTCAGAAAATGAAGATCTGTGGCTTTTGAATATGTATTTATTTTCCATGTATTTCACCATATAGAGCCAATCAAATAGCTGTGACAGCCAACATACAAAGTGTAGTAAATATGCCCTCATATGCCCTTTTGGAAGCCCTAAATACCTTCAAACAGCTGGAAGTGACGTGACGAGATTCAACATGTCTAAACATGTAATTCTGTGGGAGTCTCGTCAAAAGCATTCGAATATCTGTTTGTTGATAGCGCCCTCTGTCTGCAGAGTAGCTGTGGCTCCATGCCGTCACAAAGTAATGGCTATGAAGGATGAAATAACTTGTAATCTCCTTTACCACAACACAGACTCTTCCTTCTCCACAGCAGAGAAGCTCTCAGTAGATCAGGTTGGCAGACAGATGTTTTAGTGCTTCCATATAGTGACAGTTGGGATTGACGTTCTACCGCAGGGAAAGCCTTTTTACGCAGGAGAAGAGCTTCAAGGATCAATAGATATTACCAAGGCAAAGCCCACAGAACCGCTAATGAATACAGGGGTCCATTGGCTTACACTGTACTGTTAACATCAAAGTGGAAACAGCAGCTGAACTGACTGACAAGCTGACAAACAGCCAACATTATAAACAGGCTGTAGTAATAATAATAACTAACATCATCATAATCATCATAATAATAGCTTTATTAGTTTATTAGTACATTAGTAGTAGTAATACAGTAGATAGTGACATCATGGCTTACCCTCCATGTTGCACTATATCATAGATTATTGACACACATCAGAGCATCTATGGAGGCATTTATTTCCAAAATATAAATATAATACTAATACTGTATAGAGACATCAAAACTGTTGTGATCAAGTTGGAGTTTAGGTACGTAGATGTGTACCGGTAGCCTTAAGGTGCTGGCAGCTCTCTGGTCGGCTCAATTATGTCCAAGGGCCACCTGTTCTACCCCTGTGAATGGTGGTTCTGGAATTCTGGCTTTGTAGCATTGTTTGCTCTGTGAGGGTGCATTAGTCTTGTGGGCTGTGGGACTGGCTCTGTGGTGTGTTTGAGGAGAGGAGTTATTTAATGGTGAACGATAGACACTCCCAGTCTGTTCTTTCCTTCATTCTTTGTTTAACATTCGGAGGACATACAGTATTCCATTCAGATATTACATTGTAAAATCTGTTTGTATTTATTATTGTAATTATTATTATTATTATTATTATTATTATTATTATTATTATTAATAAAGGGCTTCAAAGTTTGTCATTGCACAGAGTACAATGAAATGCATTTATGGTCTAGAGGGGGCATCTAGGCAAGGGGTCAGAGCCATTATAGGCGACCCCAGAGCAATTAGGGGTTCAAGTGCCTTGCTCAGGGACACCTCGACATGTGGCCCACCAGGAATTCGAACCGCTGCTAGCTGCCAACTTTTTGCAATCATTAGATGCCGACTCTACCGGTTGAGCCACAGCCGCCCCGAGTCTTCCTGAGACCTACTTTAAAACTCCCAATGGTAAATGCTAAACAGCCGTTAAACTGTAAAGAAGAGAGTTTCAGGCTATCATTCGTGTGATATCTGTAATATAATGTTATATTTCTATAGTGGTATCTCTAATATAATGTTATATTTCTATAGTGGTATCTCTAATATAATGTTATATTTCTATAGTGGTATCTCTAATATAATGTTATATTTCTATAGTGGTATCTCTAATATAATATGTCATTAGTGGGGCATCTATACTAGCCTATAGATTTAGATATTGCTATATAGATTCTATAGTTGCCTGCTCATTAAATCCTATCATGTCAATATCATTTTGGGGAACTCAGTTTTTCAGGACAGGTGGTGAGGAAAAACACAGGGGTCTGACAAATAACCCTGACTTTCTCCAAATGCACCTAGAAGCTGGAGAAACTCCCTGCACATCCCACAAACACACATTTACAAAAGGTGCAGTGAAGACAAGAAGACGATTCAACCAGCAAAGGCCATTTCCTACTGTGCTATATATTAGAGACAGCGCGCTCGATGAATTTTGACAGGCTTGATTTACGATAGCGTAGCGCGTAGAGGCTAAAGCCATGACAGAACCATATAGCTTCTCCACTCAGCCGAGGAATGATCGTCATCCCCACCGCTCTCCACCTCCCACAGCCCTAATGAGTGATTCCATCCTGCTGAGTCAAGTACTCTGGAGCTCGTCTTTAGGATATTAACGCAGCCAAGGGTTATTCATAGACTATCAAACTAAAGCTGTGGTGGTCAGGAAACGCGCTGACTTATGTGCGAATATCAATTAAATTAGTCTGGGCCCCCGGTGAACGTATAGGTGCACTAGGTTGTTTTAATGGTAATAGACGTCACCAGTGGTTCGCAAATCATGTTTACGCAAGACAGGAGAGACGGTTATTAGATTACACTCATATAAACACATCCGATAACATGTATGGTTGTAATGCATCATTGTTAATTGTCATAAAGTATAAAGACAAATGGTGATATGTTATTGTATATTTATTATGTTTGAGTTAGTATGAATTAGAGGTCGTGGGTGGTTAAACATCACTTGACTATCCATGCTATAGTAACTGTAATAAATAAAGACTGTCCACAAAATAGGCATAACTTAGATAACCTTATTTGTGTTACTAAAGCATGCCTGATATATGGGCTCGGAAGAGTGCGTCGAAAACACAAGGCACAATATAGTCTTCTGACTGGCAAATAGGCCTACTGCTTGTTTTCACGGTTGACAGTGCAGCCTCCATGCACCCTTTCATCATGATGTAGGCCAGCCTGTGTCTCAGGCAATGAGACCACACAGCTCAGCACTTGCAATCTCAGCAAAAATGTTCATTGAAAAAATATTTCATTTAATGATCTCTTGATTTTTTTTGGCAGTATAGGCAATAGGCTTCATGTGGCTATTGAATTATTATTAATTATGAGTAAAATAAAATGGTCGTCATAAAATATGCTAAGAAGTGACTTAATACTGTATCATATATAGGCTATGAAATGCATATGCAGCTAATACTGGTGCAAGCTTATTGTAACAGCAGCCAAATGTGTGAAACAGTCACACAGTATGGCTATACAGTCAGTCTAACTGCGACCTAAACTTGCCAGCTAAACAACGTGCAAACCATATTCACTATCTACAGATGGCTTATTGAGGGGCATATTCACAAAACTGCATTACCATGGATCTCCCCATCTCCCCAAGGTAGGTAAATACCAGGCAAAGATCAAATATGACCTGACTCTACTGCATTTTCTGTGGTTCAGAACCACGTGTCCAATCTCATTTTAGCCTGATGAATATGGTGGTGTAGCCTAATGAATATCCCCCATCAGATTCATCCACTGTTCCCTAACCAATCCCATACATTCCACCTACAAGTGCGTCACTCTGAGTGTACGCACAGAGCGCCCACATTCTTGCTCTTCTCCCAGTAATGGCAGTCGTCAGGGAAGCTCCAGGCAGCATGGCTCTCCTTGTAGCGACTGACGGCATGCACTACGAACCCCGCTAGCTGTTTCTCCAGGACCTCCACCACCGCCTTGGCATCGGCCCTCTTCCCCAGCCCCTCCATCAGCTTGCGGATACAGTCACTGGGCACGGGCCGGGGGCTGGCGCTGTACGACACGACTACGTTGGTGTCGTTTACCTGGAGTACCTCAAACCAGTTCTGGCCGGTCATGCGTTGGAAGTGCTCCCCGGCGCGCCAGTTCCGGTAGTTGCTCCCTGAGTGGTTGATCGCTCGGACGGACCACCTTACCCAATCGTACTTCTTAGTCAGGAATTCCTGTAATTCCTTCGCTGTGTCTCCAAGATTGCGTTCCTCTTTTTCTTGAAGAAGACGTTGGGTGTCCAGCAAGGCTTGTTCGGGGAAGGCTGCTACGCACGCCTCGATGGTGTGTTTCATCTTGGACTCCACCTCCTCCATCTTGCCGCTCCAGTCTTGGATTTTGTCCTGTTCGTCGTCTGGGCCCTGGGTGAGGGCACAGTGGCCCAGCAGGGCTATCAGGCCCAGGCACAAGAGCTCCTTCATCCTCACACAGAAGTCCTCCAGCAGACGCCTGCTCCTTGCCTCGTACCTGCAATATAATAATATGTAATATATGCCATGTAGCTGATGCTTTTATCCAAAGCGACTTCCATTGCAATGAGTGATAACATTATTTTGTATACAGTATATATACATACCAGCAAGAAATTGGGAATAATATAATTATTATTATAGAGGGGAGGGGAGGAGAGGGGAGGGGAGAGGAGAGGAGGGGAGGGGAGGGGAGGGGAGAGGAGGGGAGGGGAGGGGAGGGGAGGGGAGGGGAGGGGAGAGGAGGGGAGGGGAGGGGAGAGGAGAGGAGGGGAGGGGAGGGGAGGTGAGGGGAGGGGAGGGGAGGGGAGGGGAGAGGAGGGGAGGGGAGGGGAGGGGAGGGGAGGGGAGGGGAGGGGAGGGGAGAGGAGGGGAGGGGAGGGGAGAGGAGGGGAGGGGAGGGGAGGGGAGAGGAGAGGAGGGGAGGGGAGGGGAGGGGAGCGAGTGAGAGATGGGGGGGAAAGGGGGAGGGAGGGATTGGAAAGAGAGGTGGTGAGGGAGACAGTGTGAAAGAGAGAAAAAACATGTGAAAACAAGAGAGAGTGTGAGTATCCCTGCTGGGACCATATACTAAAAAATGTATGCAATCACTGTAATGTAATTCACTTTGGATGAAAGCGTCAGCTAAATGGCATTATA
>NC_137680.1:28572855-28610355 GCF_963989245.1 Nansenia antarctica
GAGGAACATAATGGTGTCAGAAGGCCCAATATAGAGGTAAACATTTCTTTTTAATCTATTCATTTACACAATGCAGAATTATGATTAAACAGTATGCATGTCAGTCGTAACAATAGGAGAAATAGGGACCAGTACCACAGAATCTAAAGCCTTTCTGTTAAACAGGTTAATGCATTATACAGTAGGCATGGACAAGAATCCTTGATCAGTCAGTATATGGCATCAATGAGTACTGGGATTCTGAGTACTGGGGTTGGTTGCTAAGGATAGACTGAAATAAACTGAAGTGCTCCATAGTACAATGAGACAGGAAGCAAACCGCAAATAATAACAGACTTCCTTTAACGTGTCTTAGATGAGAAGAACACAACATATGGGGCACAGTTCAAGAAGAGGCACTGTTGTTCACATAGGAAACGTGCATTGGGATACAGATGGAAGTGTACTGTGAAGGGATTGGTGCTTAGCCTGCCTTATTCCAGTATGTCCCTGTTTGAAATTGTCATGCAAATATAAAATTATAAACTAAACTACTATTGCAAATCATCATATAAAAAAACATATTGTACTGTATAGATCATACCTTCACTTTTAGTGTCTTTTTAACCTTCTTACACCATTGACTGATTACATTTAGTAAAACTAGGAAACGTTGTAATAGGCTGACATCAAGTGAAAAGATTGACAGAAGACATTTATCCAGGAAGTAAATCGATTCTACAGGTGTAGAGAAATGAGAGGAAGGATTTTAAGCAAATCTATACTTGTTGACCTTTTATAGTATGTGTGTATAATCTATGTAGTGTGTGCAGTGGTTAGTGTTATAAGTTGTTATGTGAGGGTGTTCACAAGCGCAAAACCTTCTGCTTTAGTCTGGTTATTGCACTCGGATGGCCCGTCTTACATTCAACATAACTAAAGCTGCTTCTGGGGGTGTGAGGTCACAGAGGGAATGTGGAAAGAGTTTCAAGATATAGAGGATGAGTCGCTTTTTTCACACTGCCTCCTCCTCCTCCTCCACCTCCTCCTCCTCACTTGCACTTCCTGAGCGCCTCCTGCATCCTTGCCTGCACGTGCTCCATCTTCTCGGTCCACTCCTCGCTCAGCCCCTCCTCGTCGTCCCCGATGACGGCGGCGTAGCCCATGAGCGCTATGAGGCCGATGCAGAAGAGGTAGGTGAGGCGGGTGCACAGGCTCTCCATGGTGCGGCGGTCGCCCTGCGAGTGCCTCAGGTACACCTCCAGGATGGGCTGGCTGAAGAGCTTGGGCTTGCCCACCACGCCGTCGTAGAGGGTGTGCAGGTTCTGGTCTCCCAGGTCGTTGGCGTAGCTCTCCTCGAAGTCGTCCTTCTTGCGCTCGCACTGCCCGGGCCGCGCCTCGACCATTTCCATGAACTTGCGGAACTGGTTGCGCAGGTTCTCCTCCACGCGGCTGTACTGGCTGTCCAGGGTCTCCTTCTTGATCTGCGTCAGGGTGTTGCGGTTGGCCTGCGACAGCTGGTCCAGGGCGCGGTTGACCGAACCGAACTCGCGCTTGAGCGTGCGGATGTCCTCGTCGTCCACCTGGTGCAGCACCACCCTGATGAGGGAGCCGGCCACGCCGAAGATGGGGTTGACCACGGCGGCCGCGGAGGAGATGGTGGCCACACACTCCAGCACCTTCAGAAGACCCTGCTTCAGCTTGGCCCGGTCCTCCACGATCTCCTCTGACATCATGACGACCAGGGGGTTACGGACGGGTAGCTAACTGGACGGACTGGGTAGATAGACGGCTCCTTATGTAGTGACAAAAGCCTAAGAGGAAGAGAGGGTATGTGTTAGACCATCGTTTCTCAACGGGGGCGGTACCGCCCCCCAGGGGGCGTTTCACAGTTTGAGATATTGGGAGAGCGGGTACAGAAGACAGCTTCTTGTCTCAATGTTTAAATGCATTAATACTATTTTATAGTCAATACAAAATATATGTCTCAATGTTAAAATGCATTAATACTGTTTTATAGTCAATACAAAATATATGTCTCAATGTTAAAATGCATTAATACTGTTTTATACTCAATACAAAATAAAATAATATATTTAGATGTCTTTAAAAGAACAAACTGATTAAATCACTTAAGGCCAAACTGATTAAATCACTTAAGGCCAAACTGATTGCATCACTTATTAAGCCACTATCACCATAACAATAGATCAATAGATCTACATCAAGTAGAATACTGATGACTAGTGACCAGTCAAGAGGTGTTGTGTTGTTACTTTGGCCAGATCATCATCAAAAAATCGAACAAGGACATTGAGGATTTTGTCCATGTTAAGATTAGTAGCTTCGTCGATATTAATTGAAAACGTTGCTTTTTTAAGCTTTTCACACAGCCGTTTTTTCAATTCCGGGACAAAGGCCATGTGTGTTTAAATAGCTGGCGTGCTGATTGGAAACGGACAGCTTTGTCAGTGCATTTTTGTCTTCTGATAGCTTCTTGCACAAATCGACGAGTGGCTGAGCCATTGTGAAAGACAGATAATGTTCAGCTATAAACGCGCACACTCAGATCTTTTGCTCACAAACACGGTCGGTCATTGAAGATGAAGTGGTAGGCTACCTGTAGCCGTCGCTCCCGGCAAGGTTGTTGTATGAGCAAGGTTTAAGAAACTTGGCTTCCATTTTAATAGACTCTTACTAAAGTTAGCGAGATAGCAGGCTGCTAAAAGCGAACGTCTCTACAAGCTAACATTACACTCATTCAAACTTCTTAAGGCCCGCCCCACTACTCTGCCTCCGATTGGCTAGAAGTCGTTGGTTGGCTTGAGCAATGTGATACCATTGGTAGGCGGAACTGTCTCTTTGCTGAAGATGACTCTTTAAATTACGATGTAAAGAAATAGCATGTGATTTTATTTTATTTTATTGCTAAAAATTCTCCCGCGCCGGAAATCCGGCACCGTGCTGGAGAACTTTAAGCCCTGACCATACCACCATACCAGAACATCACAGCAGGAACAACCTATCTCAAAAAAGCGATCGTATTGTAACCAGTCCGGAAAGCTCTCTGTCGCTTAGCCTACCAATAATCTAACCTGGAGAAATCAGCTACGAATGTCCCCTCCCCTCGCAGGTTCATTACAGTATATTACATAAATGTATTACTGTTAAGTGTTGTTGTGGATGTTATCCCTAGTGCCATTCTGAGGTTAGCATTGCGATGTGTTCGTCTTAACGTTTACAAACTAAAATATACGATCGCTTTTTGTGATATGTTGCTCCTCTGATGTCCTGGAAACGAACACATAAGCACTCCGAACAGCTGTCAGCGTCTTTTGTTGCTATAGGAAACCACTACTCTGCTTGCGATTGATCAGCTGTCAGCAGTGTTATTACGGGTACGTTCGTAAATGCACGAACGGTCAGTTCGCTCGGGCAAAACCGTGTTTTCAGTCAGAGCGCCCATCTCTGAGCGCTCCCAGAGCGCAGAGCTCTGAACTTTGGAACTTTGTTATGTTTTGATATGAGAAATTCGAACTAAGTGGTCAGTTTATGAAAATAATACCATAGAATACTAAATAAAATATTAAAATAATAGCCCCCTAGCATTTGCCGCCATATTGTGACACCATCCCCCCCCAAAGTCCAATCAAAAATGAATAAATATTAGCATCATAAAACAGCAATTTGGCGAAATGCAACACCAGCACACTTAAAAAACAAACAATGTTAGTTGTAATAATACAGTTTTGTAGCCTACTGTTTGTTCTGCACCGGACATGTGTGAAATCGCTGCTGTGTTATTGTTGTTCTGTGATATAACACAGAATATTAGTCAACGTTAATATTCAGGGAAGAAAATAAGCCTACTTTTTTTTGATGGGGGGCGGTAAGAGACCTGGATAATGGACAGGGGGGCGCTGGCCCAAAAAAGGTTGAGAACCACTGTGTTAGACAATGTATTCATATTATTAATTCTTTGAAGAAAAGAATATGGCTATGCAGGAGTCTAATGATCTAAAGTCTGCAGTTTGTTGTAACGGTTCGAATCTCCGGCTGGCCACTTGTCGAAGTGTCCCTGAGCAAGGCACTGAAATCCCAATTTGCTCCGGGGTCGCCTTTAATGGCTGTGACCTGTTGCCTAGATACCCCCTCTTTAGAGCATACATGCATTTCGTTGTACTCTGTGCAATGACACACTTTGAATCCCTTTCCCTTAATGGATAAAGAGGGCATTGTTTTACACAGTGGCATGCAAGTACGTTTTAGCTGGAAAAGTGATGCCCTTTTTTGTTATTTGACACCTTAATGTTCTATTTGGTTGGCATGATTGGGATTTATGACTATATGGGATTAATGGCATAGGGGTTAGTGGTGGCCTAGTGGATATTGAGTTGGACTGGTGACCAGAAGGTCATGAGCTCCACCCGGGCCCCCTCCACCCGCCGTCTGTCTACGAAAATTGTCTCCGGAGATTTTTATTTTATTACGGCTACCCGCCAACCTTGCCCACCCAATGTGCTGGTCCTGGAGCTGGGCCCGGTGGTCAAGCCTGCTGTTCTGAGACAGCTGTTAACGAGTCCCACAGCTGTTTCTAAGAGGGGGCACAGAGGGGTAGCATCCAGCCCAAACAATAATGGGTACAAATACATGTGGGTACTATAAGTGACTTGACCAAAGTAGTGATATATCAAAATTAAGTCTGTGCCACCCAGTTGAGTGTGTTTGTTTCCCTATGTGAAAAAGCTAATGGTAGTGAGAGGTGTCTAAATCTATTGTTGATTGAAGTGGGTGTAATTGTAGTAATTACTTGCTCTGTGGTGTCTCTTCTCCTGGAATGCCCACAGGAATCTTGTTCTGGGGTGTCAGTGTGGATAAGCTTCTAGGCTGTGACGTCTGGCTTTTGACCAATGTGACACCTGAAAACAAAAGAACAGGAAGAAAAAGTAGACTCATCAACATAGGAGGGAGGGAATGGTTACAAACTTATCATGACATTCAATATCCAGATAAACTGCATTTCCAAACTTAATTGAATAAACAAAAGCAAAGTGCTAAACTGCTAGTTTAGCTCTGAGGGGATTTAGGGGTGTCAAGGGCAACTAAAGCAAAATACAAAGCTTTTCAAAGTGGCTAAGATTGAAAATTGCATAAATAAAAAGGCATGTAAATAGAAACCATACTGTATCTGAAGATCACATTTCCAGCTACACTGAACCAGGAAGTAGGTCATCTCTGTAGTAACTGTCTGTAGCTGTTATTCAGTATGCTTCATTCAGCAGTGAAGGAGTTAACAGCTATCTCTTTTAGCATAGCAGCACTTCAGCACCAGGCCGATTTACATGTGCCTCTATGGGAGGAACTGATAGCTCCACAGTGGTAGCGACGCTAGTAGCGCTAAGGAGAAAGGCATGCCCTTCCAGTGGAAGCCTAGTTAAATAGCAGCATGCGCGCAAAGGACGCTAGCAGCCACACGGGCGGGACACTGAGTCACACTGAGGCAGAGACAACGACAGACTTGTTCAGAATTTAAGAGTAGGGGAGGAAAAACCCCTCTTTTTCTTCTTCAGGACTACATGAGAGACACATACTGTCCATGATGATCAATCATTTCAAGCTAAAATGGAGGAATTCTCTGACTAATCTGACCTGCATGAGTTGAACGAGAGCAAAGGCTGAGTAGTGAGGGTTTACGCAACCAAAGCATCTTGCTCTGCCTATACAGCGGCACTCTTATGCTGATGATCCAATAGTTTAAGTTGTAAAAACATGTAGATGTCGACCTGGGTGTTTTTTCCCACAAGCAGAGGCTTAATGTACTGTAGACTACTATAACACGGGTTTCGGTCGAAGCTGAAGAGCTGTCTTTGACAGATAACAGATTGAGGGCAGAAGTGGCAATGTTGAGTGGCCAGAATCAGTGAGACAGTGAGTGAGAGCCTGCCCAATATGATGTGTTGTGTGGTGCCTTTGTCTCTCACACCTCACTGAGTGCACATGACTGCAAAGGGCACGTCTTCAACCACAGCCTATATACAAACACATACGCCCCAGCTCTGAGACTGCAACACGCTTAACACCCCACGCTTCAGACAGAAGTTGACCTACAGGTTGAGGCACGACACACAGGGTCGGTCTGTTCTCGCATGTTACTTTCGGTTTTATCCCCAGCTCCACCAGAGGGGGCAGTAAACATACACATATTCTATTGAAAAGCCCTCCGACCTGTCAGATTTCAGCACCGACAGTATGGACTTGGCAGCAGTGCCATTCAAGGGCATGGTTTAACCCTTCACCTTCAGGTTCATATTAGTCGTAGAGTTTTGATGCTGTTATTCACAGCTATATGACATCAACTTTCACTGGGAAACAGACTGCACTTAAAACATGGTGCAGGGGGAGATATGATACACCACAGACATTTAATTCAGTCCTGTTTTTGAGAGGCTGTAATTACTCTTATTATGATTGTGTCACTATTTAGTGGCTTTCTGTCACATTATTTGCTTAATACACAATTTTATTGCAACGCACCGCAATTTAGGAGTTATTTAGTGGATTTTAGATGGATTTTTAGATGGATAATTTAGTTAATTACCACATAGATTAATATAAGTATGATGATGTATAACACATTTTCTCTTTTATTGTGTTCTTGTCTTTACAGATTTACACTGCATCTGAGAGAGAATTCTTCATTAATCGCCACAACTCCTCAATTTGGCCGTTCAAGGTAGGTAATGAAAGGGTTAATCGTTTCCTTTAGCTTACTGAACCTATTTTAAATCATACAATTAAAAACTGTATGTAAATTAACAAAATATAGCACCATTAAGAACTACTTTAAATGTTATGGCTTTGTCCATCATCCACTGTAAACCATGCAAGCAAGCTGCAACTGTAAATTAACCCTTTGTGTACAGTATATAAGGCCTATCGTTGAGACATCCTTAAACACTTAATACACTTTATAGCTGGAGATCTCGGTTCTATCTATCCAATAATGAACCATAATGTCTCATTGTAAAAGCACAGGAGATGCATAGGGCTAGTGTGAATGTGAATGTGAAGTGGTCTCTGTTAACTCAATATGTCCATAACAGGGGAGTCAAACCTACACTCCCATAACACTAACGTCTACCCTGTCAGTTAACCGACCACCACTGTCTTGATGTCTTGACAGACTAGGGACGCTGCAGCACTCACATCTGAATCAGTTGCACTAGGCCCATGTCCTGAGGCCTCCTATACTACAAGTATATACACAAACATGTACTTTATTGAAACTTAAAGTAGATTATTTGTATAGAAACAACTGTTATCACCAGCTCACGAGTGTAAACAAAATCAGCTGCGACAGACAGTGATTCAATCAGGAAGTGAGTCTCTCACAACTCTCCCTACAATGGAGCGGCCATCTTGACAGTTCTCCCTATGCTCATAGCAGGGGAAGCTAATCAAATTCGACATGTAATCTCACATTAAGATCTTCACAAAGTTAATCATGTGCATGTTGCCTTCTCATTTGAATAGTTTTCTGTCTCCTATTGTTGCACCATGGCAGTTTCCCCTCTCTCTCTTTACAGAGAACAGCCTGCTATGCAGTGTGGCCACTGTCCCTTGGAGAACAGCTCTGAGGCCAATACAGATCAAACAACAACTGACACACAGGGTAAAAACATAACAATACAGTCTCTTCCGGAGTTCTACTGTGTTTGTGAGTACTAAATCAAGTCCACATCCTCTCTTCAACAGCACAGAGGCAGCAAGCCCCCCTTCCCCTCCCAGCTATGGCTCCCCCTAGCCGTCCCTCCATGTTTCCTTGTTTATGGACAGCATAATGCCCAGTCCCTCCCTTCTCTCTAACACTGTACAGACACTACCTAGCACCTGAAAACTAGTATTTTTCTGGCTAAAATGTTGAGTATAGTGTCTCCCATATACCCAACATCCATCCTTTGGCACCCTGGCCATAGGGGAACATAGCTTTTCTTACCTTTACAGAATGCTTCCCTGGCTAACTCCCTCTCCAAAGTACCAACCACGATAGCCTCCTTCTTCTTCCCAGCAATCCCTGCAAAAGGGGCACTTCCATGTAAGTTGAATGTGCAGGGGTGCTCACATTGGACTATACCATTTCTGTACAACACAAAGGGCCCCAGATGCCCAAAAGGGGCCCATTTCAGCACATAGTCACACAAGTTCCAACATGTCCCTTTCAAATGGTATGTCAATGGCCCTATGGAGTGAAGCCCCCTACCCAAACACACTCTGTCCTCCCCCCAATGGTTCTGAGATATGTTGGTCCATCCAACAGTCATACACCCTGTACTGAGAAGCAATTGTCACTCAGAGAGCAGCTGACCATGTACAGTGTTTCCACAGTCTTTGGTGCATTTTCCAAGCCTTGGAGCCTCTTGGGATGGCCCCACAATTATATCTGAGGGTATTTTGGACAGACAGAGACCCCTTTTTATTAGAATAGACCAATGCAACTTTGAGGGAAATATTTTCTTGTAAATATGGGGTAACTAGGCAAAAGGAGAGCCACGTCTCCAAGCGCCCCTCTCCAAATGGGCACAAGCGTATCCAATGGGCCAGAGAGCTTTCCAGAAGCACAAGCAGAAAGAAGATGAGCTTCTGAAATTATATAGGGTAGTTTCTAAGAATATTTTTGTTATATGTTACTAAACAAATCTCCAGTTTCAGGGTGGTGGATGAGAAATGCCTGTTTTTGAGTACGTACTCTGTATATCGAACTGAGATTGTCTTTGATTGAGAGGAAAGATTACAGTACATACGGTAAGCCACTTATTGTTCAAAATATAACATTATTAGTGTAATATTTCTTTGATGCAATGCATACAATGGCAATAGCATACTGTAGTATTTAAACCTGAAAGGATAACACTGACCATGTCTCTGGTCTACAATATCCAACATTAGCCTTGTAGCCTACTTTAAACTCATAATGCACATCTACACAAGAGGACGAACTGAGTTACAACTGAATGCTATTCAAGATACTGTTTATAATCATTCTAGGGTTAAGTCAGAAAATGCTGTTTAAAAGGAAAGGAAATCTAAGTTTGAAAATCAGACTTTGGTTATATATTATTATATATATATTATTATATTTTGGTTTTCAGCCTAATAACATCTGTTAGTATATACCCTATACATTAAATATGTAAGCAAATACCTTAAGAGCTCCAGTGTTTTGAAGAACAAATACTGCAAAGGCGAAATGGGTCACTGTTGACTCGGTCGCCTATTTGAAGAAATTGTGAGGAAAAGAAACGACAGTGCATGCTTCCAACGTGTCCAGACGTGAGCCTTAAATGTCCCGAGGCAAGACCCCCAAAACCAGTCGACAGACCCCCCGTAGGCAACAACAGACATTCAACCCTCCATGTGGAAAAGGCGTAAAGGAAGACAAGACGACATGGTTTAAAAACCCTCAGTTACAAACCTTCAAGAACGTCCAAAGGATAGCAGCATAATGCCTGCTTTACACCTGCTCGAGATGTAATGTCGAATGCAGGCAGCTGTATGGGATGAAAGTATCACGTATTAGTCTTATTTGGAGAATATGAACATGCAGTCAAATGAACACTGTTATCATTGTCCATGCTTACCAAGGCGCTGTAACGGGTGTTGGAGATGTCAGCTGCGGGCGCGCGCCTGTCCCTACTCCCTTTTGTTCAGCCCGCAGCAGCTGTCCAGTAAGATCACATTTCGAGATTGAATTTCAACATAAAAGACAAAACTATTATTATTAAAAAAAAAATTAAATAGCATCATTTCAGCAACTATTTAAGATGATATGTAAGCTCGTGAGCTTAGAATGATAAGGTTCTATCTCCGTTTAGAATGATACGGTTCTATCTCCGTTTAGGGCAGTTCAGAGATATTGAGCGTCAAAGTTTTTACATTCCATTATGTTCTGTGAGATGGAACCTTTGTATTTTATGAATTACTAACTCAAAAATGTCAACATTTTAAAAAATAACACCACACAGGCATTAATAAACACCTAATGGATCAGATTATGTAAAAAAACTCAATTTTGACAAAAATGGAGATAGAACCTTATAATTCTAACGTCACGAGCTGTGCGTCGGCGTGCGGTTTGAATGCGCAACTATTGCCATCTAGGCATAACCTTGCTGCTGCAGAAGCCGCAGGCTGGTCGCTGGGGGTTTGTTGACCGTCAACAGGACCTGGACACGGCCTACAGCTGGGCTACAAGCAGGGTGGGAGCTGGATGATAGGCCGATAGGCAAATAGGCCAAAGAAGTAGCCACAATGCCTAATAAACATTTTAAATGTAGGCCACATACGCATTGGAAAGTACATTGTCCAATTGGATAGACCTATGTATAGCCTGATGTTGGGAAAACACATTTAAAGGCTTATTCCTTAATAAGGATATAGCATCTAAATATTTTCCATTGATAAGCAGGCCTAAAACGGGTGTAACAATACAGTAGTATTAGATTATGTTAATTTGAATTCGAAGGATGAATTCAGTGATGGTGTGGAATTGTACACGAGCCATTTAGCTGTGTCATAATTATGCGTTCAAAATGTTAAAGTATTTCTTTTAAAAAACAGCCTTGTAAAAATAGGTTATTTATTATTCTAAATAACGTCATATCCGTGTGTTATGTATAAGATACGCTAACGATATTAGAAAAGATGATATTGCGCACCGATGTATTCACCGCAATGCTCCGCGATTTGCGTGCGTAAAAACACCCTTCTCAGTATGGAAGGCCATCTCCGCTAAAATCGACTCTCTAATCTCGCGTTAACACGTCGTATCATAGCCAATGAGGGACCTTGAATCACGCGTCATTGCTGTCGACAACAGCGTAGGGGGTACGTTGCGCATAAATTACTGATGTTGTGCATATATTACTTACGTAGGAGTCTACGCACATGCTACGTATAGCTACGTTCTCCCTACGCAGTCGCTACGTATGGAAGGCCACACCCTGCAGGCAGGCCAGGCGGCGAGCCGATTTGAAAACTCGCGGGGGAGTAAAGTTTCACAAGCAGACCAACTTCGTGAGGATGGCATTGCGGGCTTTTCTTTCGAATTGCAACCGCACATTTAGTGAATGTGTGAGACTAGCAATGTCGGACGATGAGGAAGTAGTCCGGCATATAAGATTACCTGAGTACCTTTGTATCAAATTAAACTTACAAAATGTATCAACAACGCAATTTATCTAAATAAACTACAATATTAAACTATTCAAATATATTATATAGTACCATTTATTCACTAGCACATAGCCCAATCTAATATTAGAATATCAATAATTATTATTACACTAAAGTAATATGATTTATTTTGTTTTTACCATGAAGAGATTTCGTTACCACACCTCTCCTCAAGTTAAGGCCTCTTTTACAATACAATGCAGGCCTCTAGTCAATTGCAAATTAGCACAGGACACACTGGTGTTCACAGGTCTAGAGGAAGGTGGGACAGAAGTACTTCCACTCAACTCAATTAACATGGGTACAACTAGACGCTGTCTGGAGGCCTGTTTTACAATACAATGCAGGCCTTTTGGCCTCTAGTCAATTGCAAATGACCACAGGACACATGGAGGAACGTGAGACAGAAGTACTCAACTCAATTAACAATAGACAGGCAGAGTGGGAGATGTTGTGGATTAAAGTATGTAAAATAGCAGTGTTACTGAACCGAATGTAAACTTTTTGGTGCATCTGACAACCCATGAGCTTGGAATACAGGCCCACTGTATTATGTTAGGTACTGACGCTACTGACCAACCCTAGGGAGAGCTGGGGATAAATCAGCATGGGAACCCCTGACAGAGGGGGTTGGTGGCCTAGGTTTGCCTTCCATAATCAATTGTGTCATGTTTGTTGTGCAATAGCCCACACTTTATCATAGAGAAACAATCTGTAGAGACCCAGTGTCCCAAGCCTACAAAAACCACAGCACTGTCACACAACAATGTTCAAAATAAATGTACATTCCATTTTCTAGGTTTTCATCCCATATAGCCTATATTTATTGAAAAATTAAATGACCTCAGTGTGCACTGCTATCGACAATACCAACCCCAGCAACAGGGTGTTCACCCTGCTGCAATCTGGCAAGAGATACAGAAGTAAGTAAGTAAGTAAGTAAAATGTATTTGGACAGCACCTTTCCCAGACCAAGGGTCACAAAGTCACAAAGAGTTTGGGAGCCACGGTTTGTAATGCTCTATCACCCTGGGTCTGTCTGTCTGTCTGAATGCTCTATCACCCTGGGTCTTCAGTCTGGCACGGGAGACAACCAGCAAACCCTGGTCAGAGGACCTGAGAGACCTGCTGGGGCTGTAAGCTCAGAGACAGCTTCTTCCATCAAGCTATCAGACTACTGAACTCTGGCCACTAGCCTAGCTAGCCACTGCCAATATTGCACACTATCTCATTTAGTATTTTCTTTTTTTATTTAAAATATTATTTCTTTGCACGTATTGTGCAATGTTGTTGTCTGGTGCTGATGTAGAACGGAGCACGGACACACACACCCACACACACACACACCCACACACACACACACACACACACACACACACACACACACACACACACACACACACACACACACACACCTGAGACCTTCTGGGGCTGTAAGGCCTGAGACCTACTGGGACTGTAAGGACCTGAGACCTACTGGGACTGTAAGGACTATATCTTGCATCTCATTGTGCATCCCTGTGTTATAGAATGCCAATAAATGAACCTTGTTGTTGTTACTAAGAGTCAGGGGATAAGATAAGAGAAAGGGGATAAGATATCAGAATGTGTATTACTCAGGCAAGACCAAATTTGTTTTGCACTGAACATCTGCCACCATGTAACATGACTATGAGTTTGTTTACCTTAGTTGATACCAAAATGTCAAGCAAAGTGATGTCCCCTTGCCAAAATAAATGATTAAATAAACAAACAAATCATAATCTGTTCTCGCTTATTACTGTTAAGTAATAAATGGCGCTGTAGAACTGCGGCCTCGTACCTATCACAGCCATGCTGATATTAAGTATAACAGCACTCCCTCTCGTGTGATATTGCTTAGATGTTCATATGCCAATGGGCCATAATATTGTCTTTCAATGTCATCCTCCCCTACTTTTCACCCCTTCATATCAATCGCTGGACAGACATTTGCTGATCTAATCTAATTAGTAAAATCTATATGAGCCCCAGGAAATAGGGGACAATAGAAAAATCGAATTTTCTTTTCTTTGTCTTACATGTGTAAACATACATGCTCTGTGTATATGTTTTCGATGTACTTATTGTTTTAAGACTGTAATTTCAACGTTAGTATTGAAGCAGTATTGAAATGACATTAAACTAAGACAATAAGATGGTTATCATAGTTTTTCAAATCTTTATTGCAGTAATTGGCATGGAAAGAGGTAAACCATGATAACTTTTGAACCATACATGATAGAACCATGGGGTTTGGACCATTGTTTTTCTCATACAATTCTCTATGTATTAGCTATCTCTCCTTTAATCTAAAGTGAAAGCAAAATTATATGTGTATATACATGAGAATATACATTATATATGGCATAGTGACGCCTAGTGGTAGGACTGGTAACATTACAAACATACATAGATTTCGAAATCTATGTCTGCTTGTAATGTTACCAGTCCTCGTTGCCCGCTAAAATCGACTCTCTAATCTCGCGATAGTCGAGAGCCGTTTTTTGCGGGCATGGCCTTCCATATCTCTGCAATGGCCTGCATGAGCGCAGTAGTGACGTCACGAGAACAGCATCTAATTACAGTTTTTCCCAATTGCTAAAACACAAAAGCCAATTCTCTAAACCAAATGACCAGTTCTCTAAACACATTTAATAAAACTAGCTCCCATTTGCCAAAACCATAAACACATTTCACATGAAGACACAATTCACAAAACACAATCCTCCTTTTCTCATAAGTCTAAACACATTTTGTCTTGCTAAAACACAAGTTGCAAAAAACTCTGCTCAAATTCTCAAATTAAAGCTCATGTGATGCAAAATGCTTGCTACAGTCAGCAACATTTGAACACAATGAACACACCTAGCTTCATTCATTAAACATAACGACTCAACATTTAAGACACTTGTTGCAAATGATTGTGGTGTGTGTGTGTGTGTGTGTGTGTGTGTGTGGTATAGTTCCATAAATACATTAAAAAACATCACACCCTGAACATTGTTTTCAGTGAGTATTGTTGTGTGTAATGGATCCTCTGTAGTGTTTGCATTGAGTTGTGATACAGTACAGTAGTGTACATGTTACGGTACATGTGGGAAAACTAGGGTTAGGGTTAGGTGCTAGGGTGCTAGGGTTAAGGTTAGGATTAGGATTAGGGGTAGGGTTAGGGTTAGGGTTAAGGTTAGGGTTAGGGTTAGACATGCCAGCATGTACCAAGTCACCCTAGCACCTAACCCTAACCCTAGTTTTCCCCACATGTACCGTATTCCCACATGTACCGTAACATACATACTGTATTTTCTGTAGATTTACATACTGTTGGTATGAAACACACAAATCTATGAATGCCCAATACTCTACAGTGATATATTCTGAGAACAGATACTGTAAGGTTTCTAAAAATGTGCTTTGGCAGTTGTGAAAAAAAAAGAACATTCTCACACACTGAACATTGTGTTTTCAGTTGTTTTGTTGTACAGTAGTCTGTAATGATGCATATAGTGTTTACATTTTTGCAGGCTTTGAGCAGCTGTTTTGGTGTGAACGTTTGAGTTTTGAAGAGAGAAGGTGTGGTTTTGGTTATGTAGCTTTAGAAAAGTGTGTTGTGTTTAGAGTTTTGGGAAAATGGAGGAAAGTTTTGTGAAATGTGTTTTAGCAATTGAGAAAAACTGTATATAATCATGGCGTCTGATATGTACTTACAGGGTATGATTCTTCTGACTATATTATGAATTCATTTATTCATATGATCGAAACTTGAATGGAACTTTTGGACAATGGAATAAAGATGCACATTTGAATGTCTGTAGTCTGCTTGCAATATTGCCTAATCATGAGGACAGAAACCATAGGTCTATTGTTTTGATTATAGAGGCTGATGTGTGCGCACACTCCATAGCCTACTTACAGAGGTGTTTCAATGTGTACATGTTTACATTTCAAATAAAGGTGTTTGTGTGCATTAATACTTCAAGTGTGAATTATTTTCGCCCGGTTTGAAACCCACTGTTGTTACACTGAAATAAGATGTGTTACGAATGATGCTAAACAAAAATCATGTCAGAGAGACAGACATGAGCACACTGCAGATCATCCAAAGCATTTTGAGAAGGATGCAATGGATATCAGAAGAAGAAGAATGTTTTATTTGCCATTCAATCAACTTGTCAGTCAATTGTAGGACTATCAGTCATAGTGTACAGTTACGTATCTCACAGTATGTACGGTATGAGATATACATAACAAGGGCAATAGGTCTTGAGGTATGTAATGTATGTAAGATCTGCAGAGAGTGATATAATATATAATGCACGTATCTTAACTGTACATATCTTCACCCTCTTAACTGTACATATCATTGATATTCATACTCATATATTTTATATACTTTTTATATTCATATTCATTGCACATACTGACTTAATATTCATCTACCTATACTCAGTGTAATACAGTACTGTCCCACCATGCTCTGTCCATACATTTAGGGGGGCGGCTGTGGCTCAGCGGGTAGAGCCAGCATCTAATGATCGCAAAGTCGGCAGCTCGCAGCGGTTTGAATCCCCGGCTGGCCACGCGTCAAAGAGTCCCTGAGCAAGGCACTGAACCCCTAATTGCTCCAAAGTCATCTTCAATGGCTGACCCCTTGCCTAGATGCCCCCTCTAGAGCATACATCCTTGTAGTCTGTGCAATGACAGACTTTGAATCCCTTTCCTTTATGGCTTTTACACTATGCACTATTGTACAATAAAGTTAGATGCCTTGTCTTTGTTGACTTTGTACTTGTACTCTGTCAATGACAATAAAGTTTAATCTAATCTAATGTACAGTTAAGATAGACAGTAGCTCTTCCAGTATCTCTGGAAGAGCTGTACAACACACGCTGTCTCAGGAAGGCCTCCAAGATCTCCAGAGACCCAACCCACCCTGGGTACGAACACTTTGCCCGGCTGCCCTCGAAAAGGCGGTACAGGACCATGGCCGCAAGGACAAACAGACTGAAGCTCAGCTTCTACCCCAGGGCCATCCAGGCCCTGAACACAGCAAAGACCTAGGTTCTGGGCCCTGGACAGTCTGGACGGATTGATGGCAGCTGCTGGATTGAAAAAATCAGGTGTAGTGCTGAGGCACAAATGTGTACATTTCAAGCCTGCAAACTGCGACACTTTAAATGAATGTGCAATAACACTATGTGCAATATGACAACCCTAGTCGTCTTATCTGTACAGTATAGTATAGTGGATAGTGTACATAGCCTTTATTTATGTAAACCAGCTCCTTTCCCTTCTTGTTTTTTTAGTTTTTTTTTTCTTCCCTAGCACCAGGGGAGCCACCCCTCCCAAATGTCGTTGTTTGGTACCTGTACTATATCAATGACAATAAAGACCATTCATTCATTCATTCATGTATGGTATGAGATGTACAGAACAAGAGCAATAGGTCTTGAGGTGTGTAACGTATGAATGATGTGTGATTGGAGACTATTATAATAATGTGGTATGTGCAAACAGCAGTAGTACAAGCTAAATTGAAGTCCTGAGTGTGCAATGTTCCTCCTGTTGGGGGGGGAGGGGGGGCTGGGTAGAGCTATAGGGGTGTGTGCAATGTTCCTCCTGTTGGGGGGGGAGGGGGGGCTGGGTAGAGCTATAGGGGTGTGTGCAATGTTCCTCCTGTTGGGGGGTGGAGGGGGGGCTGGGTAGAGGTATAGGGGTGTGTGCAATGTTCCTCCTGTTGGGGGGTGGAGGGGGGGCTGGGTAGAGGTAGAGGGGTGTGTGCAATGTTCCTCCTGTTGGGGGGTGGAGGGGGGGCTGGGTAGAGGTAGAGGGGTGTGTGCAATGTTCCTCCTGTTGGGGGGTGGAGGGGGGGCTGGGTAGAGCTATAGGGGTGTGTGCAATGTTTCTCCTGTTGGGGGGTGGAGGGGGGGCTGGGTAGAGGTAGAGGGGTGTGTGCAATGTTCCTCCTGTTGGGGGGTGGAGGGGCTAGGTAGAGGTATGGGGGGGGGGGCTGGGGGTAGAGGTAGAGGGGTGTGTGCAATGTTCCTCCTGTTGGGGGGCTGGAGGGACTAGGTAGAGGTATGGGGGGGGGGCTGGGGGTAGAGGTATAGGGGCGGCTAGGCTACCGCAGGGATTTTGAGTTAAGCAGATTATCAGCTGCAGGGAAAACAGTTTGTGTGCCTCCTGGTGCAGGAATGTAGTCTCCTGTACAGCCGTGTGGGAGGAGGGGAAGCAGGGCTGACTGGGGTGGGAGGTGTCCCCACTGATGCCTCGCGCCCTACACTCATAGCCGGCTTTCTTGTCTGATGATTATAGACATCTCACCCCATCTCATCCAATATAGCTTTACTAATATGTAGGATAACACATTTCTACTATTCTACTCTGTGTTGTTAACCTTCTGCTGTGGTGATTGGGGTCCAGAGGTTGCTACCTTGGGGTCCAGAGGGACACTCTCTACATTCTGAGGTCATGCCCAACCCCTACATACAGTAGCTACAAGCAAGCCATTATTCAAAACGGTCATGATGCTGTAGAGCTGATGCACCAAGCCTGAGGCTGAACACATGGGCTACCACATGGACTAAAGTATTTACCGTCACCTCATGACTAGCCTCCACTATTATGGTTTTGACACCAAGATCAGAGTAATCAACAATAGTCATAACTTTGATCATCACGATATGCACACTAGTCAGCGTTTTGTAGAATTCCCAATGACACATTTTTAACAGGGATGGTTTCTCATAGAGCTGAAGCATTTGCATTTGATTGGTGAACTTCCTACTTTAAGGAATGGATATACTGTATATGTAAGATGAATATTTGGAAGAAAGTAGACTGCACAAGACAGTTTAGATTTGTTTATTATTTTTTAAAAGTTTTGCAATGAAATAACAGTTCATGTTTTAAAGGTAAATATTTGAGTATCAAATACATGGATAACAACAATTATGGTTTCACAACCATGAGCAGAAATGCACATTCCACTTGAGCAGAAATGCTCAGCAGAAATGCCCCAGTATGCAGCGACTCAGAGCATATACCTTGGGCACTATTGTTCCCACATGTATGTGGACTACCCTAAGACAAGATACTGGTTTAATAGCACACGTGGATATATTTTCAGTTCAAGAGTACTGTACAAAAAGCAACCATCACAGTTCCTGCATCATACGCATCAAACTCATCAAACTCATCAAACTCATCAAACTCATCAAATTCATCAAACTCATCAAACTCATCAAATTCATCAAACTCATCAAACTCATCAAATTCATCAAACTCATCTCTATAACTACCGCAACTTCATTTCTCTTGTTGCAATGCCAAGAAACTCACTAGCAGCCAGGTGAGCTCTTGTCCAATATTGGGCAGTAGGGGGTCAGGTAAGACACGTTTGGAGCACTTCAGGCATGGGTGTTGCTGCTAGACCCCTTTTACTGGGGCACCTGCCCTCGTATTGATCTGCTGTGACCCAGAAAAATCACATGTTCGAGTTATCATAAGAAAAAGTTATCTATGCTAAGGCCATAGGCCATAATGCCATAAGAATTAGTGGCTATTATTAGGTTTTTAGTAAGTATCATATAACTAAGTATCCTCTAGCAAGTAAGAGACAACGCACTCATGAACATGTGCCCCTAAGTGACGACTTTTTAATTGCTCATTAGAGGTGTGAACATATTTCATAACACTTGAGAAGTAATACTCAAAACTGTACACCAAATATTAACAGAACATGTGAGCTAAACCGAGCAAAAAAAAAAACTGAACAGAAACAAAACACAAACACAAACAGCTACAAGCGTGTGCGGTCTCAACAATACTCTCTCCCAAAGTGTTTGTTAACTTTGGCCACGGCGATGAAGACTACCAGGTTGATGAGGAAGAAATGCTTGTCCTCCTCCAGCCAGACCATCTGCATCCTCACCTTGCCCTCCGCGTCCAGGTGGTGGATGGAGAACTGGTCGCCCTCGTGGTGGTAGGAGAGGTTCTCCATCTGCACCATGGAGACGGGGCTGCTGACGCACCAGAACGGCTTCTGGGCCTCGTCCAGCAGAGTCAGACTCATCAAGCAACAGTTCTACAGAGAGAGAGAGAGGGGTGAGAGACATTAGGACAGTCCTACAGAGAGAGGGAGAGGGTGAGAGACATTAGGACAGTCCTACAGAGAGAGGGAGAGAGGGAGAGACATTAGGACAGTCCTACAGAGAGAGGGAGAGGGGGAAAGACATTAGGACAGTCCTACAGAGAGAGAGGGAGAGGGTGAGAGACATTAGGACAGTCCTACAGAGAGAGGGAGAGGGGGAAAGACATTAGGACAGTCCTACAGAGAGAGGGAGAGAGGGGAAAGACATTAGGACAGTCCTACAGAGAGAGGGAGAAAGACATTAGGACAGTCCTACAGAGAGAGGGAGAGAGAGAGAAAGACATTAGGACAGTCCTACAGAGAGAGGGAGAGGGGTGAGAGACATTAGGACAGTCCTACAGAGAGAGGGAGAGGGGTGAGAGACATTAGGACAGTCCTACAGAGAGAGGGAGAGGGTGAGAGACATTAGGACAGTCCTACAGAGAGAGGGAGAGGGTGAGAGACATTAGGACAGTCCTACAGAGAGAGAGGGAGAGGGAGAAAGACATTAGGACAGTCCTACAGAGAGAGGGAGAGGGTGAGAGACATTAGGACAGTCCTACAGAGAGAGGGAGAGGGTGAGAGACATTAGGACAGTCCTACAGAGAGAGAGGGAGAGGGTGAGAGACATTAGGACAGTCCTACAGAGAGAGAGGGAGAGGGGGAAAGACATTAGGACAGTCCTACAGAGAGAGAGGGAGAGGGGGAAAGACATTAGGACAGTCCTACAGAGAGAGAGGGAAAGGGTGAAAGACATTAGGACAGTCCTACAGAGAGAGAGGGAGAGAGGGAAAGACATTAGGACAGTCCTACAGAGAGAGAGAGGGGTGAAAGACATTAGGACAGTCCTACAGAGAAGAGAGGGAGAGGGTGAGAGACATTAGGACAGTCCTACAGAGAGAGAGGGGGAAAGACATTAGGACAGTCCTACAGAGAGAGGGAGAGGGTGAGAGACATTAGGACAGTCCTACAGAGAGAGAGGGAGAGGGGGAAAGACATTAGGACAGTCCTACAGAGAGAGAGGGAGAGGGGGAAAGACATTAGGACAGTCCTACAGAGAGAGGGAGAGGGGGAAAGACATTAGGACAGTCCTACAGAGAGAGGGAGAGGGTGAGAGACATTAGGACAGTCCTACAGAGAGAGGGAGAGGGGGAAAGACATTAGGACAGTCCTACAGAGAGAGGGAGAGGGTGAGAGACATTAGGACAGTCCTACAGAGAGGGAGAGGGTGAGAGACATTAGGACAGTCCTACAGAGAGAGGGAGAGTAGTGAAAGACATTAGGACAGTCCTACAGAGAGAGGGAGAGGGGTGAGAGACATTAGGACAGTCCTACAGAGAGAGGGAGAGGGGTGAGAGACATTAGGACAATCCTACAGAGAGAGGGAGAGGGGTGAGAGACATTAGGACAGTCCTGCAGAGAGAGGGAGAGGGGTGAGAGACATTAGGACAGTCCTACAGAGAGAGGGAGAGGGGGAAAGACATTAGGACAGTCCTACAGAGAGAGGGAGAGAGGGAAAGACATTAGGACAGTCCTACAGAGAGAGGGAGAGGGGTGAGAGACATTAGGACAGTCCTACAGAGAGAGGGAGAGGGGGAAAGACATTAGGACAGTCCTACAGAGAGAGGGAAAGACATTAGGACAGTCCTACAGAGAGAGGGAGAGGGGTAAAGACATTAGGACAGTCCTACAGAGAGAGGGAGAGGGGGAAAGACATTAGGACAGTCCTACAGAGAGAGGGAGAGAGGGGTGAGAGACATTAGGACAGTCCTACAGAGAGAGGGAGAGGGGAAAGACATTAGGACAGTCCTACAGAGAGAGGGAGAGGGGGAAAGACATTAGGACAGTCCTACAGAGAGAGGGAGAGAGGGAAAGACATTAGGACAGTCCTACAGAGAGAGGGAGAGGGGGAAAGACATTAGGACAGTCCTACAGAGAGAGGGAGAGGGGGAAAGACATTAGGACAGTCCTACAGAGAGAGGGAGAGGGTGAGACATTAGGACAGTCCTACAGAGAGAGGGAGAGACATTAGGACAGTCCTACAGAGAGAGGGAGAGGGGTGAGAGACATTAGGACAGTCCTACAGAGAGAGGGAGAGGGGGAAAGACATTAGGACAGTCCTACAGAGAGAGAGGGAGAGGGGGAAAGACATTAGGACAGTCCTACAGAGAGAGAGGGAGAGGGGGAAAGACATTAGGACAGTCCTACAGAGAGAGGGAGAGGGGGAAAGACATTAGGACAGTCCTACAGAGAGAGGGAGAGGGGTGAGAGACATTAGGACAGTCCTACAGAGAGAGAGGGAGAGGGGGAAAGACATTAGGACAGTCCTACAGAGAGAGAGGGAGAGGGGGAAAGACATTAGGACAGTCCTACAGAGAGGGAGAGGGTGAGAGACATTAGGACAGTCCTACAGAGAGAGGGAGAGAGGGAAAGACATTAGGACAGTCCTACAGAGAGGGAGAGGGTGAGAGACATTAGGACAGTCCTACAGAGAGAGGGAGAGGGGGAAAGACATTAGGACAGTCCTACAGAGAGAGAGGGAGAGGGGGAAAGACATTAGGACAGTCCTACAGAGAGAGAGAGGGAGAGGGGGAAAGACATTAGGACAGTCCTACAGAGAGAGAGGGAGAGGGGGAAAGACATTAGGACAGTCCTACAGAGAGAGGGAGAGGGGGAAAGACATTAGGACAGTCCTACAGAGAGAGAGGGAGAGGGTGAGAGACATTAGGACAGTCCTACAGAGAGAGAGAGGGGTGAGAGACATTAGGACAGTCCTACAGAGAGAGAGGGAGAGGGAGAGGGTGAGAGACATTAGGACAGTCCTACAGAGAGAGGGAGAGGGGGAAAGACATTAGGACAGTCCTACAGAGAGAGGGAGAGGGTGAGAGACATTAGGACAGTCCTACAGAGAGAGAGGGAGAGGGTGAGAGACATTAGGACAGTCCTACAGAGAGAGGGAGAGGGGGAAAGACATTAGGACAGTCCTACAGAGAGAGGGAGAGGGGGAAAGACATTAGGACAGTCCTACAGAGAGAGGGAGAGGGGGAAAGACATTAGGACAGTCCTACAGAGAGAGGGAGAGGGTGAGAGACATTAGGACAGTCCTACAGAGAGAGGGAGAGGGGGAAAGACATTAGGACAGTCCTACAGAGAGAGAGGGAGAGAGGGAAAGACATTAGGACAGTCCTACAGAGAGAGAGGGAGAGGGGGAAAGACATTAGGACAGTCCTACAGAGAGGGAGAGGGTGAGAGACATTAGGACAGTCCTACAGAGAGAGAGGGAGAGGGGGAAAGACATTAGGACAGTCCTACAGAGAGAGGGAGAGGGTGAGAGACATTAGGACAGTCCTACAGAGAGGGAGAGGGTGAGAGACATTAGGACAGTCCTACAGAGAGAGAGAGAGGGGTGAAAGACATTAGGACAGTCCTACAGAGAGAGGGAGAGGGGTGAGAGACATTAGGACAGTCCTACAGAGAGAGGGAGAGGGGTGAGAGACATTAGGACAGTCCTACAGAGAGAGGGAGAGGGGTGAGAGACATTAGGACAGTCCTACAGAGAGAGGGAGAGGGGTGAGAGACATTAGGACAGTCCTACAGAGAGAGGGAGAGGGGGAAAGACATTAGGACAGTCCTACAGAGAGAGGGAGAGAGGGAAAGACATTAGGACAGTCCTACAGAGAGAGGGTGAGGGGTGAGAGACATTAGGACAGTCCTACAGAGAGAGGGAGAGGGGGAAAGACATTAGGACAGTCCTACAGAGAGAGGGAGAGAGGGAAAGACATTAGGACAGTCCTACAGAGAGAGGGAGAGAGGGAAAGACATTAGGACAGTCCTACAGAGAGAGGGAGAGGGGTGAGAGACATTAGGACAGTCCTACAGAGAGAGGGAGAGGGGTGAGAGACATTAGGACAGTCCTACAGAGAGAGGGAGAGGGGGAAAGACATTAGGACAGTCCTACAGAGAGAGGGAGAGAGGGAAAGACATTAGGACAGTCCTACAGAGAGAGGGAGAGGGGTAAAGACATTAGGACAGTCCTACAGAGAGAGGGAGAGGGGGAAAGACATTAGGACAGTCCTACAGAGAGAGGGAGAGAGGGAAAGACATTAGGACAGTCCTACAGAGAGAGAGGGAGAGGGGGAAAGACATTAGGACAGTCCTACAGAGAGGGAGAGGGTGAGAGACATTAGGACAGTCCTACAGAGAGAGAGGGAGAGGGTGAGAGACATTAGGACAGTCCTACAGAGAGAGGGAGAGGGGTGAGAGACATTAGGACAGTCCTACAGAGAGAGGGAGAGGGGGAAAGACATTAGGACAGTCCTACAGAGAGAGGGAGAGGGGAAAGACATTAGGACAGTCCTACAGAGAGAGGGAGAGGGGTGAGAGACATTAGGACAGTCCTACAGAGAGAGGGAGAGGGGTGAAAGACATTAGGACAGTCCTACAGAGAGAGGGAGAGGGGGAAAGACATTAGGACAGTCCTACAGAGAGAGGGAGAGGGGGAAAGACATTAGGACAGTCCTACAGAGAGAGGGAGAGGGGGAAAGACATTAGGACAGTCCTACAGAGAGAGGGAGAGAGGGGAGAGACATTAGGACAGTCCTACAGAGAGAGGGAGAGGGGGAAAGACATTAGGACAGTCCTACAGAGAGAGGGAGAGGGGGAAAGACATTAGGACAGTCCTACAGAGAGAGGGAGAGAGGGGTGAGAGACATTAGGACAGTCCTACAGAGAGAGGGAGAGGGGTGAAAGACATTAGGACAGTCCTACAGAGAGAGGGAGAGAGGGAAAGACATTAGGACAGTCCTACAGAGAGAGGAGAGAGGGGAAAGACATTAGGACAGTCCTACAGAGAGAGGGAGAGGGGAAAGACATTAGGACAGTCCTACAGAGAGAGGAGAGAGGGAAAGACATTAGGACAGTCCTACAGAGAGAGGGAGAGGGGGAAAGACATTAGGACAGTCCTACAGAGAGAGGGAGAGAGGGAAAGACATTAGGACAGTCCTACAGAGAGAGGGAGAGGGAAGACATTAGGACAGTCCTACAGAGAGAGGGAGAGGGGTGAGAGACATTAGGACAGTCCTACAGAGAGAGGGAGAGGGGGAAAGACATTAGGACAGTCCTACAGAGAGAGAGGAGAGGGGGAAAGACATTAGGACAGTCCTACAGAGAGAGGGAGAGGGCCGTGAGAAGACATTAGGACAGTCCTACAGAGAGAGGAGAGGGAGAAGACATTAGGCACGAGTCCCTACAGAGAGAGGGAGGAGGGGGAAAGACATTAGGACAGTCCTACAGAGAGAGAGGGAGAGGGGAAAGACATTAGGACAGTCTACAGAGAGAGGGAGAGAGAGACATTAGGACAGTCCTACAGAGAGAGGGAGAAAGACATTAGGACAGTCCTACAGAGAGAGGGAGAGAGACATTAGGACAGTCCTACAGAGAGAGAGAGGGGTGAGAGACATTAGGACAGTCCTACAGAGAGAGAGGGAGAGGGAGAGGGTGAGAGACATTAGGACAGTCCTACAGAGAGAGGGAGAGGGGGAAAGACATTAGGACAGTCCTACAGAGAGAGGGAGAGGGTGAGAGACATTAGGACAGTCCTACAGAGAGAGAGGGAGAGGGTGAGAGACATTAGGACAGTCCTACAGAGAGAGGGAGAGGGGGAAAGACATTAGGACAGTCCTACAGAGAGAGGGAGAGGGGGAAAGACATTAGGACAGTCCTACAGAGAGAGGGAGAGGGGGAAAGACATTAGGACAGTCCTACAGAGAGAGGGAGAGGGTGAGAGACATTAGGACAGTCCTACAGAGAGAGGGAGAGGGGGAAAGACATTAGGACAGTCCTACAGAGAGAGAGGGAGAGAGGGAAAGACATTAGGACAGTCCTACAGAGAGAGAGGGAGAGGGGGAAAGACATTAGGACAGTCCTACAGAGAGGGAGAGGGTGAGAGACATTAGGACAGTCCTACAGAGAGAGAGGGAGAGGGGGAAAGACATTAGGACAGTCCTACAGAGAGAGGGAGAGGGTGAGAGACATTAGGACAGTCCTACAGAGAGGGAGAGGGTGAGAGACATTAGGACAGTCCTACAGAGAGAGAGAGAGGGGTGAAAGACATTAGGACAGTCCTACAGAGAGAGGGAGAGGGGTGAGAGACATTAGGACAGTCCTACAGAGAGAGGGAGAGGGGTGAGAGACATTAGGACAGTCCTACAGAGAGAGGGAGAGGGGTGAGAGACATTAGGACAGTCCTACAGAGAGAGGGAGAGGGGTGAGAGACATTAGGACAGTCCTACAGAGAGAGGGAGAGGGGGAAAGACATTAGGACAGTCCTACAGAGAGAGGGAGAGAGGGAAAGACATTAGGACAGTCCTACAGAGAGAGGGTGAGGGGTGAGAGACATTAGGACAGTCCTACAGAGAGAGGGAGAGGGGGAAAGACATTAGGACAGTCCTACAGAGAGAGGGAGAGAGGGAAAGACATTAGGACAGTCCTACAGAGAGAGGGAGAGAGGGAAAGACATTAGGACAGTCCTACAGAGAGAGGGAGAGGGGTGAGAGACATTAGGACAGTCCTACAGAGAGAGGGAGAGGGGTGAGAGACATTAGGACAGTCCTACAGAGAGAGGGAGAGGGGGAAAGACATTAGGACAGTCCTACAGAGAGAGGGAGAGAGGGAAAGACATTAGGACAGTCCTACAGAGAGAGGGAGAGGGGTAAAGACATTAGGACAGTCCTACAGAGAGAGGGAGAGGGGGAAAGACATTAGGACAGTCCTACAGAGAGAGGGAGAGAGGGAAAGACATTAGGACAGTCCTACAGAGAGAGAGGGAGAGGGGGAAAGACATTAGGACAGTCCTACAGAGAGAGGAGAGGGTGAGAGACATTAGGACAGTCCTACAGAGAGAGAGGGAGAGGGTGAGAGACATTAGGACAGTCCTACAGAGAGAGAGGGAGAGGGTGAGAGACATTAGGACAGTCCTACAGAGAGAGGGAGAGGGGTGAGAGACATTAGGACAGTCCTACAGAGAGAGGGAGAGGGGTGAGAGACATTAGGACAGTCCTACAGAGAGAGGGAGAGGGGTGAGAGACATTAGGACAGTCCTACAGAGAGAGGGAGAGGGGGAAAGACATTAGGACAGTCCTACAGAGAGAGGGAGAGAGGGAAAGACATTAGGACAGTCCTACAGAGAGAGGGAGAGGGGTGAGAGACATTAGGACAGTCCTACAGAGAGAGGGAGAGGGGGAAAGACATTAGGACAGTCCTACAGAGAGAGGGAGAGAGGGAAAGACATTAGGACAGTCCTACAGAGAGAGGGAGAGGGGTAAAGACATTAGGACAGTCCTACAGAGAGAGGGAGAGGGGGAAAGACATTAGGACAGTCCTACAGAGAGAGGGAGAGAGGGGTGAGAGACATTAGGACAGTCCTACAGAGAGAGGGAGAGAGGGGAAAGACATTAGGACAGTCCTACAGAGAGAGGGAGAGGGGGAAAGACATTAGGACAGTCCTACAGAGAGAGAGAGAGAGAGGGGTGAGAGACATTAGGACAGTCCTACAGAGAGAGGGAGAGGGGTGAGAGACATTAGGACAGTCCTACAGAGAGAGGGAGAGAGGGAAAGACATTAGGACAGTCCTACAGAGAGAGGGAGAGGGGGAAAGACATTAGGACAGTCCTACAGAGAGGGGGAGAGAGGGAAAGACATTAGGACAGTCCTACAGAGAGAGGGAAAGACATTAGGACAGTCCTACAGAGAGAGGGAGAGGGGTGAGAGACATTAGGACAGTCCTACAGAGAGAGGGAGAGAGGGAAAGACATTAGGACAGTCCTACAGAGAGAGGGAGGGAGGGAAAGACATTAGGACAGTCCTACAGAGAGAGGGAGAGGGGTGAGAGACATTAGGACAGTCCTACAGAGAGAGGGAGAGGGGGAAAGACATTAGGACAGTCCTACAGAGAGAGGGAGAGGGGGAAAGACATTAGGACAGTCCTACAGAGAGAGAGGGAGAGGGGGAAAGACATTAGGACAGTCCTACAGAGAGAGGGAGAGAGACATTAGGACAGTCCTACAGAGAGAGGGAGAAAGACATTAGGACAGTCCTACAGAGAGAGGGAGAGAGACATTAGGACAGTCCTACAGAGAGAGGGAGAAAGACATTAGGACAGTCCTACAGAGAGAGGGAGAGAGACATTAGGACAGTCCTACAGAGAGAGGGAGAGAGACATTAGGACAGTCCTACAGAGAGAGAGGGAAAGACATTAGGACAGTCCTACAGAGAGAGGGAGAGGGGGAAAGACATTAGGACAGTCCTACAGAGAGAGAGAGAGAGGGGTGAGAGACATTAGGACAGTCCTACAGAGAGAGGGAAAGAGGGGAAAGACATTAGGACAGTCCTACAGAGAGAGGGAGAGAGGGAGAGACATTAGGACAGTCCTACAGAGAGAGGGAGAGGGGTGAGAGACATTAGGACAGTCCTACAGAGAGAGGGAGAGGGGTGAGAGACATTAGGACAGTCCTACAGAGAGAGGGAGAGAGGGAAAGACATTAGGACAGTCCTACAGAGAGAGGGAGAGAGGGAAAGACATTAGGACAGTCCTACAGAGAGAGGGAGAGGGGTGAGAGACATTAGGACAGTCCTACAGAGAGAGGGAGAGAGAGGGAAAGACATTAGGACAGTCCTACAGAGAGAGGGAGAGAGGGAAAGACATTAGGACAGTCCTACAGAGAGAGGGAGAGAGGGAAAGACATTAGGACAGTCCTACAGAGAGAGGGAGAGGGGTGAGAGACATTAGGACAGTCCTACAGAGAGAGGGAGAGGGGTGAGAGACATTAGGACAGTCCTACAGAGAGAGGGAGAGGGGGAAAGACATTAGGACAGTCCTACAGAGAGAGGGAGAGAGGGAAAGACATTAGGACAGTCCTACAGAGAGAGGGAGAGGGGTAAAGACATTAGGACAGTCCTACAGAGAGAGGGAGAGGGGGAAAGACATTAGGACAGTCCTACAGAGAGAGGGAGAGAGGGGTGAGAGACATTAGGACAGTCCTACAGAGAGAGGGAGAGAGGGGAAAGACATTAGGACAGTCCTACAGAGAGAGGGAGAGGGGGAAAGACATTAGGACAGTCCTACAGAGAGAGAGAGAGAGAGGGGTGAGAGACATTAGGACAGTCCTACAGAGAGAGGGAGAGGGGTGAGAGACATTAGGACAGTCCTACAGAGAGAGGGAGAGAGGGAAAGACATTAGGACAGTCCTACAGAGAGAGGGAGAGGGGGAAAGACATTAGGACAGTCCTACAGAGAGAGGGAGAGGGGGGAGAGACATTAGGACAGTCCTACAGAGAGAGGGAGAGAGGGAACGACATTAGGACAGTCCTACAGAGAGAGGGAGAGAGGGAAAGACATTAGGACAGTCCTACAGAGAGAGAGAGAGAGGGGTGAGAGACATTAGGACAGTCCTACAGAGAGAGGGAGAGGGGTGAGAGACATTAGGACAGTCCTACAGAGAGAGGGAGAGGGGGAAAGACATTAGGACAGTCCTACAGAGAGAGGGAAAGACATTAGGACAGTCCTACAGAGAGAGGGAGAGGGGTGAGAGACATTAGGACAGTCCTACAGAGAGAGGGAGAGAGGGAAAGACATTAGGACAGTCCTACAGAGAGAGGGAGGGAGGGAAAGACATTAGGACAGTCCTACAGAGAGAGGGAGAGGGGTGAGAGACATTAGGACAGTCCTACAGAGAGAGGGAGAGGGGGAAAGACATTAGGACAGTCCTACAGAGAGAGGGAGAGGGGGAAAGACATTAGGACAGTCCTACAGAGAGAGAGGGAGAGGGGGAAAGACATTAGGACAGTCCTACAGAGAGAGGGAGAGAGACATTAGGACAGTCCTACAGAGAGAGGGAGAAAGACATTAGGACAGTCCTACAGAGAGAGGGAGAGAGACATTAGGACAGTCCTACAGAGAGAGGGAGAAAGACATTAGGACAGTCCTACAGAGAGAGGGAGAGAGACATTAGGACAGTCCTACAGAGAGAGGGAGAGAGACATTAGGACAGTCCTACAGAGAGAGAGGGAAAGACATTAGGACAGTCCTACAGAGAGAGGGAGAGGGGGAAAGACATTAGGACAGTCCTACAGAGAGAGAGAGAGAGGGGTGAGAGACATTAGGACAGTCCTACAGAGAGAGGGAAAGAGGGGAAAGACATTAGGACAGTCCTACAGAGAGAGGGAGAGAGGGAGAGACATTAGGACAGTCCTACAGAGAGAGGGAGAGGGGTGAGAGACATTAGGACAGTCCTACAGAGAGAGGGAGAGGGGTGAGAGACATTAGGACAGTCCTACAGAGAGAGGGAGAGAGGGAAAGACATTAGGACAGTCCTACAGAGAGAGGGAGAGAGGGAAAGACATTAGGACAGTCCTACAGAGAGAGGGAGAGGGGTGAGAGACATTAGGACAGTCCTACAGAGAGAGGGAGAGAGAGGGAAAGACATTAGGACAGTCCTACAGAGAGAGGGAGAGAGGGAAAGACATTAGGACAGTCCTACAGAGAGAGGGAGAGAGGGAAAGACATTAGGACAGTCCTACAGAGAGAGGGAGAGGGGTGAGAGACATTAGGACAGTCCTACAGAGAGAGGGAGAGGGGTGAGAGACATTAGGACAGTCCTACAGAGAGAGGGAGAGGGGGAAAGACATTAGGACAGTCCTACAGAGAGAGGGAGAGAGGGAAAGACATTAGGACAGTCCTACAGAGAGAGGGAGAGGGGTAAAGACATTAGGACAGTCCTACAGAGAGAGGGAGAGGGGGAAAGACATTAGGACAGTCCTACAGAGAGAGGGAGAGAGGGGTGAGAGACATTAGGACAGTCCTACAGAGAGAGGGAGAGAGGGGAAAGACATTAGGACAGTCCTACAGAGAGAGGGAGAGGGGGAAAGACATTAGGACAGTCCTACAGAGAGAGAGAGAGAGAGGGGTGAGAGACATTAGGACAGTCCTACAGAGAGAGGGAGAGGGGTGAGAGACATTAGGACAGTCCTACAGAGAGAGGGAGAGAGGGAAAGACATTAGGACAGTCCTACAGAGAGAGGGAGAGGGGGAAAGACATTAGGACAGTCCTACAGAGAGAGGGAGAGGGGGGAGAGACATTAGGACAGTCCTACAGAGAGAGGGAGAGAGGGAACGACATTAGGACAGTCCTACAGAGAGAGGGAGAGAGGGAAAGACATTAGGACAGTCCTACAGAGAGAGAGAGAGAGGGGTGAGAGACATTAGGACAGTCCTACAGAAAAAGGGAGAGGGGTGAGAGACATTAGGACAGTCCTACAGAGAGAGGGAGAGGGGGAAAGACATTAGGACAGTCCTACAGAGAGAGGGAGAGGAGTGAGAGACATTAGGACAGTCCTACAGAGAGAGGGAGAGAGGGAAAGACATTAGAACAGTCCTACAGAGAGAGGGAGAGGGGTGAGAGACATTAGGACAGTCCTACAGAGAGAGAGAGAGAGAGAGAGAGAGAGAGAGAGAGAGGGAAAGACATTAGGACAGTCCTACAGAGAGAGGGAGAGATGGAAAGACATTAGGACAGTCCTACAGAGAGAGGGAGAGAGGGAAAGACATTAGGACAGTCCTACAGAGAGAGGGAGAGGGGTGAGAGACATTAGGACAGTCCTACAGAGAGAGGGAGAGAGGGAAAGACATTAGGACAGTCCTACAGAGAGAGGGAGAGGGGGAAAGACATTAGGACAGTCCTACAGAGAGAGAGAGAGAGGGAAAGACATTAGGACAGTCCTACAGAGAGAGGGAGAGAGGGAAAGACATTAGGACAGTCCTACAGAGAGAGGGAGAGAGGGAAAGACATTAGGACAGTCCTACAGAGAGAGGGAGAGGGGGGAGAGACATTAGGACAGTCCTACAGAGAGAGGGAGAGAGGGAAAGACATTAGGACAGTCCTACAGAGAGAGGGAGAGAGGGAAAGACATTAGGACAGTCCTACAGAGAGAGGGAGAGGGGGAAAGACATTAGGACAGTCCTACAGAGAGAGGGAGAGAGGGAAAGACATTAGGACAGTCCTACAGAGAGAGGGAGAGGGGTGAGAGACATTAGGACAGTCCTACAGAGAGAGGGAGAGGGGGAAAGACATTAGGACAGTCCTACAGAGAGAGGGAGAGAGGGAAAGACATTAGGACAGTCCTACAGAGAGAGGGAGAGGGGTAAAGACATTAGGACAGTCCTACAGAGAGAGGGAGAGGGGGAAAGACATTAGGACAGTCCTACAGAGAGAGGGAGAGAGGGGTGAGAGACATTAGGACAGTCCTACAGAGAGAGGGAGAGAGGGGAAAGACATTAGGACAGTCCTACAGAGAGAGGGAGAGGGGGAAAGACATTAGGACAGTCCTACAGAGAGAGAGAGAGAGGGGTGAGAGACATTAGGACAGTCCTACAGAGAGAGGGAGAGGGGTGAGAGACATTAGGACAGTCCTACAGAGAGAGGGAGAGAGGGAAAGACATTAGGACAGTCCTACAGAGAGAGGGAAAGACATTAGGACAGTCCTACAGAGAGGGGGAGAGAGGGAAAGACATTAGGACAGTCCTACAGAGAGAGGGAGAGAGGGAAAGACATTAGGACAGTCCTACAGAGAGAGGGAGAGGGGTGAGAGACATTAGGACAGTCCTACAGAGAGAGGGAGAGAGGGAAAGACATTAGGACAGTCCTACAGAGAGAGGGAGAGAGGGAAAGACATTAGGACAGTCCTACAGAGAGAGGGAGAGGGGTGAGAGACATTAGGACAGTCCTACAGAGAGAGGGAGAGAGGGAAAGACATTAGGACAGTCCTACAGAGAGAGAGAGAGAGAGAGAGAGAGAGAGAGGGAAAGACATTAGGACAGTCCTACAGAGAGAGGGAGAGAGGGAAAGACATTAGGACAGTCCTACAGAGAGAGGGAGAGAGGGAAAGACATTAGGACAGTCCTACAGAGAGAGGGAGAGGGGTGAGAGACATTAGGACAGTCCTACAGAGAGAGGGAGAGAGGGAAAGACATTAGGACAGTCCTACAGAGAGAGGGAGAGGGGTGAGAGACATTAGGACAGTCCTACAGAGAGAGGGAGAGGGGGAAAGACATTAGGACAGTCCTACAGAGAGAGGGAGAGGGGGAAAGACATTAGGACAGTCCTACAGAGAGAGAGGGAGAGGGGGAAAGACATGAGGACAGTCCTACAGAGAGAGGGAGAGAGACATTAGGACAGTCCTACAGAGAGAGGGAGAAAGACATTAGGACAGTCCTACAGAGAGAGGGAGAGAGACATTAGGACAGTCCTACAGAGAGAGGGAGAAAGACATTAGGACAGTCCTACAGAGAGAGGGAGAGAGACATTAGGACAGTCCTACAGAGAGAGGGAGAGAGACATTAGGACAGTCCTACAGAGAGAGAGGGAAAGACATTAGGACAGTCCTACAGAGAGAGGGAGAGGGGGAAAGACATTAGGACAGTCCTACAGAGAGAGAGAGAGAGAGGGGTGAGAGACATTAGGACAGTCCTACAGAGAGAGGGAAAGAGGGGAAAGACATTAGGACAGTCCTACAGAGAGAGGGAGAGAGGGAGAGACATTAGGACAGTCCTACAGAGAGAGGGAGAGGGGTGAGAGACATTAGGACAGTCCTACAGAGAGAGGGAGAGGGGTGAGAGACATTAGGACAGTCCTACAGAGAGAGGGAGAGAGGGAAAGACATTAGGACAGTCCTACAGAGAGAGGGAGAGAGGGAAAGACATTAGGACAGTCCTACAGAGAGAGGGAGAGGGGTGAGAGACATTAGGACAGTCCTACAGAGAGAGGGAGAGAGAGGGAAAGACATTAGGACAGTCCTACAGAGAGAGGGAGAGAGGGAAAGACATTAGGACAGTCCTACAGAGAGAGGGAGAGGGGTGAGAGACATTAGGACAGTCCTACAGAGAGAGGGAGAGGGGTGAGAGACATTAGGACAGTCCTACAGAGAGAGGGAGAGGGGGAAAGACATTAGGACAGTCCTACAGAGAGAGGGAGAGAGGGAAAGACATTAGGACAGTCCTACAGAGAGAGGGAGAGGGGTAAAGACATTAGGACAGTCCTACAGAGAGAGGGAGAGGGGGAAAGACATTAGGACAGTCCTACAGAGAGAGGGAGAGAGGGGTGAGAGACATTAGGACAGTCCTACAGAGAGAGGGAGAGAGGGGAAAGACATTAGGACAGTCCTACAGAGAGAGGGAGAGGGGGAAAGACATTAGGACAGTCCTACAGAGAGAGAGAGAGAGAGGGGTGAGAGACATTAGGACAGTCCTACAGAGAGAGGGAGAGGGGTGAGAGACATTAGGACAGTCCTACAGAGAGAGGGAGAGAGGGAAAGACATTAGGACAGTCCTACAGAGAGAGGGAGAGGGGGAAAGACATTAGGACAGTCCTACAGAGAGAGGGAGAGGGGGGAGAGACATTAGGACAGTCCTACAGAGAGAGGGAGAGAGGGAACGACATTAGGACAGTCCTACAGAGAGAGGGAGAGAGGGAAAGACATTAGGACAGTCCTACAGAGAGAGAGAGAGGGGTGAGAGACATTAGGACAGTCCTACAGAGAGAGGGAGAGGGGTGAGAGACATTAGGACAGTCCTACAGAGAGAGGGAGAGGGGGAAAGACATTAGGACAGTCCTACAGAGAGAGGGAGAGGAGTGAGAGACATTAGGACAGTCCTACAGAGAGAGGGAGAGAGGGAAAGACATTAGAACAGTCCTACAGAGAGAGGGAGAGGGGTGAGAGACATTAGGACAGTCCTACAGAGAGAGAGAGAGAGAGAGAGAGAGAGGGAAAGACATTAGGACAGTCCTACAGAGAGAGAGGGAGAGATGGAAAGACATTAGGACAGTCCTACAGAGAGAGGGAGAGAGGGAAAGACATTAGGACAGTCCTACAGAGAGAGGGAGAGGGGTGAGAGACATTAGGACAGTCCTACAGAGAGAGGGAGAGAGGGAAAGACATTAGGACAGTCCTACAGAGAGAGGGAGAGGGGGAAAGACATTAGGACAGTCCTACAGAGAGAGAGAGAGAGAGGGAAAGACATTAGGACAGTCCTACAGAGAGAGGGAGAGAGGGAAAGACATTAGGACAGTCCTACAGAGAGAGGGAGAGAGGGAAAGACATTAGGACAGTCCTACAGAGAGAGGGAGAGGGGGGAGAGACATTAGGACAGTCCTACAGAGAGAGGGAGAGAGGGAAAGACATTAGGACAGTCCTACAGAGAGAAGGAGAGAGGGAAAGACATTAGGACAGTCCTACAGAGAGAGGGAGAGGGGGAAAGACATTAGGACAGTCCTACTGAGAGAGGGAGAGAGGGAAAGACATTAGGACAGTCCTACAGAGAGAGGGAGAGGGGTGAGAGACATTAGGACAGTCCTACAGAGAGAGGGAGAGACATTAGGACAGTCCTACAGAGAGAGGGAGAGAGGTGAGAGATATTAGGACAGTCCTACAGAGAGAGGGAGAGGGGTGAGAGACATTAGGACAGTCCTACAGAGAGAGGGAGAGAGGGAAAGACATTAGGACAGTCCTACAGAGAGAGGGAGAGAGGGAAAGACATTAGGACAGTCCTACAGAGAGAGGGAGAGGGGTGAGAGACATTAGGACAGTCCTACAGAGAGAGGGAGAGAGGGAAAGACATTAGGACAGTCCTACAGAGAGAGGGAGAGGGGTGAGAGACATTAGGACAGTCCTACAGAGAGAGAGAAAGACATTAGGACAGTCCTACAGAGAGGGAGAAAGACATTAGGACAGTCCTACAGAGAGAGAGAAAGACATTAGGACAGTCCTACAGAGAGAGAGGGAGAGGGGGAAGAGGGAGAAAGATATTAGGACAGTCCTACAGAGAGAGGGAGAGAGGGAAAGATATTAGGACAGTCCTACAGAGAGAGGGAGAGAGGGAAGAGGGGGAAAGATATTAGGACAGTCCTACAGAGAGAGGGAGAGGTTCCCTGTAAGGGAAGTTCCATGTAAGGTTTTAGGCAGATCCACACCCCTCATATTCAATGGGAGGGGAAAAACTGCATTAGGATGGGGGGGAAAAATGATTTTATGGTTTCTTCTGACATACAGTAGTACTTATCTATAAGTTCAAAGGTAAGGAGGGGTTCTAAATGCTAAAATTAGGTTGGGGGTGAATGCCTATTCCTTTTTAGATGAATAGTTCAGATCAACCACTACAAGACCAACCCCTACACCCCCCTCCCCCCTCCCCCCTAGCCCTAGATCAGCTGAGCTGATACAGATCTTGGGAGCTTGCTATTTGGTAAATAAAAAAACTCGACCAATCCTTCCAGTAAGAGAGGCGTTTAGGTGCTGGTTTAGCGGTGGATCTGGGACCGTCCCCTAGTGTTAGTGTACCACTGCGTACCGCCACAGTACCCCCCGCAGTGTCGTCAGTTTTCCAAGGCAGGTTGATCTTGCCGCAGAAGTGTCTGTGCTGGGACAGGTTCTTCACGTGGATGGCAATCAGCGGAACGAAGCCGTCCTGGACATGACCTGGTCAACGACAACACACAACCGATACCCCAGAGTAAGAGGCTGGTTAGCAGGTATTACACACATCACAGTCATGCTGTACTATAGGAAGCCTAGACCCAGTAAGCTGTAACACTAGAACAGCCGTGCCTTTTTTACCTACTAAAAGAGCCGCCTGGGGGGTCTTTAAAATGCTAACCTGCTATTTACACACAACGACCACTAGTTGGCCGCTTGTAAATTAGCCTGCACATATCGCACATATCTAGGAAAAGTCATGAAAGGAGAGTCCTGAAATTTGATTGAGTGCAAAGATATAACATCTTTTCTTTACTCACAGGGGTCAAAATGACCCCTCATGGCTGTTCTAGTTTAAGGCCCAGCTAGGGGATACATCCGTTCTCGTCTCCGTTAGAGGTTTCAGTTCAGGCTTCATATCAAACGGCGCTTTGACCGGATCTACTGTATAATAATAATAATAATAATAGTAATACATTATATTTATATAGCGCTTTTCCGGGGCTCAAAGACGCTGACAATATGGGGGAAACAGAAGACACAGAAACATAAAGCAACAGATAACATGAGCACATAGAGATACACAGAGTTAACAAACAGGCACAAGGAACAATTAACACAGCAATGTCCAGGGGGGGAGGAGGGTGGCAGGGTTAGGGGAGATGGTTAGGGGTAGGGAAGGTTGTATGCATGGGAGAACAGGTAGGCCTTGAGGTGGGACTTAAAAGTGGAGAGTGAGGGTGAGTCTCTGTATCCATAGAGCAAACGGTTAAGAGCCGCTTTCACTACCTTCCGTATCATTTCCTCGATTGTGTTTTCTTCCTTTACCTTTCCAACACTGGAGATGACGGAAACATCCCGAGATGATTTGGGTGACCGTGTTGTGAAGGACGAAGTGTAGTGAGTAACCATGGAGACCGTAGTTGGGGTCGCCATGGTTGACACAGGCCCTGTCTTCTAGCACCGAGTACGGCCTAGATGAGAGAAGACATGGGAACGAGTGAGTGTAAGAGAATGGATGTCAGTTATGTAACAGGAAAGCTCAACACGTGAGGAGTGAGAGGGCAATGGAGAGTGTGTAAGTGAACAGTGTAGGGCTGTTACGATTATTCGACGTCGTCGACGTCACCGACTACGTCAATACGTCGGTTAGCGTAATATGCGTCGGTTAGCCGTAAATAAACAAAATGGCGTTTTTTTGTTTGTTTTTTTTTACCTTTATTTTACCAGGCGAGACAATTAAGTGTATGAGTGAAAAATGGATAGCTACTAGCTAATGTTACACAAGCAATGTAGCTCACCACAGTTCGTATGTCTTGTCTTCTGGTGTTAGTAACGTTAGCTATGTAGCTGGCTAGCTACGGTAGCCTATTGTCATTGTGGTGCGAGCACCTACTGTACGTTATCTAGCTCGTAGCTCGCATGCTACGTTAGCATCAATTTAGCTAATCATAACATAGCAGTGAGAGTAACGTTAGCTAGCTATGTGTTGTGGTGATGGACAGACTTCTAAATGGCCATGTTGGCATTCAAGTTGGCTAAACATAGCAGTGAGGTGGAGCCAAAAACTTTGTATTTTTAAAAAAAAAAAATTTACAGTACAAAAATTATCATTAGAC
>NC_137680.1:28615355-28670355 GCF_963989245.1 Nansenia antarctica
GACTGCGTATGTTACTTCGTTTACATAAAGGGCGGTGAGAACGCTAATCAGAGAAATAATTTATGCAACAATGTTGCAAACTCATCCACTTCCTCCGGGTCCTGATTCAGACTTTCATGTGAGAACATGACCTGAGTGTTTCAGCAAACCTGAGGACTCTCTCTGTCTGGCTGGGCAGCCCTGTGTTGCGGTTGGTGTCCCTCAGCTGACTCCTCCACTTGTTGTCGGTGTATCCCGTCATGGCCCTGAAGTAAATCCTCTTCCAGTGGCCCTCGGGCCTGTCCAGAACACCCACGGCACTCCGATTCTGCCCAGCCTCGTCCAACCATTTCGGCCTCCACATGTACTCTGTAGAGTACAACTTGTGCCACACTGCACTGAAAATAAGCCAATTAATGTCAGGTGCCCCACTGGACTGATATGGATACATTTTGTGTCAGCTATTGTCTGATCCTCACTTGTTGTTGGCCAGCAGATTAAACAGCTTGTTGACACAGCTAAGGCAGTAGAGCGAAAAGGCATCCAGGTATGAAACGATCTTCATCAGCATCTCAGGTGGCAATCTAATGAAATGTCAATTAGGAATCATGATTCAAAACGCAAATTAAAGTGATCCATCTCAATCGGCAGAGCTAATCTATGTTGAGCTAACTGAAACTAATACAAATATTCTGTTCAGAAAGGAGGACACAGGCAACAGAGAATGCAATACAGTTCATTGCTGAAGGTGTGGACTTAACTGTAACTACTCCTACTCCTACTACTACTACTACTACTACTACTACTACTACTACTACTACTACTACTACTACTACTACTACTACTACTACTACTACTGCATTATTGGCATTATAAGTGAACAGAGGTATAGCCTATGCGCCTACCTCGCCATGTCGTTTTGAGTACAGACGGCTGGTTTGACAGCATTTGGCCTTCCTGTGTAAAAAAAAAGTTTGGAAGAGCTTGCTGGTGCAGGATGGCTGACTGCTGGTGCAGGATGGCTGACTGCTGGTGCAGGATGGCTGACTGCTGGTGCAGGATGGCTGACTGCAGGAGCCTGATGTGGCATCGCCACTGACTCATAGTCAGCATAGTTTGACACTAAGCACCTACAATTCAGAAATCAAAGACGCATTTGCAAGTAAAGCACACTAACAAAAATGGCACTTCAGAAAAAGTCAAATCAGCTTGCTGTGGGGTTGGCAGTGGCATGCCAGATTATGTCTGTCTGCCAAATACTGTCGCTTGCATCTCCTTGCACTTGAATAGCATTAAGGTTGATGCAGGTTCACTAGTTAGCTATAGCTTTTATGTTGGCATGGCCATTTTATATTAAAACACCTGCTAGCATTCTAGCATGCTAATTTCACACGTAATTTGCTCAACTAATGTTACGGAGTTGCCACAAAGTACAACCAAAGTAGTGATAAATATAATCCCATAATTGGACACTACTTTGTTTCCAATCATAGCTAGCTTACTTACTTTCTTAGCTAGCTTACTTATCAAATGTACATTTGTGATGAGAGGCGTTATGTAACAACCACATTAATGACATCAGCCGGACACTATTTGGCATGACAGCGGCTAGCTTGTTCACTTAGCCCCCGGCCTGGCTACACCCACACCTGGCCCGCTGAACATGTAGTTACAAACACACTTAACCCATGGGTGTTTGGGGGTCCTGCGAGGGTATTCTCCGTAGAAGTCTTCATGTTTGCCGTCGGACCATGGCCCCTCAACGCGGCTCTGAAACTCGCCAAATGTTTTCCGCGCCCAGCAGCCATTACAGCATCCTTCTGTCAACACAGAGGCTGCGTTCGTAAATTCGCTCTGGAATCTGATCAACGCTCATGGAATGCCTCTTGTCCAATCAAATGACTTAGTTCCTTTATGACGTTGAACCCAGTGAGCGCTCCGGCGCTCTCAGAGCGAGTTTACGAACGCAGCCAGAGACGGAGATGGATTGGCTGGGCTGGACATTGCCATACGTATATAATGGTGGGCATTGCATGGAGGCATGTATGGGCATTGTCATACGAATGTAATATCTATGGGCATTATCCACTCAGAGTTACTGTTATGTGTTGATTACCTCAATGACAAATGAAATGTGACAAAATATATGCGTCAACGACCATTTTTTTCCACAACGAAGAGATGTTGACGAGCCGAAATTTATTAGAAAATAAAAACTCCCGCCTGAATCTCTTCATATTCAAAAAATGCACTGCTTTCCTATTGGTCATTGTCGCCAAACCATGACACCTTCTTCATGTGACAATGTCAATGTCTGTCAGACAAACAGCATTATTATACAGGCTACAATTATGGATTTGCTTGTAGCCTGTTTATTGAGATAAGTATTGAATATGATTGCACAAAGAATATAAATGTGTATTTATTACATTAAAAAAACCTCCTAAAATCTGTGTGGAATGTGTTTCTTAAAAATAAAAAAATTCAAGGACCCAACACGACATAGTTTGAGACAGATCTAGATGAGAATTTATATAATAGGTACTATCCACTCACAGACAACAGAATTTAAAAGAGAGGCTTGAATGTGTGAACACTAGATGGTCTCTTGCCTTCTCTACCACAGCACAGCAAAACAATATATTGTGAAATATATGTAAAGTTAAGAAATACAGAGACTTATTTACTAGTTGACAAGTAAAACATATACCGATATATATATTAAAAAAAAAAATTGAGAGAGAGAGAGAAAGAAAGAGAGTGGGGGGAATTCAAGCATTTTCAATGACCCATGTCTATTTTCAAAACCTTTTAAGACCTTGAGTTTTTCTCAAATTCACATACTTTCAAGGATTTCAAGGACCCGTGGGAACCCTGAGCTAAGCAAAGCACACACTGTCTCAGACACTCACCACAGCCACACAAACACCACAGGAGGTGCCAGCACCAGGAAGGCCTTGACTGCCAGGCCAACACACATGAAGAGGAGATCAGCAACTGAATAAAGACATTGAACTTATCAATAATAATAATAATAATAACAACAATATTATTATTATTATGACTCTAACTGTGTATACTGACCCTGTATGCCCACAGACACCCCAGTAGAGTTTGTTGCCCCCACTGAGTTTCTGGCCTCACAGAAGTACTGCCCAGTGTGGGCGTGGCTTAGAGAGGTCAGCGTCAGCACCTGTCCTGGCCCCGCCTCTGAGGTGTTGGCTCCTCCCCTCCTGAACCAGGTGTAGGTCTCGACTGCAGGGTTGGCATGGCAACTGCAGGTCAGAGTGACATTGCTGCCCTCTGCCAGGGCACCAGAGGGACTGACCTCCACAGAGACCGTCGCTGGGGCATCTACAGGAAACAGGAAACAGGAAACAGATGACACCTAATAACTACCATCACACTACAAGAAGATTAGTTAACCTTTATTCTACAAGGAAAGGTTGAGAAACTCTAACAAGAGGAAACTGCACCGTTATATTCTATCTTACAAACACTTTGGATGAAAGACACTGAGATATCTACAAGATAACTAACCATAATGGCATTGGCATACTGCATTTCCTTGACTTGTACTCTGCAATGACAATACAGTTGAATCTAATCTAACCTAACCTAACCCTAACTTAACCTAACCTAACCTAACACTAACCTAACCTAACCTAACCTAACCTAATTTAACCTAATCTAACCTCATCTAATCTAATCTAATGTAATCTAATCTAATCACTAGAATCGTATCATTCCCTTCCCTAGTTAGGCAGATGAGGGACTCGCACTGGACAGTCAGAGCCACTGGGGCAGAGAGTGTCTCTTGGTCTGGAACAGCACATCTGTAGCTGCCGGCGTCCTCAACTGTGGCCTGGAACTCTGTGTTGGGTACTGGTTGTCCATCCCTGATCCAGACGGCAGTAGGAGGCTCACGCAGTGTACAGGTGGGGGCAGTGGAGTAGTAACAGCGTAGAGTCACCCTCCCTCCCTCTCTTACAGTGGTAGGGATAACTCTGGCTGTCACCTCTGGTCAGCAGGACACACACACACACACACACACACACACGCATGCATGCATGCACGCACGCAGACAGAGACAGACACATGCACACATACTGACATCACTGAAAAGGTTGATGTTTTCTATTGAAATTGATTAAGTGTTCGCCCCGCGGTGGCGCAGCGGTCTAAGCATTAGCCTCTAGTGCAAGCTGCCCACCGGGGACTGAGATCGAATCCCGGTCTCGCCAGACCCGGATATGGCCGGGGCTCACAGGGAGCGGCATATTGAGCGGCCGCTCCCAAGGGGGGTATAGGACTATTTTCCGGACAAGGATCCGTCGCGCAACACCGCCCCCGTCTGGTGCTGGAGTAACGGTGTCGGGCTCGAGGAGCCAGACAGCTAGTCTGCCTGGCGATCTCCTCTGGGGCTGCCGGCCACGGGGTCGTGCGGCGGATCCTACGCAATAGGCAGGGGATAATTGGATGCTAGGTTGGGTGTAATTGGATACCAAATTGGGTGAAAAAGGGATAAAATCAGAAAAACAAATAAATAAATAAATAAAAGAAATTGATTAAGTGTTGTTTACATCACCTGTCAGAGGGAGAGAGACATTTTTACTGTTCACACGGCGGTCGTCTCAGTGAAGTATCCTTTAACCTCAAATCTGAAGCGGTACGACGTCACATCCCTCTCCTGCACGTTGTTGATCCTCAGGGTGCAGTCGTGTTCCTGGTTGCCGAGGTATTCCACGCGGTGTGATGGGAGCTCTGAGGCGTCTTCTCTGACCCAGGTTGTCCTGGTAACGGTGTAACCGTAGGGGTAGGCATACCAACACCGGAACACCACCGAGGACCCTCTCACGGCACATGGAGACAGGTTGGTAAAGGTCACCGTCCAGGGACCTCCCCAAACACCTGAAGAGACCACATGAACATGTGACATCATCACACGGTGACATCATAACCCTGATCAACAAAAACAACCACCGTTCTGTCCGTGCTTCGCCAATCTGGTCGTTCACAGGAAGCAAACAGCCACATTTCTGATCCATATAGACTACCTTTAGACATGGTGAATGATCTATAACATTGATTATTGCCCACTATGTGTAGGCAGGTACACAAGCAGACCACCAGTGGACCATGTCATACAGTAGATCTGCTATTCTTGAGAAGAGCGAGGTTGTCCTCAACCATCAGATTATCAACTTCTTCTCTTTGAGATTAACAATAGTAACAATGAACTATCATAGAGATATCATAAACACAGGTTCTACAGTAACAATATGAAACTATTATAGAGATATCATCAACACAGGTCCTACCGCAATGAGGAACAATTACAGCATCAGACATACTGTGCCTTATGAGTTTTGTAAAAACAGGGCCCAGGATCGACCCTTGTGGAACACCTTTTGTAATGGGTAATAATTCAGAGCGGGCTCTCCCCACTTTCACACATTGGTGTCTACCCCTGTCGAACCCTAACCCTAAGATAAATAGCTCTGGAACCGACCGCAAGCACTGCTATCTAAACCAACACTGTGTAGTCTATTTAGAATAAGAGAATGATCAACCATATTGAATGCTTTTGACAGATCAATAAATAGGGCAGCACAATGTTTCTTTTTCTAGAGCGGATACAATATCATGAACAACTAAAGTGGTGGCTGAGATTGTACTATGATTAGCTCTAAAGCCAGATTGATGAGGGTTTAAAAGAAAATGCTTTAACTTGGTCACTCCACCAATGATTCCAGGATTTTAGCTAAGCAGGATAACTTGGAGATAGGTCAATAGTTATTGCTTCTTTCTCCACCTGGAAAACCATGAGCCGTTTTCCAAATACTAGGAACTATGCCTGTCGACAGAAAGATTAAATAAATATGCTATTTGTTCGGTAATTATTGCGGCTGCTAATTTGAGAAAAAAAGGATCCAAGTTATCCTCCCCAGTTGACTTCCTGATCAATGGAGTGCAATAACTCAAAAACAACACTAGTAGAAATAGGCGCAAAGGAAAACTGAGAGGAATGCCTCACATTATATGGATTAATAAAGAAGTAAACAGCGTTCTACTCACCTGTCAACGTGAGAGTCATCACCAGAATCACGCTAGTTGTTCTCAACAGCCACATGGTACCAAACTGCAACACCCCAATACACAGCAACACCTGTCTCTTCTGGGGAGGGAATCACTCTGCTTCAGACAGGCAATAGCCAGGGCAACTATCATATAACCATCACACAACCATAATATAACCTTCACACAACCATCATATACCGTAACCATCATATAACCATCATTTCATCATCATCTCGAGCACTTAGAGCTGCAACGTTTGGAGGAAAAGTGCTATACAAATAAAGGTTATTATTATTATTATTATTATTATTATTATTATTATCATCATCATCATATAACCATCATATAACCTTCACACAGTCACTAAACAAACAAAAAATGCACAGTTTTCAAGGTGTAACATTTTTGTCAACAAGCCTGAGGGGTAATTACTTTGGGCACTAAAGCAATAAAATAGCATACACAACAATGTCCACAATAATATGTGCAATGCAGATTCAAGTGTGTGTGTGTGTGTGTGTGTGTGTGTGTGTGTGTGTGTGTGTGTGTGTGTGTGTGTGTAGAGCATACCTCTATAGAACACACACCTTCTCCAGCACACCTCTATAAAACAGAATATACAGACTTTAGTAAATAAAAACAATGACAGACCTTCTACAGCTCTTCTCCTCAGGAGGGTTAGGGTTAGAAGGTATGTGTAGGTAGACGTCGAGGAAGAAGGTATGTGTAGGTAGACGTCGAGGAGAAGGTATGTGTAGGTAGACGTCGAGGAGAAGGTATGTGTAGGTAGACGTCGAGGAGAAGGTATGTGTAGGTAGACGTAGAGGAAGGTATGTGTAGGTAGACGTAGAGGAAGGTATGTGTAGGTAGACGTAGAGGAAGGTATGTGTAGGTAGACGTAGAGGAGAAGGTATGTGTAGGTAGACGTAGAGGAGAAGGTATGTGTAGGTAGACGTAGAGGAGAAGGTATGTGTAGGTAGACGTAGAGGAGAAGGTATGTGTAGGTAGACGTAGAGGTAAGAAGGTATGTGTAGGTAGACGTAGAGGAAGGTATGTGTAGGTAGACGTAGAGGTAAGAAGGTATGTGTAGGTAGACGTAGAGGAGAAGGTATGTGTAGGTAGACGTAGAGGAAGGTATGTGTAGGTAGACGTAGAGGTAAGAAGGTATGTGTAGGTAGACGTAGAGGAAGGTATGTGTAGGTAGACGTAGAGGTAAGAAGGTATGTGTAGGTAGACGTAGAGGTAAGAAGGTATGTGTAGGTAGACGTAGAGGAAGGTATGTGTAGGTAGACGTAGAGGTAAGAAGGTATGTGTAGGTAGACGTAGAGGAAGGTATGTGTAGGTAGACGTAGAGGTAAGAAGGTATGTGTAGGTAGACGTAGAGGAGAAGGTATGTGTAGGTAGACGTAGAGGAAGGTATGTGTAGGTAGACGTAGAGGTAAGAAGGTATGTGTAGGTAGACGTAGAGGAGAAGGTATGTGTAGGTAGACGTAGAGGAAGGTATGTGTAGGTAGACGTAGAGGAGAAGGTATGTGTAGGTAGACGTCGAGGAGAAGGTCTGTGTAGGTAGACGTCGAGGTAGACGTCGAGGTAGGACTGACAATGGCTCATCTGTGGCGATGCTTCTGACTTCCTGCCCTCCTTCCGCTCACCTCCCACCTACTAAGACCTTACTTACTTACCTTACATTATCTCTTACCATCTCTTCAGATTACACCTTAACTGCTCCTCCTGAGACATCTACTACCCCCCAGCACTGCGTCTCCTGATACACCCGCTTTTCCCCTTTACTGTGTCCTCTAAAACTTCTACTGCCCCCCTTGTACTGTTTCTCCAGTGTCTATATAAAAATAAAAATAAATAAAAACTTCCATCACAGAGACTGCCAGTGGCCCCGGGCCTGAGCTAGATTACTCTTCCTGCTACGACTGGTGGATTGATGATTCACTGCTTAATCAAATGTATTGATTGTAAGTCGCTTTGGAATAAGACGTCTGCTAAATGCCAAAAATGTAAATGTAAAATGTAAATGTTATCTTACCTACCTGACTTACCTTACCTCATCTTAACACTATAACAGCCATGCCTTTTTTACCTACTATAAGAGCCGCCTCAGGGGTCAAATGACCATAGTCGTTACAATGGGAAGCTGCCACTTACACAACGACCACTAGTTGGTTGGCTTGTAAATTAGCCTGCCTGCTATATATAGGTTTACTAGAAAACATATTTATATATAGCTACTGTTATGATATTGGTTATCTGTGTAAAATGTAAGTATTTGTATTGAGTAAGTATGCGCTCGATGCTCTAACCTTTTCTTATTTTTCTCCCCTAGCGTTCTGTGCTACCACATCACCACAGGAGTACCTGGCTTCCTGCTCTTCAAAGAGAGAAATGACAAAGAAGAGGTCAATTTTCTCTCGGATCTTTTGCTGCCATTACTAAAGCCTTATAAGCCAAAGACTAATACTTAGCACATACATACAGAAAAACAACACCAAACATACCTCCCCCACCCCTCCGTCCCCAGAAACATCAACAAACACAACAACATACACAATAAAACATAGAAACATACACAAAGTGCATATAGCATACAGTATAAACATACAACACCAACAAATAAATGGTAACAAATAAATGGTAAATGGTAATGGCAACCCAATGAAATAAAAACAAGAAGAGAGTCAGAAGAGAGAGTTTGTTTTCCCTTCAGTTGTCTCCAACACCAGAACAGTTCAGTTCCAGATCTTCTTGGGTGTGTCTGTAGTTCACGGTCTGGTCTGGATCATTCAATGAGTAGAGAGGTTACCTTCAGTGCATTTCCATTGGTGCTACTAATGTGAAAACACATGTTGTCCAACTGTAACATTGTTTTAGGTACAGCATAGTACGTAGTTATAGTAGGTATTCTATTCTTAATAAATGTTGCATACTATTAGCAGACTATCATCACTTCGAGCAAAATACACAACAGCATTAAGTGATGAATTAACGTGGTCAAATAAAAGTGAATTAACTCATAATAACATGAATCCATGAGTACACTAACAACAACCGCAGCACAGTATTGCCTTGGTGGTCTGTTCTATATTCAAACCACTTACTGCATTTGCTCCATTCTGCTAGTTTGAACAGGGTTAGGGCAAGGTTCTTCTCTGCAGGCCAGGGGTGTAGTGATATTGGTGAGACTTCACTACAGCAGGCAGAGTTCAGCTGGTACAGGACTAGAATGACTGTACATGAAACCTGCAGAGTTCCTCAATCTGGGTGGAGGAAACCCAACCAGGTGTGCATGTATTCGTTCCTGCTTAGTACTGACACAACTGATTAAACAAGGCAAGGGTTTTATGTAAAATCTATCAGCTGATCTGTATAAGTGCTTGGCTAAAACAAAAACAAAACCTGCAAACCCTGTCCCCTGGCCTCCAGGATCATGACTGACTGAAGAACACTAAACTGAAGGGTGACCATGGCAATAGCTTTCTTAACCCCTAGGTGGCACTGTACTGCATAACTGTCTTCACTCTTTACATTTACATTGTTGATATTTAGCAGATAATCCAAGGGCTCAGACCCAAAATGTAGTACCCGTACCAAATCTAGCTTTACTAGCTCCTATACATCCCTAGATTATGTTTTGATACACTGGGGATGGGATGTACTCGCTCAAACCAGCACCAGAACATCCATGGCTAGCCAAGTGCAGGGCTATTATGGTTTGTGCTTGGTTGGTGGGGTCGGGTGTGCTAGTGGTGGGGCGGGTGTGTAAGGCGGCTGGGGGCCGCTGCTGTGCGCTGGTAGGCAAACTGGTAGTAGTCACTCTATGAGTAGAGGGCTGCAAGGGAATTTTCCTGGATGCACAGTGTAAGCCTACAGGTATTTTGCCCTTGCCTGCTTGCGTGTTGTCATCACGTATATCAATACTTATCTAATATCTATAACTAGAATTGACATCCATTCTACACAGGATCGGGGAGGCTGGTGGAGGTAGAAATAGGAAGATGTGCTCACTGTAATGCAACGGAATAGGGAATGGTATCACATTCATGTACTGTAATGTACTGTTGGAATGTGCATGTTTGATACCATTCCTAATTCCGTTGTATTACAATGAGCCCGTCCTCCGATTTGTACCTTCACCAGCCTCCAGTGACACAGCACCAGTTATTGTAAAGCTGTTGTGGAGAGGATAACTTCAACATTTCTGAACACTATCAATGATAAACTAGACACCATAATGGAACACTCTTAAGAACTACCGTTAAGACACGAGTACAAACCGAAATACATGTATTATCTTGATCATGCAGCACACATGACTCCTGAAGGTCCAATACCCTACTCACTACTCTACTGAGCCAAGAGGAGCTGTACTTTGCTGGCCTGATTACTCATATCCAGTACATGGATCGGCCCAGAAGCCTGAATGACATCGATGAACAGTGCAGGGCAACTGCAAAAGATGTCCATTTCATTCCAAACATTAAACTGAAAGTGCTTTTGTAATTGTTGTGCAGATGTAGTGTAGCTGGATTGTTACCAGCTCTGTTTAGCAAGTCATCCCAGGTTAAGTTTGTGTACAGTTTGTCAGTGTAAAATGTCAAAGTGGCTTGATTATGTAACCACCAAACATTCATGGAAATGATCTCTTAATCAACTTCTTATGTGCACATTGTACAACACAGGAACAATCACAGTATATTCAACTGTATCACACAGCAGTAAAGATTTGTAGTCAGAAACATTTTATGTTCTCAGAGATTTCAATTTGCACAGCAGCAGTCACAGCAACAGACAAAATAAACAACATCATCATCATCATCATCATACACAAACCCATACCCCGTGCGACTAGGGAGGTAGAGCTGACGTCTAATGATCACAAGGTCGACAGTTCGGTGGTTCGAACGCCCGCTGGCCAAGTGTCGAAGTGTCCTTGAGCAAGGCACTGAACCCCTAATTGCTCCAGGCTCGCCGTCTAAGGCTTGCCTACCTACCCCTTGCCTAACGCAAAAATAAAAAATTCCAACAATTGACTGACAACTTCATTGCCCGGCAATAAAACAATTGTTATTATTATTATTATTGATAATAAATAGGCCTATCCATAGTAGGCCTAGTGTCTAGAGGACCTTCCTCTAGCTCCACCCAGTGGCGGCCTCCCCTAGCTCCCCCAGGTGTCTCTGTGTTGTGGAGGAGGCGGCAGGGCTGCGTGGGGTCAGGCTGCTGAAGGAGGCGGCAGGGCTGCGTGGGGTCAGTCTGCTGAAGGGACATCTTGCGGGCTCTGCAGCGTCTGGACGCCTCTCTCCAGGCAGCTCTTTTAGATTGTTGAATCTCTTCAGGTATGTCAGATATCAGCAACTTCCTCTTCTGATATCTGGAAATGAGTGAGAGTGAATGCAGATTCTACAACTCAAATCTTCACACACAGGTATAACTTGAGATTTACTCATACAACTCTCATACATGGTTAAATGTCTTAAAGAGTGTCTTCATTACTGATTAAAATATGGTTTGCATGAAAGGACAACTTAGAGGAGTCCATCCAAAGGGTCCATTTGTATCCCATTTGTATTTCTAAAGTCTTACCTAAGATCTTCTCCTCTCATGTGTTTTGAGAAGGAGGCAAGGAGGGAGGACAAGAGGAATCAAGGAATAGTGGTTTGAGATTCAGCCACTGTCTTTTACCGACCTGCAACGTTCGCTCTCCTCATAGGCCCGTTGCCTCTCAGGATCAGCACGGCGTCTCTCTCTGAACTTTTTACTTCTTTCTTTGCTCGTCAGCATCCCTGAGGTCACAAAAAGGAACCACAGGACAGTTTTATCAGCATTATATTTAAAAAAAAAACTCATATTTAACCTATTTCATAACGAACTGCCTAATAATTTTAGATTTGATTCAGATTGTATGTATGTAGTTAGGGGCGGCAGGTAGCCCAGAGGTTAGAGAGGCCGACTAGCAATCGGAAGGTCGCTGGTTCGATCTCCGCCTCAGGAGGGAGCTGCTGGTGACTGGAGGGTTGCTGGCATCATATCTGAGGTGCCTACCACTGCAGTTGTGCCCTTGAGAACTTAACCACTAATTGCTCCAGGGGCGCTGACTATGACTGACCCTGTGGCTAGAGCAAAAGATACATAGGGGCTCATTTGAAAAAGAGGCTACTGTCTCAATATGACTACCCTGGTTAAATAAAGGATTAATAATACAAATAAAATAAAAAACATTTTGTTGTACTAAAAAAAAAGTTGAATCTAATCTTAACATCAGCCACCTAATCACTATGTTCTTGAGAAACGAGGCGGCCTATAACAACATACAGCAAGTTATCATACCTTTCAGGGGCCCGGACACTCTCTCCCCATGCTCGACTGAGACCGAGTTACCATAGCTACAAGGAGGAGCGGAAGTTCTGCCTCTGCACCTGGAGGGAGCCTCACAGTCCTGGTGAACAGCTTCATGCTGTTTTCCCAGGATATCCATCGATCTTAGGTCCTCCTGCTGCTCCTCTCCAAGGTCCTCCTCACACATCTCCCATTTGATGTAGACCGACTCCATGTCTGGAGGCTCCTCTTTTATCTCTGAGCTGATGGCTGGACCGGGTGATGGAGACCAGCCTCTGGTCCTCTGTGGGGGTGGGTGCAAGGTGTAGCTCTGGTGATCAGCTGCAGAGGTGACTGTGTTCTGACACTGCGAAGAAACCTGGGGAGGTGTCCGTGCACCAAGGCCTATATGATCCACAATAAGATATTAGCAATCAATCAATCAATCGTGATTGATAATAATGATAATGATAAGATATTGGAGGCTGATCTCAAGGGGTCTTTTAAGGCACTTGATCATTGGCATTTAATAATGGGAATTGAAATAGAAGAAAGATGACCAACAGGACACACGGGCGTATTACAATTTGCAACAAGATCTCCCACATGAAGAATCAACTGTACAAGGAGAGGCGCATACTGGATACTGGGTAGCCACCTTCCTGCAGGTTTTCCAGTCCAACCCTAGCACACCTTATTACAATAATACTGTAATGTAAGTTATTTACAGCGTCAACAATGCGTAAAAACAACAACAACAACAACAACAACAACAAAACAGCACCTGGGCTGTGTTCCAAAATGCCATCTTGCACTCTATCTAGAGTTGACACACTCTATCTATCAGCTGAATCAGGTGTGCAACTGTGGGATTGGAGTGAAAACCTGCTGGCAGCTAAATCTCCAGGAGGAGAGTTGTGAGTCTCTGTTTTGGAGGATAGGAAATAGAAGATGCTCCAAAACCTTGCATTCATGCTCATATATCTGTACATTTCCAGAGAGAGAGAGAGAGAGAGAGAGAGAGAGAGAGAGGGAGGGAGAGGGAGAGGGAGAGGGAGAGAGAGGGAGAGAGAGACAGAGAGAGAGAGACAGAGGGAGAGAGGGAGAGAGAGAGAGAGAGAGAGAGAGAGAGAGAGAGAGAGAGAGAGAGAGAGAGAGAGAGAGAAGCTTCAAGCAATTAGGCTTAAGGCTAACTATTCATATTTGATATTGAATGATACTCACTAGGGAATTCCATTTTCCATTCCGCCTCAGTTGCCACATCATTTTCATTACAAACAGATTGCTCACAGTTTCTTTCCATCTCTGGTGAGAGTGGATTACAGGTGTTTTCGTTGACGTCATCACCCTCGTGTCCAGGTGGTTCACAGCCTCTGAGCCTCTGATGCAGAACGGTCAACTCTCGCTCAGCCCTCTTCACCTGGCGTTTAAGCGTTTGGTTTTCTTGGTTCTTCTCGGCCACCGTCCTTTGATATTGCTGTATCTGAGCGCTGTTGACGCCGTAAAACACTTTAATGACGGTATTAATCGCCTCTTTGACAGCATCTTCGATAGCGAGAACATCTTCATTGTGTAATAAGGCATTGAAGGACATTGAACTGCTCTGGACACAATTCATTGTTTTTCTTTCCACCACAGCAGCTCCTCTGGAAGGGAACGAGCCGGATTCTGTGGCAGAATATGCGCGTTCCACAGATGGTATACTCATAAATATATATATACTTACTTTCATAAAACGTATTAGAACATTGAAGAAAGCACCGCAAACGCTTAACTATCGAGATAACGGCAGCTGAAACCGTAAAAGTTGCATCTCTCCAAAAATCCACTCTTCCTCGTGTCAACATGTGTCTTCATCTGGACAACACGTTGTTGCGGTCACAGCGCCGTCCAGCGGTCACCCAATACACTGCATCAAGGGGGGGAAAAAGCTTGCCCAACCAAGGATATGCCAACAGAATGCTTTATCAATATACAAACGAGGAAACAAACCAAGCTAAAATAAAATAAAATAAAAAAACGTCTCGAATCCGTTTCCATGACAAGCAGCTCAACTACTCAGTCCGTTATCCAATGATGGTGGTTCTCTGCAGCCTCCCCTAGTCCCCCTGGGCGTCTCTGCAGCCTCCCCTAGTCCCCCTGGGGGCCTCTGCAGCCTCCCCTAGTCCCCCTGGGTCTCTCTGCAGCCTCCCCTAGTCCCCCTGGGCGTCTCTGTGCAGCCTCCCCTAGTCCCCCTGGGTCTCTCTGCAGCCTCCCCTAGTCCCCCTGGGTGTCTCTGCAGCCTCCCCTAGTCCCCCTGGGGGCCTCTGCAGCCTCCCCTAGTCCCCCTGGGCGTCTCTGTGTTCTGGTAGAGTCCGCAGGGCTGCATGAGGTCAGTCTGGCGAAGTGACCTCTTGCGAGCTCTGTAGCGCCTGGCTGCTGCTCTCCAGATGGCTCTCCTCTGCTTCTGATTCTCCTCCGGCAGCTCAGAGATCAGAACTTTCTTCTTCTTATACCTGGCAGAGAAGACAATTGTGTTTGAAGTAAATAAACAAATTGCCATGAACATAAATAACTGCACACAAAGGGTATTGTATATATTACCTGACAAAAGAAACACCTTCATCATCAAAGATGGTATATGGAATGAACACACATTGTACAAATTCAGGCCTACACACAACCCATGAAAATGTTACTAAATGCTGCATACTCTGTTATTAACCCTCCTATTATGTTCAAATTAACTAACTTTAAAAAAAACAAAAACGTTTATGTTGTAAACCTGTAGAAAATGATTGTAACTGAAAGTGTTAACCAAATTTCTCTTTCAGCTAGGTCATTCTACTGACCATCTTAATAGCCCAGTAAGTAAAACATGACAGCCCCATCTTCTCCTTATACATCAAATATTGATTTTATTTGACTACTGTGAAATATGCAAACCACTGTACAATCTCATTTATTGACATAACATGGGGGGGGGGAAATCATGTTTTGGTATTTGCAGGGCTTTCTGTTGATTAAGTGCTCATTAAAAAAGAAAAATAACTTAGGAAGAAACACACCTTTTATTATCAAGCATAGTAACATTTATTATGTTTGGGGTCAATTTGACCCGAGGAACATTTTAACAAATCTCAAACATTTCAAATGTTTCGGTTCAGAAAACACTTTAGAACATCAATAAGTAACACATACGTTATTCAATAGTGAAGAAACACCACTAAAAAGTAAATTAGTCACCAGAATTTAGTTTCGATAGAACATGAACATAACAGCTCAACTAGATGCTTGTGGGCATCAATTCTTCATTCAGACGAGTCATTCCAAGGCAGGTGCAGTCGTTCAGATGAGTTCAGAAGACGTCCAGAAGACGTCACTCCCAGGCAGACCTGTGGCACATGATGAGCAGAAAGGTTGTGTGTGCTTCTTGCAGATGTACGTCTTGCATTTCACACATGTGGTGCTGGTTTTAGTGTCATTCCTACAGACCCTGCACCTGCTACGTTTCGCTGCTTTTGGACGTACTGGAATAATTGGGATGTGTGTCTCCTTTTGAATCTCCTTTACAACAGATGCAGCTGGGGCTGGTGATCTGGGAAGGCATTGTCTTCTCTCAATGTGAGGTGTCGCCAGCGCGTTTCTTGGTGGTTGAGAAACAACAAGAGGGTCAGAAGAACGTGGTATCTCAAGGGCCTCGTTCTCATCATCAGATGAGGATGCCGTGTAATCAGGGCCGTCCTCAGGCACGTCGTTGACCCTGGCCATCGGAGGCTCAAGCCCTGAATGTCTTCTGAATAGCCCCAGATCTTTTTTCCTGGGGGGGGGAAAAGAAACTAAAACTAAAAAAGGCGCCATCTACCGTCAACCTCATTGCCGTCGATTTAGCGTAAGCAAATTTACCCCAACAACACCGATGCGTACAAAATGTGTACAGGACTTTGAAAAAACCTTTTCCCCATAAAGTTAGGAAACGTCATGAAAAAAATCTAGTTGAAAAATAGTATGTTAACCATGTGTTTAGAGACAGTAAACATTGAATGGGGTCAAATTTACCCCAAACATAATAGGAGGGTTAAATGTCTTTGTTTGAAAGATATTTCTCTGCTTAGAAAATAGAATAACAATGCCTTGAATTAAGATTAATTAAACGTGGAACAACTTCAAGATACCACATTGTAAGGCTGTGACTGTGATGTTGACGGTGGACAACCTTGGTGAGTGTCAAAGGTCGTACTGTAACCTACTTGGTTCGTTCCTTTTCCTTGTAAGCCTGTTGCTTCACCGGGTCTGCACGGATTCTTTCTCGGTACCGTCTCTGTTTCTCTTTGCTCGTCAGGCTGTCTGATATCACAACAATGGGGGGAAAACAGACAGTATTGTCATTGGCATCACCCTCCAAGCAATCAATTCAGCTTCCCAATTGACAAAAAAAAGCACCAGGGCGGAGAGCATAATTGCAGTGCCTTTGATTAAAGTCTGTCTTGTCACACAGCAACTCCTCACATCAGCACTTCGTGAGCTTAGAATAAGAAGGTTCTAACTCTGTTTAGTTTAGTTCAGAGATATTGAGCGTCAACATTTTTACATTCCATTATGTTTTGTGAGATGGAACCTTTGTATTTGATCAATTACTAACTAAAAAATGTAAACATTTAAAAATATAACACCACACAGGCATTAAAAAACACGGATCAAATTATGTAAAAAACTAAATTTTGACAAAAATGTTGATAGAACCTTATAATTCTAACGTCACGACTTGCAGAGACATAGTAAAAGGCAAAAATAAAACAACATACTTTTTTGATGGTTGGTCGACATCTCCCCATGATGCATTGAGTCACTGTAGTCCAAGCGCTGGTTACAAGCAGTAGTAGAAGCACCACCTTCATACTCCTCCCCCAAGTCTTCAACAGGGCCTAGGTGGTGTTGGTGGTGGTGCTGTGCCTCCTCCTCCTCTCCAAGGTCCTCCTCACACATCTCCCATTTGATGTAGACCGACTCCATGTCCGGAGGCTCCTCTTTTACCTCTGAGCTGATGGCTGGACCGGGTGATGGGGACCAGCCTCTGGTCCTCTCTGGAGCCTCTGGGGATAGCAGGGCTGGGTTCCAGTGTTCAGGGCCCGTTGGGTCGTCAGCTGCAGAAGTGGCCGTGTCCCGACTCTGCGAATAACCCCGCCGAGGTGTCCGTCCACCAAGACCTGTGATGAAAATAAAGACGGCAGCAAAAGCTGGGGCTCATCTCAAAAGTCCTCAAACTGTCTTTTAAGAGACTCTGGTCTAGTAATAAGCTGATCTCAATAGGTAATAAGTTAACATAGCCTCATACAACATTGACTGAGTAGGCCTATTGTAATAAAAAACTGGATATGGAACATCAACTGTTCTAAAGACGTGTGCTCATGTATTGCTAAGATTATGTCTTGAAAGGACAACAGTATAACAGGATGTGCACAGTGCATGTCCAGAGAGTGCATTCAAAGAAATGACCAAAATACTATTTGTATATATATATATGGAACTAATATACTCACTAGGGAACTCACTGTTCCATTCTGCTTCAGTTGCTACATGGTTTTCATTGCCAAAAGATTGCTCACAGGTCATTTCCATCTCTGGTGAGAGTGGATGACAGGTGTGTGAGTTGACATGATCACTATCCTTCCCAGGTGGTTCACAGCCTCTGAGCCTCTGACGCAACACTGTCAGTTCTCCCTCAGCCCTCTTCACCTGGCGTTGAAGCGTTTCGTTTTCTCTGTCCTTCTCGGCCACCGTCCTTTGATATTGCTGTATTTTGGCGTTGTTGACGCCGTAAATAACCCGCATAACAGTATTAATCGCTCCTCTGACTGCATTTTCGATAGCGAGAACATCTTCATTGTGCAACGAGTACATCGCTCCCTGCCCTGACGAAGGGTTAGGGTTAGGTTATGAGACAGATGTGTTTAGACTAATGTGGAAGTTTGCAGCCCTGTCTGAGTGTCTGACAGCCTCTCAAACCCGCTCCCGTCAATGAAGAAAAATCACAGTTGACGAGAGAGTCATTCAGATACACGAGCACTTTAATTAAAACACGAGAAGACGGATTAAAACATGTCAGAAAGCACTGTTGTAAGAAACATATCAAAACGCCGCGTTGCTTCTTTCTCTCGCCTGTTTTTTCTTCCTACCCTTCTTCTTCTGTCACGATTGACATTTAATTAAGCCGCATTAGCGCCACCCTCTGTACGGGCGCGGGACATGAAAAGAAAAGGGGGCACTTTATTTGTCAGATGGACTGATGCAACCCACAGTCAAGCGGTTACTCATTGAAATTGATCAAGTAAAAATAAAAGGTCCCTCAACGTGGATACTGACCTCTGACTGTATATGATCATCTCTTGGCGAGAAAACAAATTCCAAGCTAACGAGAGACGCCCGATCCAATAAACATAGACATCATCTCCTCAATGAAACATCTATTTATTTTTTCCAATAAAAGAGCTAAACTAGGCTGTCCCCTAGCTCTGGTCCAGAGCGTGGCTTGATTGGCTGCCGCCGTTTCCTTCAATACAAAACGAAACCCTTGGCTCGTGGCCGTCAGACCGGTGTGGGTTTATTCTTTAAATTCTGGTTTCGATATACTTTTGTTACTCACCAAAGTATTTACGGCGCTAGAGTGCTGACAACCTCGGATTCTTTCTTTTATTTCTGAGAAATCCGACCCTTGCACAAACAAAGAACAGGCTATCAGCAACATAACTACCGGCAAGTGGGATTACTATATTGAAGCCAGTGTCAGTCGCTAAAGAATTGACCAATAGACAAGAGGAGGCCAACAATATTTTTTTGTCTGATACCAAGAGCACAGCAGAAGCTAGAAAGGGGGAACGGTCGCCCTGGACCGGAGCTAGCTGTCCCCCATCATCTGACTGTGGCCCTCTGCCGCGTTCCCTGGCCCCCCTGGCTGTCTCTGCATGTTCTGACTGTGGCCCTCTGCCGCGTTCCCTGGCCCCCCTGGCTGTCTCTGCATGTTCTGAGGGAGATGGCAGATGTCACTCTGGAGAAACGACATGTCGCATACTCGGCTGTGTTGGGTTGCGTCTGTCCAGACGGCACGCTGAATGTCCTCAGGTATAACAGACTGGAGTACTTCGTTCCTCTGGTGTGTGGGGTTGGTCGGGGGAAAGGCCTTTTTGCGAGCTCGGAAGCGTCTGGTCGCTTCCCTCCAGGCGGCCCTTCTCCGTTTCTGAATCTCGTCAGGCAGTTCGGATATCCGTACTTTTTGATACCTGACAAGACCAAGGAAGTTTAAAGTTTAGTTTACAGTAAATAATAAACAAATTACGATAAACACAAACACCTGTGCATAGTTTCATTTGTTTTCTGACAGTGATCCACCTTGGATTGAAAGATTTATTGTCAAAAATGGTGAAGCGTTGTCTTGTGACGGCACTAAGAGCAATATATAAAATAAAAATACAAATCTGACTGCGAATTAAGACTTAGAATGAAATATACAAACTCAGGTCGACACACAAACAATCACAAAAATGTTACTGATGCTGCATACTCTTTGTGTCGTTAAAATGTCTTTTGTTAAGTGTCTAATGAATGAATTTCTCCATGAGACAACAGCAGTGAATTCAATGGGAGGGATCAACATTCAATGGTGGACATTGGACAAGCTTTGTGAAGGTAAAAGCTCACATTGTTACCTACTTGTTTAGTGTGTTTAGTGTCCCGTCATGGTTGGGCCGCGGCCTCTCAGGCTCGAGTCCCCCTCTGTAGCTTTCCAGTTTCTCTCTGCATGTCAGCTTCCCTAATGTCACAATGGACAACAGTTTCATCAGCATTATCCTCGTACCATCCTTTACTTAAGCCCTATTCGAACGGGTAATTAGTATTATCTGGGGACCTCATGTAATTTCGAAATTACCCCCCTGATGTCTGTGTTTCATGTGGCGCATTCGCACGGGATAAGCGAAGTCTGTGTTTCACTCGAATTGACTGACACTCCCCTGGATAGTGCTGTGTAACAGCCGCTTCATGACCACCACGCGCAACGGCTACTAAGAAGAAGAACAGGCATTCGACGCACAAAGAGTAATTCAGAATACAATTTCAATAAATATAAATAACAAATAAACAGACTTCGCTTATCCAGTGCGAATGCGCCACACGAAACACAGACGTCGGGGGGGGGGGGATTTCTAAATTACATGAGGTCCCCAGATAATACACATTTTGTCCGAATAGGGCTTTAGACAGCACCAAGACAGTCAATAACCGCTGTAGATTTTTACTGAAATCCTTCAAGCCAACTTCACATTCTCAGAAAAAAGAAAAGAAAAAAAGAGAAGAGGCGTGAAAAAGAAGCATACTTTTCAGAAATAGGGTTGACCTATCCATATCCTGCATCGAGTCGCCATAATCCAAACTCTGGCTACACGCAGCAGAGGAACTTCCGCCTTCATAGTCTTCAATCGGGCCAAGGCCTTGCTGCCCCTCCCCGAGGCTCTCTTCATACGTCTCCCATTTGGAAGACTCCATGTCCGGAGGCTCCTGTTTTATCTCTAAGATGGTGACTGGGCTAAGTGATGGCGAATGGCCCCTGGTCCTGTCCGTCAGCCACGGAACCTCTGAGGGGTGCAGGGTAATGTTCTGGAGGTCAGGGCTGGTCACCTCAGAGGCAACCGTGTCTTGACACGGCAGAGACCCCTGGGAAGGTGTCCTTGCACCGAGTCCTAGGACGGAAATAAAGACATTTTTTGGGCAAACGTCAAAAGCGTTGGATTCAATAGTGCAATGATCCCATGGTAGCCATGGAGACGGACTTGCAACTCTGTAGCGATGGCTAGACAGTATTGCTTACTAGCCCATGCTATTTGCATATTATAATTATGTACATGTTATATTAAGGCACTATAATGACAACAATGAGTTGGTGTCCATTAAGCCATTGAAACAGGGGACAACCTCCTAGCTTATACAATCAGAAAACTGTATCATGTCTAATTGTCTGAAGCAATGGCATAGTTAACACTATTACTTGACTATCTTAACTATTGAGAGCCTAGAGAGACACAGAGAGACAGACAGATACAGAGAGACAGAGAGAGACACACAGAGAGACAGACAGATACAGAGAGACAGAGACAGAGAGAGGTAGATAGACAGAGAGAGATAGATAGACAGAGAGAGAGATAGACAGATACAGAGAGACAGAGACAGAGAGAGGTAGATAGACAGAGACAGAGAGAGATAGATAGACAGAGAGAGAGATAGACAGAGAGACACAGAGAGAGAGACAGACAGACACAGAGAGAGACACAGAGAGACAGACAGATACAGAGAGACAGAGAGAGAGACAGAGAGAGAGAGATAGAGAGAGATAGACAGAGAGACACAGAGAGAGAGACAGACAGACACAGAGAGACACAGAGAGACAGACAGATACAGAGAGACACAGAGAGAGATAGACAGAGAGAGAGACAGAGAGAGAGACAGAGAGAGAGATAGATAGACAGAGAGACAGACAGAGATAGATAGAGAGACACAGAGAGACAGACAGATACAGACACAGAGAGACAGAGAGATATTCAAAGGGCCATGATGAGATGACTTACTCAGGGACTCCATGGTCCAGTCTGCTGCGCTGGTCATCTCGTTGGCATTGTGAACCAGAGACTTGTCTGATTTCCTCCCCGTGTCTGGTGTGGTGAGGGTGCTGCTGCAGGTCTGTGAGTCTGTCACATCGAAGCCTTCCTCGGGTCCAGATCCAGAGCCCTCACACGAGTTCAGCAGGCGGCGCAGGGCGACCAGCTTCCTCTCAGCCTTCTCCAGCCTCCGCTGAAGCGTTTCGTTCTCTTTGTCCTTCTCGGCCACCTTCCTCTGGTACTCCTGCATCTTGGCCCGGTTGACCTGGTGAACGGCTTTCATGATCGTGTCGATGGCTCCTCTGACCACGTTCTCGATGGCGTAGACGTCTTGTTCGTTGTGTAACACAGAGTAGTACACGTTAGCCCTGCTCTGCATGCAGCTCATAGTGACTGGAGCTGGTGTATCTCACACAGCAACACGGCCAGAGACCAGACAATGCGTGAGACTTGAGAGCCCTGTAAACAGGTATATTCCAACCGATGATCTATATGAACACTATAGACCCTCTCCGACAACGAAACAAGAAACGATCGTTAAACCTGGACAGAAAACGTGCTAGAAGGCATCTCTAAAGCGTCTCTAAAGTGTGGCTGATCTGCCACTACAAGTTATTCATGTCCATTCGTCGCAACAACAAAACCGGAAGTCTTAAGGGGGAATGTCGGATGGGCCGTTTTTTTTTCTTTTTTCTTTATTCTAGCAGAATAATATAATTTATAATGGCTCACGAGTTTATTTCAACTGTATTACTCATCGTCAGATCCCAAAATATTGTTTTACTCCAGTGTCTGTTAATAATGTCATTCATGGTTCAAACTCATTTTGCCAGCTGCAACTGAAACCCGACTCCTTCCCCAAACGAAATATCTGGATAATAAAAATCTGCTTCAACATATCAACATATCCTACTTGTTTGTTGTGTTGTCAGACATAGATCCAGTGGGCTTGCTGCTTCAACTTCATCTGAGGTGTCATTACAATACAGGAGTGATACTTTTAAAGGCTCGTTGCTATGATACCTGTGTAATGATGTTTTCACAGATTATTTGTTTATTTACATTATCTGTTTTCTATTGTTGGTAAATATGTAAATACATTTGATTTAATTAAAAAAACATTATATTAATTTTGAAGTTAACTGTAGATTATTAATTATTAATCTCTGAGTATTGGAGAAGGGGTAGGATTAAATCAGTTTATGCTTCTTCCTACTCCTTTTCGGACATGTTAAGTAAATAGTGTTTTTGTTTAGTTTTTTTTCTTCTTGTTTTTTTGTTGTTATGACTATTTCTTTTTTCACATGTTAGAAATAAAGCTTTCATTCATTCATTCATTCAATGATGACGCCTCTGTTTTGACCATTTCTGATTCATGAAACAGGAAGAGAAATGACACAATTATGGTTACAATTGAAAAAAACAACAACACTTTATTAACACTTTCAAGTTTAAACCCACAAAGAAAACACTTCTATCCCCTCCCTGCCCAAATAACAACGCTCCCCACAGATCCCTCCCTCACAACTACTGCACTCCATCCCAATTAACCTGCACAAGCCAGATCAAAAACAAGACAAAAAAGAAGACAACAGTATCCCCCAACCTATACAGTCATGGCCAAACATATTGGCACGCATATATTGGTTCTGTGTGGAATGTTATCAGATTTGGGAGATTTCTCTGCTTTTTTGTGCGCAATGCAAATAAAATAAATAAACAGACACGTGAATACCAAGGCATTTGTAATTGCAACAATCTTCTGGGAGAAATGGTGCATTATCTGACAGAAGTGACAATATGTTTTGGCCATGACTGTATGTATGTATGTACATATACATATACATACATTTATTTATTTAAATCACCCCCTCCCACCCGTTTCCTAACATTCGACTGGTCTCCTCTGCAGCACATGCACCCTCCATAGTCCTGTGCTTCGTACCCTTTTAGGGGATGGCGGGGGGTTCATGGGATGGTGCAACAACATATTTCTTAGCCATATTTTGTCTAAAAATAAAGTCTTCAAATGGGCAAATGAAAGCAGCATTTAAAAAGCAATGTGCACTTGCAATGGGAAAACACAGAGAATTCATTAGCCTACAGTCGAACTACAGAGAACAGCTGGCAATCTCCAGATACAAAGCAGATATGCTGAAACGTAACTTTCCCAGTGTATTCACAGATGTAATGGTTTGAACGCACATCTGATTATTTCTTCAAAGGTCCCATATTTAAAGGATGTCCTGCTGTTATAACACTGTTTTCTGAAACATTCTACAGAATGGATTAATTCTTGATTCACCAACTCTGGATTGCGGCTTTGACTATCCAACATCATTGGGCATGTAACAACACTTAACACCACCAGACACCCCCCACTTGGGAGGACTTTTGTTCATATTGTCCACTGAATTCCTTCACATTAACTGCCGCCCGCCCCCCCGCACAGACACAGACAGACTCATAGCCCAAGAGAAATACAGAATGCCCCATATGTATGAATGAAAGACACAGATATGTTCTCTCTCTCTCTCTCTCTCTCTCTCTCACACACACACACACACACACACACACACACACACACACACACACACACACACACACACACACACACACACACACGTCAGTTGGGGGCCTTGCTCAAGAGCACATCAACCTAGTGGAAGGCACTTTCGGGATGTGATGCCAGTCAAATTCGGCTCACTCCCTCCCATCAGCACCGGGGATCGAACCAGCGACCTTTCGGGCTACTGGCCAGCCACTCCAACCAGGACCCCTTACTGTGCCACGTCTCCTCTGGGCCACTCCTTTATGTTGCTTGCAATGTTAGAAATGAGGGAGAGAACCTTGGGATTCACGGCATTCTGTCCTTTATTCTCCCTCTTCTCCACTTTGGTTCCTCGGACTGGATTTATTTTGAAGATGCAGCTGTAAAGCATGAAGAACAAACACTGAAACACAATGATCTAAGATAGAAATAAATAGTGAATGAGAAAAACATTGATGGGAGTCGATCACTTGATACTTGTACTCCCAAAAGAACTGTTCTACAGAGACGAGAGCAGCTTCTGTTTCTAAGTGTGTGGCACTGTGGCCAACATAGCAACGATACAAAATATAATTCACATCATTTACATTAAATATAATGACATTACTTTGGGTTTGTTAAAAAAAAACATAAACATCTGCATTCAAGATTATTTTATCAGAAAAGTATACCGTTGCAGAAATTCCAAGGTTGAGCCCAGCTCCGCAGGATAGCTGATGTTCAAATTGTAGTATGCTGTGAACATCAGGATGAGAGCATCAATGAACCTGTTGAGGTTGCCATTCACGATGGTTTGGTCTACACTGACCATGAAGTGTGATGCGGTTAAGAGACTTGTGCCTATGAAACGACAGAGAAGACAAAACAAGAGGTCAGTTGATTAACATAGCAATTTCTCTCTTCTGTGTTCCATGCTTCTTCTCTGTTCTGTTAACTTAACAAACTTGGATAAGCCCAAATATACTGGAAATGCCCAATGATCAATTGATTGTGTCTCTCTCTCTGTATATGGTATATAGATTTTACGTCCCTTCTCAGACAAATAAGCACCTCCAGACAATATAATAATAATAATAATAATAATAATAATAATAGTTTTATTGCCATGCAATAAACTTGTCAGTAAACTGTTGGAATTTGGTATTTTATGCTCTAGGCAAGGGCTCCGCCATAGACGGCGACCCTGGATCAATTAGGGGTTCAGTGCATTGCTCAAGGACACCTCGACATTTGGCCAGACGGGGCTCGAAACGCCGAGCAGCCAAGCTACTGACCATGCGATCATTAGACGCCGGCTCTACCTCCTGAGCCACAGCCGCCCCCAATATAGACACAGCATGTGACAGAGAGATGACCACTGAATGGAGTGAATATGGAGGATTTATATAATGTATAGCCTATGTATAGGTATGTATATGTATATACATTTTAGAAGAATAATGTCAACAGCTCTGGTGAAGACATAACATAACAACAATTGTTGTAAGTTCCTTTGGATAAAGGCGTCTGCTAATTTGCGTCACAAATGTAAATGTATTTCAATTACGTTTCAAACCAGTTGAACGCCATGCTCACATCAAATTACATACAATGTACAATCCTCACCAAAGAATACAATGCAGGGTGTAGCAGGAAGGGTAGCGGTGCTGAACTCTGCTGGTAGGCACGGATCATCCACCTGGACAAAGACGATGTGCTCGTCTTCATTAAAGTGAGACAGCAGGAGCAGCAGCATCCCAGGCATGTTCGGACTTCCGGACCTCAGCTCTTCCTTGGCTTTATCAATGTCACGCAGAGCCGTCTGCATAGTCTCCAGCTTGAGGGTCCGAAGGTACTGGATGATGTTTTTGGACCTGCTTGTTACTTCCTCCTCAAACGCCTCGTCCAAGTCCACCCCGGTCAGCTGTTTGAAATGCACTTTCAATCCACTCAGTTGAAACAAGAACGGCCACTCTTGAAGCAGTTCGTTCGTGTGCATGCCGGCAATGACGTCTCGCCGTTGCGTATAGTATGTAGCCGCCATCTTGCTCGTGATGACACCCAAGTCCAGAGACCCTTCGCTGTGAAACGTCTTCATTTCCTCTTTCTGCTCCGTTTGACTTTGAATGGTTTCATTCAGCGGCAGCTGTTCCGGACTCCAGTTGATGCATCCATAATACGAGTCCTCGTGTACTGTTCTTTTGGCGGGAACAGCAGGATCATCAAACTGTTGGCTTGTTCTTTTAAGTAAAGGAACGCGACCACGTCTGACGTTATCTACTCTGTATTGAAGCTGCGTGGTCAGAGAGTCGAACCCACTACCAACGACTTCGTTGTCCATGACATCCTCAAAGGAATCTGGGTGTTCTGCAACAATGTTTCTGGCTATTTCACACAGATGCCTCTTAGATGGATTTGTGCAAACTGTATGGATCTCACTTACAATTAATCGCACCATCTCTCTTCTTAACCTGGCTGATGGCCTCTCCTTCATCTCAAGTGCTCTCAAAAGTTGAGTGGGCATCTTGTTCCAGGGTATAGGGAAGTTGAAGTACCAGTTATTGGCTACAGTCGAAGGGGAGTTTGTTTTTAGGCCAGAACTTCTGAATGTGCTTGGGCTTGAGGTAGTTTTTGAATGGATATGTTCACCTTTGGTAAAAAAAAGAAAAAGAAAAAAAAGAAAGAGACAAATAATAAAGGTATTTTTGGTATGTTATTTTTTTTACCATACCATACGTAATTTAGCCCAACCTACTCATTCTAAATCTACTATTAAAAGTTCCATTGCCAAGTACCAACTTATTTCAGATTTAATTACATTTGACTATATATAATATAAGTACTCCGAATAGCCTACTGTACCTGTAGACAGACATGTATTTAAATAACTAAATTAAATACTTACTCATGATGTCTGGAAACCTTCCGATAAGTCTCTTTGCTTCAATTGGTTTCAAGATCACCAAGAGGTCAGTTTCTTTCACATGACGAAAGTCCTCGAACGTCTCGACACCAAGGCCTATAAGGGTGTCAAGAGTCCGTTTCTGGTCATTGTCTGAGAGGTGTGGCAACACGGTCCTGATGAATGATCCAAGAGCTTTTTGAACACGCGTGTCCCCCTCCATCTCTAATAAAACATGAAAGGAAAGGGGAAATTATTGATCAGGTTGCTTTTTATATGCCCCCCATTAATTTTCTATTGTGACCGAACAATAAAGGGTTATGAAGAAGAAGATTAAACTTTTTTTTTGTCATTGCACAGAGTACAAGTACTGAGACAACGAAATGTATCTTTTGCTCTGGGCGCAGGGTCAGCCATAGCCAGTGCCCCTGGAGCAATTAGGGGTTAAGTGCCTTGCTCAAGGCCACGAACGACAGTGGTAGGTACCTTAGATATGATGCCAGTAACCCTCCAGTCACCAGCTCACATCCAGCTCCCTCCTGAGGCAGGGATCGAACCAGCGAGTGCTGGCTGGCCTCTCTAACCTCTAGGCTACCTGCCGCCCCCTTATGTGCTTTGACGTGAAGAATTCAGATTCAGACTAGAGTTAAACGTTTAACAACAAGAAAAGAATATGTTGAATTCCCATCTAGTATCTATGGAATTCCCACTCTAATGCATTTTTATGAAAGAGAAATGAAGTGAGATAGTAGAAACGTTTTCTAGAAAAAAGGGGTTAAGACGGGATTCAACAGCTTGCAGGAGTGGTTTATTCCGCGGGAGACGAGAGCTATGAGAAGTTTTGCGAGACCACACCAGCAGCAACATGGAGACGAGTCAGCCGTGAATGTTGCTAGAATAAGGAAGTAACCAGACAGTAAGGATTCTAAGAACGATCACACTATCGTAAAAAACAGATTAAGCATTGTCTACTTTTCTGATGCTTGGCGAGGGTTTGTCTCTCCTCTTGCTGCTCCTGAGGTGAGTCCCCCACAGCAGGAGACCCCTCCCTGGGCTGCGACACCGAGCCGTCTCCCTGGTGGTCGTCTTCTTCTTCTTCTTCGCACGTACTCTTCCCCGTCGGGTCTAGGCCCTGCTGTTCATCCCTGAAGCGCTTCTCACACATCTCCCATTCGATGTAGACCATGTCAGAAGGCTCCTCTTTGATCTCTGCGGGGTTGATTGGACATGGTGATGGGGACTGGCCTCTGGTCCTCCCTGGGGGCCCTGGCGTCTCAGCATGGTGGAGGTTAGGGTTCTGGTGATCAGTGCCCTTGCCGCTTGGGCTTTCTTGGCTGTCTGCTGCAGATGAAGTGTCTGCCACGTCCTCCTCGTATAGGGGGAAGACCCTCGAAGAGGGCCTGGCAGAGGGACCTAGAGATAAAGGGTATTGTCAACAAATCTGCCAAGGTTGTTTGTGCCAGCTGCTTGTGAACGTATTGACTACCCTCACAAAATAAATCTGTGACATTTTATTAGGTATGTTTTTGTTGTGATGTTTTACATACCCTGCATGCATCAAGAGTAATATCATGTGTGGACATAAAAAAAGACATGCAGCCTAGGGTGTGGGGCCAGACAGTGTCGATTACAAATCAAGCAATGCTGGTGGAAAGAGAATACACCTAGGCCTACTATATTTCCATCACTGCCTCCAAGTACAATTAGCCATTGAAATATCCCCCCCCCCCCTAAACAAATACATCAAAGCCCATATGTACAGGTGCAACTAAAAAAATTAGAATATCGTGCAAAAGTTCATTTATTTCAGTAATTCAACTTAAAGGGTTAAACTTAAATATTATATAGACTCATTACATGCAAAGCGAGATATTTAAAGCCTTTATTTGTTATACATTTGATGATTATGGCTTACAGCTTATGAAAACCCCAAATTAAATATCTCAGAAATGTTTCATATTACATGAAATCAATAAGAAAATGATTTTAAATACAGAAAAGTCAGCCCTCTGAAAAGTATAATCATGCATATGTACAATGCAATGAGTCTATATAATATTTAAGTTTAACCCTTTAAGTTGAATTACTGAAATGAATGAACGTTTGCACGATATTCTAATTTTTTGAGTTGCACCTGTATAGTGTGTTCAGATTGTTACTCACCGGCCAAAAGTTCAGTTTCCCATTCTGCGTCTAAACTAGACAAGTCTAGACAACCAGCCTGTTGTCTGAGGCGACGTCTGAGGATGGTGACCTCTCTCCCGGCCATGTCAGCCTTGTGTCTGAGGACCTGGTTCTCCTGGTCCCCCTGGATCAGCCTCCTGTGATAGCCCTGCCACTTCACACTGTTCACGCTGTAAAACACATTCATCACCATTTCCACTGCACCTCTGATTGCCATCTCTATGGCTTCGTTGTCGTCTTGGTTGAGGGAAAACGCATTCATGTTTGAATCAATTTCTTAATTGGAAGCAACAACTTATGCAGAAAGAGAGGAAATCAGTGATCTATTTAACCCTAGTTAACCCTAGACCTGTAAGCTATCCAGCCAAATCCAGCTAGATTCCAGATCCTTCCAAAAACGGATGAATATGTTTCGTATGGGGATCTACTTACAATAAGTGTGTGATGTTTAAATAAGCAGACACACATGAGGGATTTGAAATCATGTAATACGAGACTACCGCATTTGTTTTGGGTTCTTCTTCTCGGTTGGAGTTGACTTGTAAATTGCACTTCTGCGTGTTACTTAGCTCCCTCTAGTGGCACAGATTGAATAAACCTCAGACGCAAATGGCGCATTACCGCCCCCTACTGTGCTGGAGTATTAGGCCAGAGACACAGGGGCCAAGTCTGACCGTTCATACTGAGACCTATTATTATAAATGAGTATGCGTTTTCGATATGCGTTTGCAAGATTACAACGTTTGGCAGTATGCGAAATGTAGTGTCACGAGTCACGACCAAGCCACAACAAAAAGGCTGAGCCCACACATTATCAAGGGTTACATGACTAGATTTATTAAATAAACAATAAAGAATGTAAGCTGAGTTCTGTATAATCAGATGTGTGTGAAGTGTGTTGTTTGATATTGTACAGTAGGACATGAACAAAACAAAAAAGGAACAAAACCAGAAGCCAACCTGCCCGTGGGAGAGCCAACATGGGAGAAGAGAGCCATGTAAAGCCTGTAGGCCACAGCTGCACAGGTGAACCATGTTTGCCGATGCCAACGACCCTCTCTTCCTCGCCCACACTGGCTCCCTGAACCAGATATGCCGTCAACAGGGAAACCAGCTGACACACACACACACACACAGAGAGAGAGAGAGAGAGAGAGAGAGAGAGAGAGAGAGAGAGAGAGAGAGAGAGAGAGAGAGAGAGAGAGAGAGAGAGGTCATCACAGTAGGCAGACACAGCCAGGGAGGAGATTCTACCAGCCAGTCCCCTTTCATCAGGCAAACAAAAAAGGTAATACTGCGTAATCTGTCCATGCTCTATTCAATAACAACACCGTCACATAAAGGGCATGGATTCCCTTCTCTCTCAGACTTACTCTCAGGCTTTTGAGTAAAGCCAAACGGTCTGTGGACTGCGGTGGTACACTTACTGATTGTCACCCAACGTTGTGGTACACCAAAATGACCCTGTTTGACCTGTCAGTGGATTCTTTGACTGTATATATGGGCAGGAACTCACAATACACATTGTATACACATTACACATGACTCAAACGGCTACGTAACAACCCCGTCACTATCTTTGTGTGGTCTCTCCCTCAGCTCATTGTCAACCACTGGTGTTACATTAACATTTACATTTTTGGCATTTAGCAGACGCCTTATTCCAAAGCGACTTACAATCAATACATTTGACTAAGTAAATGAATCATCTATCCACTAGTCATAGCAGGAAAAGTAATCAATGCTCAGGCCCGGGGCCATTGGCAGTCGTCGTGCTAGAAGGAGGAAGAAGATTTATTTTTTAAGTAACCATGATGGGTTTACAGGGCAAATAACTTTGGGGCTAAACTCCCTTCCATATATTACCATATCTCTCTCGCCTAGGAACTTGTCTGACTACTACTGATCTAGAGGCATGTATGGTATGTCCCAGTGGAGGCTCCTCCATAGAGGTGGAGGAGGCCTGGCCTCCCCAATAATTTGAGAGAAGAGAGAGAGATTTAAAAAAGCAATAATTATATTTATTATTCATGATTATTTATTTATTTAACAAAAAACATTATTATTTTTAAACAATATTTTTAAATATTAATAATATTTCCGTTTTGTTCATAAATCTGATTGTTTCCATGGCTAAAACCCAATATTGCAATCCGAAGTGGTTTCTCATAGAAGTCAATGTAATGCAATTTTTTTCATGGCAATATGTGATTGGCCAAATCACTGAAAATGGGTGGGCACAGGAGGCCTGGCCTCATCATGCATTGAGTCCAGGGCTGAAAGATTGACATTTTGTTCGTCCAATCACATGAAGCCATTTTGAGAATTCGCCAGTCACTTCAGTCAAAGAAACACTCGCCATAGTGGCTACGAGTGTCCTATCAACTAATAGCTAATTTGGCCAAATTACTTTTGTTTATAATGGGCTCGGAAGTCGGCGAGATTCTGGCGCGATTTATACATCGAATAGGTAGACAACATTTAGGATTCATTGAACAGTTTTATTTTTTAATGTAGTCGATTTCGTTTTTCCCAAAATTGGCCTCCTCAATTCTGGAAGTCACCAGCCTCCACTGGTATGTCCCAAACTGAGTCCCAAAGGTATGGATGGATTAATCAGCCTCAATGTTATCTGAGGTAAAACGTTTTCCTTCTATCACTGACACTGCCAATGGCCCCGGGCCTGAGCTAGATTACTCTTCCTGATACGGCTAAATGCCAAAAATGTAAAAATATAAATGTTTTTCCACAAGTGTGCAGGCAAACCAACCAGCCAAAAAGTGGACAACCAGTAATTATTTCTCTTTGATGCTCTTGTCTTTACAAGCTACAAGTAAACATTGGTATCACTTTTTTTTTTTAAGTCTTCAGGCTGGAAACCTTTGCCAAATCACAGAAGTCCAGGCTCTTACTCCTGCAGTATCACATTTGTTCCACTAGAGGGTAGTATACAGTAAATAATATAAAGGAGGATACTATACAGAAAGGAGTCTCCTATTCTTTGAGACGGTCAGGGCTCATAATTGAACTATGGCTGTGTTGAAGAGTTGAATAGAACCACTTTGACATACTAATCTTTAGGAAAATACAGCTTGATTATGTATGTACTAATTCCATGGTCCTAGTTCAGTTTTGACCAATAACACTTCAGGATAGGTAAATGAGTGGACATCTGATCCGATCAATTGCTGCAAATATCTTTGGTGAACAATATGTTTATCAAACAACATGAAACAGCAACACCGGATCATAACAAGGGGAGTAATGAAACATAGGTTAGGGTGTCACAAAACTGTTCTATATACTGTATGACTATCTAAAATGTACAAAGAAAAGAAAAGCGAGAAAGAAAAAAGAAACATGGAGTCATCACAAGTGCAAACACAGCACACTTTTTGCTTTAATACTGTGTCACATTTGTGGATGTTTGGGGAGGTGTTCATCAGAAGTGGCTGAGATAGCTCTCCCAGGCTTACGGTCATTTTACCGCTCCTGAGGGCTGCTCCACTGAGTTGTTCTGGGAAGTGACCTGGATACTGAAGCAAAGTGGTGGAGGTGTCCTACCAAGGGGGGGTTGTGTGGGGGGGGGGGGACTTGTATGTTGAGAGTAGGTGGTGGTGAAGTTGAAGGGAGGGGGCAGAGGGTAGATATGCAGTCTTGCAGCTGTGTGTGTGTGTGTGCTTGTGTGCTTGTGTGTGTGTGTGTGTGTGTGTGTGCTTGTGTGCTTGTGTGTCAGTGTGTGTGAATACCAGGCAAAAAAGGTTCAGAAGTGTTGGAGCAGAAAATCTCTCTCTTTCTCCCCCCCCTCCTCCCATCTCCCCTCCCTCCTCCCCTGTTCTCTCTCCCTCCTTTTCTCTTCCTCTGCCTCTGTCGCTGGGCCAGACGTAAAGCAACAGCAATTTGTGCGATTTCACAGCTCACTGGGTCGCTAAAACTCTGACAGCCTTGCGCTGAGAGAGGGAGAGGGAGAGGAGGAGGGAGAGGGAGAGAAAAAACGGAGGGAATGATCAAGGGGCGAAACAGAAGGATGGAGAGGCACAGGGTGGCAGTGAGGGTAAACAGAGGAGGAGGAGGAGGAGGAGGAGGAGGATTAAAGCAAATGAAAAACAATAGAGAAAAATGTGAGAGAGATGGAAGAGGATTGAATTATGTGATCAAAAAATATGAGGGTATTAACTATTCATCCCCTACCCATTCCACGGTGTAAAACTCATCTTACCGGGGGAAACACATACATGAACACTACATTGTTGGCTACGAGGAAGATAAGCTAAGATAAAAACGGATAAATGGTATGACATCCCATGACGTATTGTGTATTTCATAAACCTCCCAATATGCTTGATGTGAGAGCCTTTCCAGCAGCTGAGCCCCAGATCCTGACCCGTAGAGCGTCCTAATCTGTTCATCACTCCATGCCCTCTTAGCCATCAATGGGACTCCCTTTGGGTGGTCATTATCCGACCAAGTGTCCTTGAAGCGAGGCTTACCCCCCCAAGACCCCCTTAAGGACTCCCACTGACTTCTGAAGACCCACACGCGGTACGTACGCACGCACGCACGGGCGCTGGCACATTCTCCAGCGAAACCCTAGAGGTATTTATTCATGTATTTCCTAGTCCGTATGCCCTTTTACCATTGTCTCTATACAGGAGACGAGATGTCTTTGTCCATGTCTCTTGACCTTGCGAGGCCATTCAAAAACACCTCGCAGCCAATGAGACCCAGAGACTCATTTCCATCCTAAAGTAATTCAGAAACCCTTCCATGACTCAAGTCAAGGGATAACCGACACTCCCAGTGCCCCCCCCCCCCCCCCCCCCCCCCCCGCCTCAAGACCAGAGGGCAGAAACAGAGACACAGAGAGAGAGAGAAAGAGAGAGAGGGAGAGAGAAAGCCCTTGAGATAAGAGGTGTCACCTGAGTGCTTTGTCTTGGATGGGGGAGGTCAAGAGAGAGTTCAGGGGGGGGCAGGTGGGGGTGGCGGTGGGGGGGGGGGGGGGGGGGGGGGGGTGTTCAGGACATCTGGGCAGGCTTTGAAGAGGTCAGCCACGGGACAGGAAACCCTCTTAATCCCCCAGCTGGGCTCGGAGGAGAGGATTTGGCCCCCCGACTCGGCCCGCCACCTCCTACTCACAACAGTAGCTAATTGAGCCGCGCTCTGATCACAGCGCCCCCCGTGCCCCCCGCGTAAAGCCGCACATGCTTTCACAAGGCTTCTTAAGAGCGGCGCCTCGAAATCCGTCCCACTGTACCTGCTATCGCAAATGTGATCAGTGTAAACGGCTTAGAGATGTAGGTAATGTCCCCAACCATGCCTGGCTGTCAATCGTTCTAATCATCTAAGATAAATATATACGTGACTACGTAGATGTGACTTGTGACATGTGACTCACTGAACCTGCTCGTATGTGTATGAGAGATTAGGTGGATGTATAGATAGATAGATAGATAGATAGATAGACAGACAGACATATACTGTACATATACATTCATACAGCACTCATACACACACACACACACACACACACGCACACACAGATATAATGACTCATTGTGAGCCTATAGAGGACACTGGCCTTGAGCTCATGCTGTGTGGCCTCTCTCCTCTCCGACCCCCCCCAACATGACATTACCATACAGGCCGAGGGGTCAAGTGAAGGTGCTGTCCCCAACCAGCCAGCTGGAAAACTCGAGAGTTCAGAGGTCATGGATAAGCAGCCCTATTGGCTGATTGGTCAGACAAATCAAATTAACATCCTCTCGCTACCGCCTCTTAAATCATTGTACATGTAGAATTAGACGAGAGGATTGGGTGTTTCATTTTTATCTCAACTGCTGACCAACCTTTATTGGTGATGAGTAATTACTCAAGATTAGTTAGAAATTATTAGATTAGATTATAGGATGAGGAGCTCTAGTGTGCTATCGTCTTAGCGACTGCTCATAACGGTAATCATTATTGGGTGCTGATATTGCTTGTGCTCTTAACATTGTGAACTTTAACAGAATAATGTTACCTATCTTGGTGGTATTGCATCATCAGTCATCCTGTTGCCCCGCCTGCTCTTTGAATAAATTATTCAGCCCCATTCCGTACAGAGGGCATGGTAAAAGTGAACAAATTTGAACTTTAACAGAATAATTTTACCTATCTTGGTCATATTGCATCATCTGTCACCCTGTTGTCCCGTCTTACTCTTTGAATAAGTTATGTAGCCCATTTCCGCACAGAGGACAAGATAAAAGTGAACAAATTTGGGTCCAGCCAGCTACCCCCTACAGGGAGGTGCACATTACATGCTACATTGGTGCTGGCACCTCTCATCTAAACTCACTATCTCTGTAATTTCATTTTTATCCCTTCCTCGACTTTGACCTTCTCAGCGCCGCAAGCATTTGGTAAGCAGTGATTTATCTGCCAAATAAATTTGTTGGCTCCATTGAAATGTGTTTAAGGTGGGGGTCACTCACCGGGTCAAAGATGGCAGCTAATAAATCGATGGTGGGGGGTGAGAGGCAAGGAAGGGTGAGGTGGGGTGAGGGGCAAGGAAGGGGGAGGTGGGGTGAGGGGCAAGGAAGCGGGAGGTGGAGTGAGGATGAAGAGATCGGACAAGAAGATACGGGTGAGTTAACAAATGTGAAAAAAATAATCAAATAATAAAAAAATAAAAACATTCAAAGAAGAGATAGGGTACTTTATGAAAGCATAAATGCTAAACATTTCAGCGCGGTGTGGAAGACCTCACCTTGAGAGAGATTCGGCTAAGATGGCGTATCACTCATTTTGACAGTTTGAGGTTGAGCATTTCAGTTTAGGGGGCTCATCGAGGGAGTGAAGGGCAGTGTCCTCTCAACACTTTGGTTTCATAATGTTTTAGTTACAGTTCACTTGCCTGACGAAAAAACACAAACCGTACTCCACAACCACCTCTCCACTCTACAAGTCTACTGTGGTTTATCATCATAATATGATTCCACTGTCTCAAAATCTTGGGACAAATATGTATATAGACTGTTCATAACTATTTTAATTGCGAATATTAAAATATGGGTTGTAAAATGACATTTACTTGGAACTGAGTATATAAACATGTATTGTCCGTGGTGACCTGTTGTTTTTTTTTGTATTTTTTTTTTTTTTATCATGGAAAACTCTTGAAGTCGAGTATCTCACACCCACTGCCTTTCTGTAAAGGAGAAGTTTACTGCTTTGAATTTTAGAATTTTAATGAGATCAATACAGTGTTTTGTGATCCTCTTAGCTTGCATCTCTTTTCATTTTCATTTTTGCATGCGTTGCAGGTGACAATTACACCCCCCCCTCACACCCCCCGCCACCCCCCGTCCACAGACAAGGAGCTGTTTTGAAAAGGTAAGCATAATCACTGTATAAGATCTTGAACTTGAACTGAGAGGCCAGTTGGTGTGCACACTTCACTTCACTACTCTTAAGAGATCAAGAGTCATGACCAAAACATTTCCAAGCATTGCAAAAACATTTCACAATGTTAAAAACGCAAACTGTGGCCAAAAAAAACTGTGCAGAACATGTTGCACCACAAATTGTATACAGTTAGCTGCTGGCCTCTCTCCCTCTCTCTCGGTCCACCATTGGCCTTTTGTTTCACCACCTGCATTTTGGCTACAAATTAGTCAATCAACATCGGTGCCAGGGGTCATTTGGTGGGGGCACGCCGCTGTAGATCGCTTTCACCGTAGGAGGAGAGCAGCAGAGTGCAAGTGTCCAGAACTCGGAGCAGATGTCAGAAGCTCACCATTAACCAGGCCTAATCACTAATTAGGAGTAGCTAACGAATGCTGCTAACGAGAAAAAGCCAGACAAAGCGGGGGGACAGGACACTCACGTCAGTCTCAAAAAAATTATAACGATATGAAGATTCGTACTAAACTGTACACACATTTATGCTATTTCTAAAGAATCGCCTCTCTCTCTCTTTAAAGTCCTCAACTTTAGCTATGTGCTAAGTTAACAAATAGCTCTTAATAGGGTCAAAGTGGAAAAACATAGCTAAATGCGCTCCGGTGTTGTCTTTGGACCAGACACGGTGGCTGTGAGTACAGTTGAGTACTGAACTTTACGCGACCTTCGTGTCAACACGCGTTTGTTTGTCTTGGAACCTAACTAACTAACTGACTTTGTACTGGGGATACATTTGCTTCGTGGAAGCAGCACAATGAGGAAATCAAACGCGGGAGAGTACCAGATGGAAGAGGAAGATGGATGGTGACTGCGACGAGGCAGATGTTTATGGGCCATTATTTACAAGCTCTTTAATCTGGGCTATTTCCTCGCCCTTGGCAATGGACAGGTCTATGGGTCACGCTGGCTGAACTCTTCCACTCCTGGTCATCCATCTCCTGCTGAGAGAGAGAGCGACAGAGAGACAGAGAGAGAGAGACAGGCCGAGAGACAGAGAGACAGGCAGAGAGACAGGCAGAGAGAGAGAAAGAGAGACAGAGAGAGAGACAGGCAGAGACAGGCAGAGAGAAAGAGAGAGAGAGAGACAGACAGACAGACAGATAGACAGACAGACAGAGAAAAAGAGAGACAGACAGAGAGAGAGGGAGAGAGACAGACAGACAGACAGACAGACAGAGAAAGAGAGACAGACAGGCAGGCAGCTACTCCACTGAAAAGCTTTTCACACCCACTTCTCATTCATCTTTTACTCATGCTTCCTCTCTTTTTTTCCCCTCCTCTGCATATATTTCAATTAGCGGAGCGATCGCCTAATGCTTCTGCACAGCCAACAGCTCTCTCTCCCTTTCCTCTCCTGGCTCTGACTCTCGCCTAATTTTCCCATCTGCTAGATGAATATTAGCCGAATTGCTGTCCATATCGATTTATGCTAAGGTCAAAAGCTCTGAAGACCTTGGCTTGAATATCGGTCGCCTAGCAACCGGCCCTTCCGACCCTCTCACCATCAACCAACAACAGCCCCACCGCCCCCCCCCCCCCCCCCCCCAAAAAAAAAAGAAAAACCTGTCAGCTTCACCAGGGAGTTCCCAGCCTATGGTGGAAGAAGATTGTGATAATTGATCAACTGATCATTAATGCTATGTTCATACTTTCAATTAGTAATATGATACAATTGGATACTGATCAACTGACCTTTATCCATACATACTGTATGTATAGTGAGCTTTTGACTTGAAACTCATGTTTACTTCTTCTGTCTACTGTTATTGCAATAACACATTCCTGAGCATATCTAGAGGTGAAAGGTTACATCTTTTGAGTATATGTAGAGGTGAAAGGTTACTACCTATGATTTGCATATGTAGAGGTGAAAGGTTGGCTATGATTTGTATATGGGGAGGTGAAAAGTTACATCTGGTTTAAAGATTGAGAGGTGAAAAGTTGGGGAGCAAAGAAGTGATTTGGGGAATAAAAATGCTGCCTTACAGAGGAGATGTTGATATTTGCATCCCTGTGTCGTGTGTAGAGTATCTCTCTCTGTGCATAGGATTTCGGGGTATTGAAAGTGTCCATCGACTTGGCATAATAAAACGAGTTCTGAATGAACTCAACTGGTTTCTTGATTGCAGAATATGTAGTATGCTAGATTGTAACTAACCATGAAAACTCATACAAATGAATGGGAGGGGTTTTCCTCCACACTACCCAGACAGCTGAAGCCTTGATATCTAGCCCCCATCTGTGATTAAAGGCAGCCCCCTATGCCTGACACCGCGACCTTAACCCACGGACCTCCCTGCTCTGGGGTCACTTAACCTTGAACCCAATTACAAGATAAGGTTACTTAAGTGTGACCCACGCCGGTCGCTTCACTCAGTTAATAGGACAGCCAGGAGAAAAGGGCCAGCACAGCTGATACGCTTCTAGCTAATTCGCCAAGTTGACAAAGGTCGGGGTGGTCGGCCATAAAGAATGGTCCCGCCTTCGATTTCTCATGCAAAATGATGAGACTCAGCAATACGATATCGCGGCGCGGGCAAACAGCAGAGGCAGCAAACCTTCCGTGTTTCCAAATAGAGAGAGGTTTCATCACATCGACAGATCTCTGCAGAGGCGAGAGAGGGAGAGGGCTGGCCTGTCTGGCCTGGCTGGCTTGTCTGCGTCCATCTGCGCTCAAAAACTGTCTTTGGTTTTCTGGAGCTCCAGTATATGCTGCTTAGGGGACCTATGTATCATCTTTAGTCAGACGGTGCAACATATTGCGGCTTAACACGGCTCTAACAAAGCCAATAAACTGTGACCGGTGTGTTGTGCCTGGACTTGCGTCAAAGCCGAATTATCCGGTAAACTCTTGCCCTGTCATTCACCCCTCCAATCTGGCGTTAGTCCTGTTGGAATCAGGTCAACGGGCCGGCTTAACGACCTCAGCAATACCATAGCAGACGAGGTATAGTGTGAGCTATACAACGGATGTATAGCTCACTATTTCTCCACCGCCTTTTTTTTTTGTCACACGGACTAGCAAGCTAATCTCTTTCTATTACAACTAACACTTGAGAATTGAAAAACTCAGCTAGCCCTCTGAAGGACTGGTCATCAACATCTCATGGGTTTGAGAAACATTGCTAAAGCAGCAAGCTCACCAGGCTGTTGGTGTAACTGGAGTAAATAAAGGATGCCAATGATGCTACATCACTCCATATTACAACAGGCTAACGTTGGCGGTGTTGCTAAGATGCCCACTTTGCAGGGATGTAGTGGTGAAAAGAGATGGTTAAAGCCTAACACAGTGATGCAGAAAACACATACCAACAGTAGCATAAAGCGAAAAAAACTTCATCCCTCCATTTACAGCGGAGGGATGTGTGACTAATACAATATTGTATGTCGTTATGCTGACTGCATTAATATAATTGGCATTACAAGTGTTCATTTCACATTAAGCTTACAGTAATAACACTTTAGGAACTGTATATGTACAGTATGATGCTAAGTAAATCATCCTTTGTTCTGTGCATGTGGTTGGCATGCACCATTTATCCCCACTTGGCCAGGTCAACCATAACAACAGCTGCGAAGGCTGGGTAAAAACAAAACAATGAACAGCTAGGCAGCAGACAGATAGCATCAGTACAATCCTAGACATTCTAGTGTTCTTACAATGTTGAGAACTTGTGATTCAGCGTGCATGACACTCACTATGGGTGTAGTCTCAGAGCGCTCTAGTTTCAACTGAAGTCAGTTAATTTCCAAACGGTCACACTGGGTGCGCTCCGGCGCTCTCAGAGCGTATTTATGAATACACCCTATGTCTTTGTACTATCTGTATGTATGGCATACCACATCATAGAGTGTAAGTCCAGGAAACAAATACTTGTATGTAGGTGCACTAAATACTTTACCTTTGTCCTGACAAAGACCCAGTATGGATTGAAACACTGTCCTAATAAACGACATGTTTCAGGGGCAGCAACCAGTGTGCGCATCTCTCTCATTTCTCTCCTGTGACACAGACAAAGACAACGATTGTCTGTCTATGATTGCACTATAACTAGTCAGTTAGATGTGGACAGTCAATGAACAACCAGAGTCAGAGTCACAGACTATTGTGTGTGAAACATGTCTATAATCAAAGAACTGATTGAAAGAGTGAAATATCAAATATATCCATGAAAAAGGAAATTGATGAGAATGAGAAGCGAATGGCAACAATGTTGTGCACAATCTTACATAATGGCGCCCTATTATAAAGTGTGTGAAATATTATCTGGTAAAAATAATGTAAATGCCAAAGCCTACCATCTTATTCTGCAACATAGATGTTTCTTTATAAATGCCTGAATGTCTGTACAGGCAATACAGAATCTGTATTTTTGTATTGTTAACTTGCTGCTCCATTATATGGAGTGACACTAATATTAAAAATATTCTAACACAGTAATACTAATGTACTGTATACTAATCATTCAGACACGGTGCAACCCAAGGACATGGTGCTGGTTTCAGCCGGGGTTCAAGCTTGTTTCTGGCTGCATTGTTCTGGTGTCACCCAGGTCTTGAACTGTGTAGAACTGCAAACAGATGAAGCCTTCAAACACAACCTCACTGGTTTGACACTTGGCACTTCTTTTCTTTTTTGTCAGCTCAAAATAGGTCAATCGTTTTTAACAAAGTGTGAGACAAAGAGTCTTCAGTTAACATTTTGGGACCACGCTTCAGATTTATCCGGATCATTGCACACGCCCGTCACATACGTGTACTGTGTATGAACATAGTTCATCCTCATCCTCATCCTTATTCCTAGAACCAAACAAAGGCTTTCATAGGGCTGCCATCTGGTGATGAATGCACATACAGTGCTGCTTGAAAGTTTCTGAACCCTACAGGGATGGTCATTATCTTTGTATAAAAAAACTTTAATTTAAATTATAAAATCTTTATCTAAACCCCAATTCGTAATAAAGACATTCCAAATAAAGGGAAGAAAGAAAAAAATATGATATATATATATATATATATAAACTCCTCAAAAAAAGTTTGGAAACGTTATTACAGTCGATTCTTCCTCCCATTTAATAATTCCAATTGGTATTGTATTTTATATCGTTAGAAAGCCTGATTAGTCACCTTTACAACGAGGTACAACTTGTAAGGATCATGCATTCGTGGAATGAGTAACACAGCTAAACGTGTGGGTAGCGGCCCAAAATGTTTTGCCCAAATCCCCTGCAATATTCTTCTGTTGGTATTCATTCTCGTTTTGAGCTTCTAGTGCTGGCAGGTGTATGTCAGTCACAGGTGTGTGACTGGCACCTGAATGGCACCTAATTGACAGGAATGATATTCTGGGGCCAGTGGCGATCCCATATCTCCAGAATCTGGGACCTAACTCCATCCTCCAGGATGACAACGCTCGCCCCCACAGAGCCAGGATCATCACAGAGCACCTCCAGAATTTGGGAGTGGAGAGGGTGGAATGGCCTGCCGTGAGTCCAGACCTCAACCCAATTGAACACTTGTGGGATCAGCTTGGGCGTGCTGTACGTGCCAGAGTGACCAACGCAACCATGTTGGCTGACTTGCGGCAAATCCTAGTTGAGGAATGGGATGCCGTCCCACAGCAGTGTGTGACCAGGCTGGTGACCAGCATGAGGAGGAGGTGCCAAGCTGTTGTGACTGCGTATGGATCTTCCACACGCTGCTGAGGTCCCTGACAGTGTAAAATTAATAAAGTGTAAAAATGGCCAATGTGTGTTGTTTTTTCCTTATTACTGTGGGAGAGTGCAATCATCCAATCCACCAAGCAACTCAAAACGAGAGTGAATACCAACAGAAGAATATTGCAGGGGATTTTGGCAAATATTTTTGGGCCGCTACCCACACGTTTAGCTGTGTTGCTCATTCCATGAATGCATGATCCTTACAAGTTGTACCTTGTTGTAAAGGTGACTAATCAGGCTTTCCAACGATATAAAATACAATACCAATTGGTATTATTAAAGGGTAGGAATAATCAACCAAAATAACGTTTCCGAACATTTTTTGAGGGGTTTATATATATATATATATATATATATATATATATATATATTGTTATTTAACGAAAGTGGTTTATTTAACACAAACTCAGATTTCATGTGTGCAAACATATGTGAACCTCTTCAGTCAATAGCTTGTGGTACACCATTAGCAGTGGTAACGTCTCGTATAGCCAGCTACTAATCAGTCTCTGACATCTGTTTTGAGGGATTTTTGTTGACTCCTCCTTAAAGAACTCAGCCAATTGTGTGAGGTTTGAAAGGTGTCTGGCATGAACTGCCCGCTTCAGGTCCTGCCACAGCATCTCGATTAGATTTAGTTCAGAACTTTGACTTGGCCAATCCAAAACACAAATCTTATTTCTCCTGAGCCATTCTTTGGTAGATTTGCTTGAACGCTTTGGGTTGTTATTTTGTTGGAAGACACATTTTCAGCCCAGCTTTAGCTCCTTGACTGATGACTTTAAGTTCTGTTCAAGAATCTGCTGGTATACCTCAGAATTCATGCTTGACTGTTGGGATAAGGTTCCCTTAGTGGTAGGCAGGGTTGGGATTTCGCCAAACTTAGTGGTTTTGATTGTGACCAAAAGGGTACATTTTGGACCTATCTGTCCAGAGAGCGGATTTCCAGAAACCTTCAGACTTGTCCAGGTGATCTCTGACAAAGTTGAGATGGGCAGTTTGGTTCTTTTTTGACAGCAGAGGCTTCTTCCTAGCAACCCTCCTGTGAATGCCATTTCGATTGTGTTCTTCTTATTGTTGAAGCCTGCATAGCTACCTGAGATGCAGCAAGGGAGTTATGCAAATCTCTAGATGTTGTGTTTGGGTCGGCTTTTACCTGATTTATTCTTTTTCTTGTGATTCTTGGGGATATTTTGGAAGGGCGTCCACTTCTAGGCCGTGTTGCTGCCATGATAAATGCTCTCCATTTGTAAATGATTTGCCTCACAGTGGACTGATGGAGCTCAAACCTTGTTGAGACGATTTTATAGCCTCCCCCAGACTGATGTGCTCTCACTACCCTCTTCATGATGTCCTCTGAGATCTCCTTTCCTCTCAGCATGGTGTGTTTTTGCATTCACCTGTATGTATATTCTTAATAAAATAAAATGTGTACTACACACATGATTTCCTCTAAACCAACATATGGAATTGGTAAATATAAACCTGTTATATCAGGAAAAAAAGACTGGTTCTGATTAAATAAAGATTTCGTGGTAAAAAGTACAAAACAACAGCACAAGGGGGTCACATATATTCAAGCAACACTTTACATATAATATGTCATGTTGAATATCTAGATAGATAGATAGGTAGTCAGCAGCTCAGACCACAACAACAAAAAAGTGACAATTGAATAATAGGCAAAAATAGATCAAAATACAAAATAAAGATAGACCAATAGATATTTGGGACCTTCTATATATACAGAGGTAAAGTACAGTGAATATTAAAAAAAAAAAAAAAATCAAAGTAAATAAATAAAGCAAAGAACAATGCCCCATTACGAACCACTGGTGCGACGCGTCTCCTTTCAACTACATCCACTGTACCTCAGACACTAAAACATTAAACGGGAGGAATACATATGCACACAGACACAAATGCACTTGAACCCTTAACCAAAGAGATACAGATCTATCCCCCCCCCCCCCTTCCCCTATCATACAGGGACAGACGGAACAATATGGCCGCCGCCTTCGCTTTGGCAGTAAAAATAACAGAAGCGCTTGTTTTTAATATACTCGGTTAGTACTGCCTGATTGCTTTATGCTGCGGGGAAAAAAAGAGATGGTTGGGGGGAGGGGGGGGGGGGAAAGGAGAGAGAAAGGGAAAGAGATAATTGTGTAGAAAAATGTAGAGAGGAATGATGAGAGAGAGAGAGAGAGGGAGGGTGGGTGGGGGGAAAGAGAGAGAAATTCAGGGAGGGAGGGAGGGAGCGAGCGAAACAGAGGGAAGAAGAGAGAGAGTGCGCTGGTAGCAGCCCGCTGACCGGCAGTTGAACCTCACGCTGAACTGAGGATGAACCCTCAACTTGAGGAGCGTCGGTCACAGATCTCCCTGGGAGCTACAAGCGAGGGCAGCCAGCCCTGGGACTGACACACACACACACACACAAACGTAATACACACACACACACACACACACACACACAATCTCTCTCTCTCACACACACACACACACACACACACACACACACACAATCTCTCTCTCTCTCACACACACACACACATACACACACACACACACACACCGTCACGCAACACACATATAATACTCATTCATCTGCTGCTGCGTGGACAAATCCACTCACGCACTCTCGGCAACGTAATACTACACACACACGCACGCACGCACACACACACACACACACACACACACACACACACTTTTATCCGCTGACACGCAGGTTGACCCTGCCTGCCCTTTCGCAGGCACACGCTCTCTAGTCCGTAGAGGCACAAGTCGACACGCAACGCTGGCGTGCACAGTACCGTGGCACGCAACACCGGAGTATACCGTCTTCATATATACACACACTAATGTACACACACACACACACACACACACACACGCTAACAACAGTTAACACTCCACCAGACACATCCGCGGTGGCAGCAGCTCTTTGGCTATCCCTTCTGTGACACGCCCATGGGGGCAGAATGCATCGAGGGGTCATGGAGAGGTCACCGCCGAGCATACCGATCCAGTCCCTGTGTTGTACTCAGCTCCAAATGTCAGAGGGGGTGGGGGGGGGTGGGGGGGGGTGGGGTGAGACAGAGAGGGGGGGGGGGGGGGGGTAGAGAGAGAGATGTACATGGAGGGGATAAACAGAGGAGGGAGGGGTGGAATAGGTGGAATATTTATGGCTGTGGTCTCAATCGGAGAAGCGCCCCACTTTCACAGTTTGAAGTGGGGCGATAGAGAGCCTCGGGCTGAGGGAACGAGGCCTGGGAATGGGGAACGAGGGGAGGAATTTGATTCACAAAAAAAGCTCCCCCTTTCCCCTGGTCTGGCGGTGGGCTGTCTATATGAGTCAGACACACCAGGGTTCCACATAACGAACCCCCCCGTTTCCACCCCTCAAACCCCCCAAAATGTGACTTTTTCCTTTTGATTCCTTTTTTAATTCTGTGGCATTACGACAACCTTGGACAAGAAGACCACGGACGGATGCACTGTGGTGGAAATGTTGTCTGCCTGACGCCCAAAAAACGGAGTAGAAACTGTTCTGACATGGCTGACTCATGGGATCACAGTTGACATGATACGTTGAGATTTTGTCGCAGATGATTTGTCGGCAGTATTCTACTCTTGTCCAAATGTTTTGCTCCAACAGATTTTGCTCGAACAAATTTTCACCCATAAACACACAATAAAATACTACCTGTACAACACCGTTCGTGTTGTTTTGTATGTATGTATGGCCGATGGGATCGAAAGATATTCCGTAACATTAACGATTTTCTTACCAAAAATGTTACATCAAGCATGGTGCATGGATTTCTTCTGAATTGGTATAATGATCTGTAAAAAGCCTAACAGCCTCCATTGGAATTGACAATAACAGACACACTTCACACTAAAGCTTCAAAATGCACTAAACACCACACAACATGGGTGTTCTTACTTCCACCCAGTGGAGTTAAGACTTCCTGGGTTTCAGAAGTGGAGTATTCGAGTGTTTCATTGAAGGGGTGGATTAAATAAATAACTTCTATACGCTCCACCTGATAACTTATTCATATCCCAGAGGAGGGCCGCCGGGAGGAGAGCCGTCAGGAGCAGAAGCTTGGTGGTACTTGTACAAATGGGTCTGCCTCGGGGAGAGCTAGAAATCATTTTAACCCTTTTATTGGTGTTACTGTACGTTTTACCAAGGCTAAAAGGTTCTTTACTCTTCTCTCAAGGCTAAAAGGTTCTTTACTCTTCTATCATGGCTAAAAGGTGCTTTACCCTTTCCCTGCAGTGGCCCAAGAGAGACAATTTCTGTCAGATTTTCTGTGGTCCTCTAGGGTATGTTAATAAAATTTAATATTTTAAATAGTTTGTAGCTGCTGAATGTACTGTAAATTCCATTCAAATGAACAGTGCAACAAAGCATCTTCTTTGCAATGATAGAAACAATATGATTCTTATTTTGGCTACTCTTATAAGGTTTGGGAGTTCTTAAGTTTGAGTTCTTCCTGGATAGGATATCGGCTACGTTTTGTTCACAGCTAATAGCCCAATGAGGGGAGAACTTGTCTGGTGAAACCAAAACAAAAACAAAGAGACAAAGAGAATGTGTCTATGAAGAGGAAATAGTTCCAGTTCTGAGCAAATGAATTATAGAGACTGTCATTGTATTTGTTTGATTTTCAATAGAATGCATATCAAAAAATCCTTTCAAATGTACTAAGTTTATCTCTGAGGAGATTTTGGCATGTAATGTCATAATGTAATTATCTGTCTAAGGGCACTGCTAACAGTTAGCCTTCGCCGCGGGAGAAAAAGTGGATAACAGAATATCTGAGAATCGACTGGCCTATGAGGACAAATAAGGACAAATCAACACAACTCAAATTAAATAGTTTTATACAAGTACAGACCTAGGCTAATAAATGTTTTAAAACCCCCGGTCTAGAATATTTTTAGCTGCACCTCGCCTCACTTTTAGCTAATGCGCTTCCTCCCCCCAGATAGAGGTAGGCCTATTTCCTTCCCACTAAAATGCTGTTACAGTATATTACATACAATAGAAGATACTTCATTTTCATATTACATGTTATGGCGATGGTTCTCTATGGGCAGCACTTCCTCCTAGACTAGATGGTTAGGCTGTAGGTTATCTGGTGAAGAGGGCTTTCACAGTTGGGAGTTTCACAGTCTGGCTGCTTCTGGTTCACCATTAGAAATGGTCTTTAGAGTGTTGTAGTTTTATATCATTTTCTACTGAGAAATTGAAGTCTCTCTACATTTTGGCGAATCTAGCACTCAAGGAAGGCCCATTTCCTTCCTGTAAGGGATGGGCCAAGATCTGTGGCGCAGTGAATTATTCTGACTATGGACAGGGCCCATAACTTGTGCAATCACAGATTTGTATAATATGATTGGTTCCCAAGAATAGTGACCTCATGACCACAAGAATAGTGACCTCATGACCAAGGACAGTTCTATAAATATGAGTCCCGCCCAACGTTGGGGGCTTTTTGCTTTTTGTCTGCTATTTTCTCTCTGCTCTCATGTGGCCTTGTTTAATAAAAGGCCTCTTTGGAGACAATTGATTTAAGCTCTTTGTGCTTCATACGTTTTACACAATCTATTAAGAATCAATTAAATCCACAACAATAGTTTGTGTAATACAAGGTAACCTATTAACCTGGGTTTTGGCCATTTCTACATTGAGACGTATATATCACTGTCAAAAAAGAAGCAATGTGATATTCAGCACTTTAGTTTGTGTTGTTCCAAGCGTTCAAAACCATTCCTTTTCTGGCAGGGATATCCAAAACTGTGTACAATTATTTTAGGATGTTGTAGCTAATTAACTACTACTATAAAAGATATCCCTGATGTAAAAGTGGCCTCATTTGCCCCAGGCACCTATGCACACACACACACACACACACACACACACACACACACACACACACACACACACACACACACTAGTGATTATTAAGAGCGCCATAAGGGATGGAAAGAGTATTGTCCATTGATCCCCTGTTCCACTGTTGTTTCATAACTCCAGATTAATAGGGGTTTCCTCTCAGGTCACTGGGTTAAGTCAACCTTAGGTCAAGACAATTTTGTGTGTGTGTGTGTGTGTGTGTGTGTGTGTGTGTGTGTGTGTGTGTGTAGGTGTGTGTGTGTGTGTATACAGTCATTTACAGTGGCACTGTCGCCAGCAGCGGTATCCGCAGCCAAGGAGCACAAAAACGAAATCTTCGACTTTCGATAAGCATGTTGAAGCACACACGTGTGTGTGTGTCTGTGTGTCTGTGTGTGTGTGCTAGTGCGTATGTACGTACAGAATGTGACATACAGATCACTTGCTGTTATCCAGGCCAGAAAGCCTTGGGTGTTCTTGTGATATAACACGCTGTGTGTGAAAAGGTCAGCCTGTAGCCCCTGGGGGGAGGGGTGGGAGACCCTGTGCTGTTCTGTCCTCTCTGCAGTGCAGGGAGAGGGAGGTCTCTATTGAGTCATGTACTGTAGCTTGAAATGTTTTCTGATCATTTTTGGCAGTGGTGACCTATATCAGACCAAGAGTGGATTGTCCTCTCTGAGTTGTGTTGTTGTAAACCTTAAAAAAGAATGAATGACTATTTATTTTTGCCCAAAATGTAATTTTACAGCAGGTTAGAGGCACTGAGTGCTAGCGGATATACTGTATGACTACACATGCTTTTCAACAGCTGGTTTAGACCACAAAATCTAATCTAGACCACATGTTACATCAAGGAAGTGTAGCAAATAAACATCAGCTGAACCTTCGGTCGGGGTCCATTGTAGAACCAGGAATTCCAGACGTCTTCTTCTGTACTTTTATCAAAACAACAACTGTGACTCAGGTCCTCCCGGGGGTTTTGACAGGTGCTGGTATCCTGGGGCAACCTCCGTGGCGACAGCTGCCATGGAGACGTGCCTGTGGACTCACAGACCTGACTGACAGGTGGTGGGTAGAGAACCGCTGTCAACATCATAACCTGGAGTGGGGTTTCACCTCCAGGGCCTCCTGGTATAGATAGGGACTTCCTTTTGTCGGCATATTGACCTTGTTTATTTATCAGTGCTGTATTACAGCGTACGCGTTCTTTCTCTGTTCTCGACCTGCCAACACCTAGTAAGGCATAAGGTTATTCAAGCTTTCATGGAGAGAGTTGTAAGAGAGATGTTTTTTATCAAGGCCATCTGTTCACTAAGCTGCTGTAGCATCATTAGAGAGGACGTATGTTTAAAACATTGACATGTTTGTTGCTGTTTATGTTGTACAGGGCAACACATAAGCCTTTACATAAATTGTGGTGTTGCGTACCATTCAAGCTCCTCATCATCATCAAACATCAAAGTATGATAACACACAGAGAGACAGACAGCAAACTCAGGTAATTGCACACATACGCATGCACGCACACACACACACACACACGCACGCACGCACACAGACACACACACACACACACATACACACACACACACACACACACAGCGTAGCTCACAAATGCATAGCGACCCACATGTGCACACACACACACACACACACACACACACACAGCGTAGCTCACAAATGCATAGCGACCCACACGTGCACACACACACACACACACACACACACACACACACACAGTCTCCACTCTCTAATCACACTCGATGAAGCACTCAGACACACAGCTGCATTGGCCAGCACCAATTACTACAGCTGTGACCTCACACATCCGGGTCAGTGATTCCCAGAACGGGGACAAAAAGAAAGCTGGTCCCGGAATCCCAGTTCCCAATTACTTTACACTGAGCTCCCTCGGGCAGACAATGCTGCAGGTGAGAAGTTGGAGTGGGCCTCTCTCGGAGCTTGGCAGTGACACAATGGAACACTGTGGCATCGGCCGGTTCGGCGACATGCGTGTTGAGAAAGATCTAGTCCAACAAGAACACTTTGGGGGGTTTTGCCCATTGCCGTCCAGAGCAAAGATCTCTCAATATCTCCCATGTGTTGATGGTGATTTTTAGTGATTTCTTATTCTGGACACTCATTCATATATTTTGGAAGCTGGATAACTATTTATATTCAATTGCCCCTTATAACTAATAAGTACGACTTAGTAGTAGTAACTCAGTCGTAGTAACAAGTAACTCAGACACTGTATGACTCTAGTAAGTAAGTGTTGTTGTTCTATCTAGTGCAACGACTGCCAATGGCTCCAGGCCTGAGCATAGATTACTTTTTCCTGCTATGACTGGTGGATAGATGATTCAGTTACTTAGTTTAATGTATTTGTTGTAAGTCGCTTTGGATAAAGGTGTCGGCTAAATGGCAAAAATGTAAAATGTAAATCTTATTCACATGTCACACAGTAGTGAGTAATTGCTTGGTACATAGGAGTTGAGTGGATTGTGTCATACATACATACAAGTGGAAGATGAAACAGTTTATATGTGACACGTTCTAGTCTTTTGGTTCGCATGTCAGCAACCAATCAAAATGTTCTGACTTTTCTTTTGAAACACGGAACTACGTTTAAACATTGTTGAGAATCAGAACACAAACTCGCTGGTCAATCCAAAATACTGCAACGCAATGGATTCGGTGAGTAATCCCCACTGCTACCTAGTTAACTATAATACTACTTTACATTGTTAGCATGCTCACAATACAAGCTGTGTTAGTTGACTAGCGATTTTTAACAACGCGGAAATGCATTCACATTTCACAAGAAAAGTCTGAACATTACAACAGAACCCGATATGAGGACCAAAGCATTAGAACGTGTCACATATTCCACTTCTGCGATGTCACAAGCTTCTGAACTCAATCACTATAAAAAAAATAAACACGAATGATTCAATGTTTTTATTAGAGCACAGTTTGTACACGGGTCTTGGATCAACTATGAATGTAAAGTGTGACCCTGAGTGGTAGCACATGGGCTGAACAGTGGATGAGAGGGCATCAACAGTGTTCTCCATTGATCCAACATATGTGGCTGGGGTCAAAGAGCATAATGGGACATTTGCCCCCGGGCCAAACCCGATGATTCCGTTTCTCGTAATCTATGGAAAACATGTTTCAAATTTTACGGTCCAACAGTCATTCATCTCCGCGACAATTACCGTACTCCCCACATCCTGTACGCTCAATGCAACATGCATGTGATCTTATGGACCAGATCCATTCACACTGGCTTATGGGTGCTGTAGTCACTGACTTGAGGGTGCTGGATTCACTGTTTTGAGGGTGCTGGAGTTACTGGTTTGATGGTGCCGTAGTCACTGGTTTAAGGGTGCTGGATTCACTGGTTTGAGGGCACTGGAGTCACTGATTTGAGGGTATTGGAGTCACTGATTTGAGGGCACTATAGTCACTGGTTTGAGGGCGTTGGAGTCACTGGTTTGAGGGTATTGGAGTCACTGATTTGAGGGTTCTGTAGTCACAGGTTTGAGAACATTGGAGTAACTGGTTTGAGGGCACTGGAGTCACTGATTTGAGGGCACTGGAGTCACTGATTTGAGGGCACTAGTCACTGGTTTGAGGGCATTGGATTCACAGCTTTGAGGGTGCTGGTGTCAGTACTAGGCGATGATGAGAAGCAATAGACAGAATGCAATGTGCTATGGAATGTACCTGTTTTAACAGACCATGGCTTCTTTGAGAGAACCACTCACTCACTGCTGCTGCTTCTGCTGCTGCTGCCTGGAGAAAAAGAAGAACCACTGTAACGGTCGAGTCTAATGACTGACTGATGCGATCCACGTCAAAGAGAAATGTATCTGATAGCCGCCAGCGCACGCTTCAATGTCATGACCACTGTGGCTCTTGTGTGTGCGGCTGGGAGTGTCTCGATCAGTTCTGATTCTATAGCGGCCCTCCTGCACACAACACTCCATGATGGAGGCCCCCGGGCCATGTGGCGATGACTTAGTGGGTCAAATGGAGCCTGCAGACAGAGCATGCAACGAGAGAGAGGAGAGAGGGAGGGAGAGGGAGGGAGAGAGCTGCACTGGTGCAAACACACACACACACACACATGTACACCCACGCACACACACACACACACGCATCTACGCGCACACACACACACACACACACACACACACACACACACACACACTCACACACACGCATGTACGCACACAAACACACACACACACACACACACACACACACACATAGGAAAACATACAAAAAGTGGAAACAGACGGGGCTATAAATACACCAACTGAAATATTTAACTTGCTGACCCAGAAACAGCCCCGGCGTAATCATATCTCTGCTCAAACAGAGGAGACTGCAATGGGGGAGGTGGCATGATATCATTAGGTTGGATGGAAATGGTAATGAAATGCCAGGAGCGCACGGTTCGCTGCCGGAAAAACACACTCCAATAGCTTTGCAATTGAAACAATGAGGCATGGCTTGCATGTTCCTGATGTTCTGTACGTACCGGTTGGTTAATCAGAAGAAATCTTGAGGTATGTTGAGGTAAAAAAAAAAAAAGAAGAAGAAAAAAAAAGAGGTTGGTTGAGGTCTGGGTAATCTAACAGATTATGAAGGAGGCCTAGTAGAAATGCAATGGCTCAATGCTCAACCTCTCCCTCTCATCACACCAATAAACAAAATCAGGATGAAACCTGCATGCTAAGCCTGCTTCATTCAAGAAACATGAATAGATCTCGTATCTCCCCAAAATAATAAATGACCACCACTCTTAATAAACCACATCTCATATGAAATGAAAACGAATGAAAGAGAGGCAAACCGACTCAGACCAGTCCTGCTCTAACTCATGTTGACTATAACAGTGTGATTGTCATGTATCTTTGTCCAGTTTCCAGCGAAATGTTCATGTCCATATTCAGCCACGAGATTGGCCTATAACCCCCCGCCCTGGTACCATTACCATTTTCGAGTTCCCACCCAGCAGCAGGGATGCTGCACAACACCATTAATATTCATGCTCTGTGGCTGAACCAGCTTCGGAATAACTTTCTCCCATATTAATATTGATGCTGTTGCCATATGAGTTGGGGCCCTCTTTAAGCATTTATAGCTGGAACTGTGGAGGGGCGCGCTCTCTCAGAGGAAAAGCAATGCCATTTTTGGTTACGTACCTCAATGATGGGGACAGTTTTCCCTCCGTTACGAGCAATTTCCGTGGGAGAAGGGTGACTTCGGCGCACCCTTGATGAGATCTGAGAAGAAACGGTTGCGTTGACGCAGATCCAATTCCACTCCAATGCTCGCCGGAGATGATAGTTATGGAAAATGTGCTTTTCATTTTGAGGGATCTGGGAATACCAAATGGGGTTTGTTGATTCTGGAATACGGGGTATTGCTTTTGGGACATCCTCCTAAACAGTTCACTGTTTAGCCACACACAGTCACACAGACACAGAAATATCCAAATTCATTACAATATTAGCTTTGGAGATGGATTGCTTTACATATCAAGTGTCAAGTGGACTTAGCTATGAGGAGGAATTCCAGGCCTGGATGTTAGGTTGTGCCTTCGGTGATTAATTGCTTTGTAAAAAATAAAATAATCCTTGTAATTTTAATGAATTCATGTTTATTTTAATGAACTCATGTTAGACACTCATTTGTACTTTATAAGGGTTTGCTTTCGGCCCCACAAGACACACATGCCCACGCCCACACAACAGTGTCGGCAAGGGGGCAAGGTTTGGTTTGATTTGTTTGGTTTGGAACACTCTCCCAAACCACATTAAAAGATCCAGCTCACTCTCCTCCTTCAAACCATCCCTCCAAATCCAACTTTTTAATCTTTAAGCATGTTTTATTGTTGTTTTTACTGACTGTGCTTTTGTTTTAGTTCTTATTTACCTACCTGTTCTTGGTCTCCCCATGAAATGTCGTCTTTTTACTGAGAAAAGCGCTATACAAAATAAATGAATTATTGTTAGTAGCATTATTATTACGGTTGGTCTTGTAGCAAGGGAGGCTAGCAGGTAAAGCATAAGGTTGCAGGTTCAATCCCCAAATGTAAACTGGTGATTAGAAGGTTGCTGAAATCACATCTAACTGGCCAGCTGCTACATGACTTATAACATAAACGACTAAAGGGATAAATACCTAATAAAAAGCTAGTACAACCCAAAATGTACCTAATTAGAAACTTATTAAAGACCTATAAAACACAGAATACAAATGAGTGCCTGATAATCGTTCCCC